>NC_091282.1:634621449-634978949 GCF_032444005.1 Ranitomeya imitator
AGCATCAGAGTGCCCTCAATAAACAATACTGGCAGCAGAGTGCTCCCCTATAAACAGTGCTAGAAGGCTGCCCCCATAAACCATAGCATCAGAGTGCCCTCAATAAACAATACTGGCAGCAGAGTGCTCCCCATAAACAGTGCCAGAAGGCTGCCCCCATAAACCATAGCATCAGAGTGCCCTCAATAAACAATACTGGCAGCAGAGTGCTCCCCATAAACAGTGCTAGAAGGCTGCCCCCATAAACCATAGCATCAGAGTGTCCTCAATAAACAATCCGGGCAGCAGAGTGCTCCCTATAAACAGTACTAGAAGGCTGCCCCCATAAACCATAGCATTAGTGTGTCCTCAATAAACAATACTGGCAGCAGAGTGCTCCCCTATAAACAGTGCTAGAAGGCTGCCCCCATAAGCCATAGCATCAGAGTGCCCTCAACAAACAATACTGGCAGCAGAGTGCTCCCCTATAAACAGTACTAGAAGGCTGCTCCCATAAACCATAGCATCAGTGTGTCCTCAATAAACAATACTGGCAGCAGAGTGCCCCCCATAAACAGTGCTAGAAGGCTGCCCCCATAAACCATAGCATCAGTGTGTCCTCAATAAACAATACTGGCAGCAGAGTGCTCCCCTATAAACAGTACTAGAAGGCTGCCCCCATAAACCATAGCATCAGAGTGCCCTCAATAAACAATACTGGCAGCAGAGTGCTCCCCATAAACAGTGCTAGAAGGCTGCCCCCATAAACCATAGCATCAGAGTGTCCTCAATAAACAATACTGGCAGCAGAGTGCTCCCCATAAACAGTACTAGAAGGCTGCCCCCATAAACCATAGCATCAGAGTGCCCTCAATAAACAATCCGGGCAGCAGAGTGCTCCCCTATAAACAGTGCTAGAAGGCTGCCCCCATAAACCATAGCATCAGAGTGTCCTCAATAAACAATCCGGGCAGCAGAGTGCTCCCCTATAAACAGTACTAGAAGGCTGCCCCCATAAACCATAGCATCAGAGTGCCCTCAATAAACAATCCGGGCAGCAGAGTGCTCCCTATAAACAGTGCTAGAAGGCTGCCCCCATAAACCATATCATCAGAGTGTCCTCAATAAACAATCCGGGCAGCAGAGTGCTCCCCTATAAACAGTACTAGAAGGCTGCCCCCATAAACCATAGCATCAGAGTGCCCTCAATAAACAATCCGGGCAGCAGAGTGCTCCCCTATAAACAGTACTAGAAGGCTGCCCCCATAAACCATAGCATCAGAGTGCCCTCAATAAACAATACTGGCAGCAGAGTGCTCCCTATAAACAGTACTAGAAGGCTGCCCCCATAAACCATATCATCAGTGTGTCCTCAATAAACAATACTGGCAGCAGACTGCTCCCCTATAAACAGTGCTAGAAGGCTGCCCCCATAAACCATAGCATCAGAGTGCCCTCAATAAACAATACTGGCAGCAGAGTGCTCCCCTATAAACAGTACTAGAAGGCTGCCCCCATAAACCATAGCATCAGAGTGCCCTCAATAAACAATCCGGGCAGCAGAGTGCTCCCTATAAACAGTACTAGAAGGCTGCCCCCATAAACCATATCATCAGTGTGTCCTCAATAAACAATACTGGCAGCAGGGTGCTCCCCATAAACAGTGCTAGAAGGCTGCCCCCATAAACCATAGCATCAGAGTGCCCTCAATAAACAATACTGGCTGCAGAGTGCCCCCCATAAACAGTACTAGAAGGCTGCCCCCATAAACCATAGCATCAGAGTGCCCTCAATAAACAATACTGGCAGCAGAGTGCTCCCCATAAACAGTGCTAGAAGGCTGCCCCCATAAACCATATCATCAGAGTGCCCTCAATAAACAATACTGGCAGCAGAGTGCTCCCCATAAACAGTGCTAGAAGGCTGCCCCCATAAACCATATCATCAGAGTGCCCTCAATAAACAATACTGGCAGCAGAGTGCTCCCCATAAACAGTGCTAGAAGGCTGCCCCAATAAACCATATCATCAGAGTGCCCTCAATAAACAATCCGGGCAGCAGAGTGCTCCCCTATAAACAGTGCTAGAAGGCTGCCCCCATAAACCATATCATCAGAGTGCCCTCAATAAACAATACTGGTAGCAGACTGCTCCCTATAAACAGTGCTAGAAGGCTGCCCCCATAAACCATAGCATCAGAGTGTCCTCAATAAACAATACTGGCAGCAGAGTGCCCCCCATAAACAGTACTAGAAGGCTGCCCCCATAAACCATAGCATCAGTGTGTCCTCAATAAACAATACTGGCAGCAGAGTGCCCCCCATAAACAGTACTAGAAGGCTGCCCCCATAAACCATATCATCAGAGTGCCCTCAATAAACAATACTGGCAGCAGAGTGCTCCCTATAAACAGTGCTAGAAGGCTGCCCCCATAAACCATAGCATCAGAGTGCCCTCAATAAACAATACTGGCAGCAGAGTGCTCCCCTATAAACAGTGCTAGAAGGCTGCCCCCATAAACCATATCATCAGAGTGCCCTCAATAAACAATACTGGTAGCAGACTGCTCCCTATAAACAGTGCTAGAAGGCTGCCCCCATAAACCATAGCATCAGTGTGTCCTCAATAAACAATACTGGCAGCAGAGTGCCCCCCATAAACAGTACTAGAAGGCTGCCCCCATAAACCATAGCATCAGAGTGCCCTCAATAAACAATACTGGCAGCAGAGTGCTCCCCATAAACAGTGCTAGAAGGCTGCCCCCATAAACCATATCATCAGAGTGCCCTCAATAAACAATACTGGTAGCAGACTGCTCCCTATAAACAGTGCTAGAAGGCTGCCCCCATAAACCATAGCATCAGTGTGTCCTCAATAAACAATACTGGCAGCAGAGTGCCCCCCATAAACAGTACTAGAAGGCTGCCCCCATAAACCATAGCATCAGAGTGCCCTCAATAAACAATACTGGCAGCAGAGTGCTCCCCATAAACAGTGCTAGAAGGCTGCCCCCATAAACCATATCATCAGAGTGCCCTCAATAAACAATACTGGCAGCAGAGTGCTCCCTATAAACAGTACTAGAAGGCTGCCCCCATAAACCATAGCATCAGAGTGTCCTCAATAAACAATACTGGCAGCAGAGTGCTCCCCATAAACAGTGCTAGAAGGCTGCCCCCATAAACCATAGCATCAGAGTGCCCTCAATAAACAATCCGGGCAGCAGAGTGCTCCCCTATAAACAGTACTAGAAGGCTGCCCCCATAAACCATATCATCAGAGTGTCCTCAATAAACAATCCGGGCAGCAGAGTGCTCCCCTATAAACAGTACTAGAAGGCTGCCCCCATAAACCATAGCATCAGAGTGCCCTCAATAAACAATACTGGCAGCAGAGTGCTCCCTATAAACAGTACTAGAAGGCTGCCCCCATAAACCATAGCATCAGAGTGCCCTCAATAAACAATACTGGCAGCAGAGTGCTCCCCTATAAACAGTACTAGAAGGCTGCCCCCATAAACCATATCATCAGTGTGTCCTCAATAAACAATACTGGCAGCAGGGTGCTCCCCATAAACAGTGCTAGAAGGCTGCCCCCATAAACCATAGCATCAGAGTGCCCTCAATAAACAATACTGGCAGCAGAGTGCCCCCCATAAACAGTACTAGAAGGCTGCCCCCATAAACCATAGCATCAGAGTGCCCTCAATAAACAATACTGGCAGCAGAGTGCTCCCCATAAACAGTGCTAGAAGGCTGCCCCCATAAACCATAGCATCAGTGTGTCCTCAATAAACAATACTGGCAGCAGAGTGCTCCCCTATAAACAGTACTAGAAGGCTGCCCCCATAAACCATAGCATCAGAGTGCCCTCAATAAACAATACTGGCAGCAGAGTGCTCCCCTATAAACAGTACTAGAAGGCTGCCCCCATAAACCATAGCATCAGAGTGCCCTCAATAAACAATACTGGCAGCAGAGTGCTCCCCATAAACAGTACTAGAAGGCTGCCCCCATAAGCCATATCATCAGAGTGCCCTCAATAAACAATACTGGCAGCAGAGTGCTCCCTATAAACAGTACTAGAAGGCTGCCCCCATAAACCATATCATCAGAGTGCCCTCAATAAACAATACTGGCAGCAGAGTGCTCCCTATAAACAGTACTAGAAGGCTGCCCCCATAAACCATAGCATCAGTGTGTCCTCAATAAACAATACTGGCAGCAGAGTGCCCCCCATAAACAGTACTAGAAGGCTGCCCCCATAAACCATAGCATCAGAGTGTCCTCAATAAACAATACTGGCAGCAGAGTGCTCCCCATAAACAGTACTAGAAGGCTGCCCCCATAAACCATAGCATCAGAGTGCCCTCAATAAACAATACTGGCAGCAGGGTGCTCCCCATAAACAGTGCTAGAAGGCTGTCCCCATAAACCATAGCATCAGTGTGCCCTCAATAAACAATACTGGCAGCAGAGTGCTCCCCTATAAACAGTACTAGAAGGCTGCCCCCATAAACCATAGCATCAGAGTGCCCTCAATAAACAATACTGGCAGCAGAGTGCTCCCCTATAAACAGTGCTAGAAGGCTGCCCCCATAAACCATAGCATCAGTGTGTCCTCAATAAACAATACTGGCAGCAGAGTGCTCCCCTATAAACAGTGCTAGAAGGCTGCCCCCATAAACCATAGCATCAGTGTGTCCTCAATAAACAATACTGGCAGCAGAGTGCTCCCCTATAAACAGTACTAGAAGGCTGCCCCCATAAACCACATCATCAGAGTGCCCTCAATAAACAATACTGGCAGCAGAGTGCTCCCCATAAACAGTGCTAGAAGGCTGCCCCCATAAACCATAGCATCAGAGTGCCCTCAATAAACAATACTGGCAGCAGAGTGCTCCCCATAAACAGTGCTAGAATGCTGCCCCCATAAACCATAGCATCAGTGAGTCCTCAATAAACAATACTGGCAGCAGAGTGCTCCCCTATAAACAGTACTAGAAGGCTGCCCCCATAAACCACATCATCAGAGTGCCCTCAATAAACAATACTGGCAGCAGAGTGCTCCCCTATAAACAGTGCTAGAAGGCTGCCCCCATAAACCATAGCATCAGTGTGCCCTCAATAAACAATACTGGCAGCAGAGTGCTCCCCATAAACAGTGCTAGAAGGCTGCCCCCATAAACCATAGCATTAGTGTGCCCTCAATAAACAATACTGGCAGCAGAGTGCTCCCCTATAAACAGTACTAGAAGGCTGCCCCCATAAACCATAGCATCAGTGTGTCCTCAATAAACAATACTGGCAGCAGAGTGCTCCCCATAAACAGTGCTAGAAGGCTGCCCCCATAAACCATAGCATCAGTGTGTCCTCAATAAACAATACTGGCAGCAGAGTGCTCCCCATAAACAGTGCTAGAAGGCTGCCCCCATAAACCATAGCATCAGTGTGTCCTCAATAAACAATACTGGCAGCAGAGTGCTCCCCATAAACAGTACTAGAAGGCTGCCCCCATAAACCATAGCATCAGAGTGCCCTCAATAAACAATACTGGCAGCAGAGTGCTCCCCTATAAACAGTACTAGAAGGCTGCCCCCATAACCCATAGCATCAGTGTGTCCTCAATAAACAATGCTGGCAGCAGAGTGCTCCCCTATAAACAGTGCTAGAAGGCTGCCCCCATAAACCATATCATCAGAGTGCCCTCAATAAACAATACTGGCAGCAGAGTGCTCCCCATAAACAGTGCTAGAAGGCTGCCCCCATAAACCACATCATCAGAGTGCCCTCAATAAACAATACTGGCAGCAGAGTGCTCCCCATAAACAGTGCTAGAAGGCTGTCCCCATAAACCATAGCATCAGTGTGTCCTCAATAATCAATACTGGCAGCAGAGTGCTCCCTATAAACAGTGCTAGAAGGCTGCCCCCATAAACCATAGCATCAGAGTGCCCTCAATAAACAATACTGGCAGCAGGGTGCTCCCCATGAACAGTACTAGAAGGCTGCCCCCATAAACCATATCATCAGAGTGCCCTCAATAAACAATACTGGCAGCAGAGTGCTCCCCTATAAACAGTGCTAGAAGGCTGCCCCCATAAACCATAGCATCAGTGTGTCCTCAATAAACAATACTGGCAGCAGAGTGCTCCCCTATAAACAGTGCTAGAAGGCTGCCCCCATAAACCATAGCATCAGAGTGCCCTCAATAAACAATACTGGCAGCAGAGTGCTCCCCTATAAACAGTGCTAGAAGGCTGCCCCCATAAACCATAGCATCAGTGTGCCCTCAATAAACAATACTGGCAGCAGAGTGCTCCCCTATAAACAGTGCTAGAAGGCTGCCCCAATAAACCATAGCATCAGTGTGCCCTCAATAAACAATACTGGCAGCAGAGTGCTCCCCTATAAACAGTGCTAGAAGGCTGCCCCAATAAACCATAGCATCAGTGTGCCCTCAATAAACAATACTGGCAGCAGAGTGCTCCCTATAAACAGTACTAGAAGGCTGCCCCCATAAACCATAGCATCAGTGTGCCCTCAATAAACAATACTGGCAGCAGAGTGCTCCCCATAAACAGTGCTAGAAGGCTGCCCCCATAAACCATAGCATCAGAGTGCCCTCAATAAACAATACTGGCAGCAGAGTGCTCCCCTATAAACAGTGCTAGAAGGCTGCCCCAATAAACCATAGCATCAGTGTGCCCTCAATAAACAATACTGGCAGCAGAGTGCTCCCTATAAACAGTACTAGAAGGCTGCCCCCATAAACCATAGCATCAGAGTGCCCTCAATAAACAATACTGGCAGCAGAGTGCTCCCCATAAACAGTGCTAGAAGGCTGCCCCCATAAACCATAGCATCAGAGTGCCCTCAATAAACAATACTGGCAGCAGAGTGCTCCCCTATAAACAGTACTAGAAGGCTGCCCCCATAAACCATAGCATCAGAGTGCCCTCAATAAACAATACTGGCAGCAGAGTGCTCCCCTATAAACAGTGCTAGAAGGCTGCCCCCATAAACCATAGCATCAGTGTGTCCTCAATAAACAATACTGGCAGCAGAGTGCTCCCCATAAACAGTGCTAGAAGGCTGCCCCCATAAACCATAGCATCAGAGTGCCCTCAATAAACAATACTGGCAGCAGAGTGCTCCCCTATAAACAGTGCTAGAAGGCTGCCCCCATAACCCATAGCATCAGTGTGTCCTCAATAAACAATACTGGCAGCAGAGTGCTCCCCTATAAACAGTGCTAGAAGGCTGCCCCCATAAACCATAGCATCAGTGTGTCCTCAATAAACAATACTGGCAGCAGAGTGCTCCCCTATAAACAGTACTAGAAGGCTGCCCCCATAAACCATAGCATCAGTGTGCCCTCAATAAACAATACTGGCAGCAGAGTGCTCCCCATAAACAGTGCTAGAAGGCTGCCCCCATAAACCATAGCATCAGTGTGCCCTCAATAAACAATACTGGCAGCAGAGTGCTCCCCTATAAACAGTGCTAGAAGGCTGCCCCCATAACCCATAGCATCAGTGTGTCCTCAATAAACAATACTGGCAGCAGAGTGCTCCCCTATAAACAGTGCTAGAAGGCTGCCCCCATAAACCATAGCATCAGTGTGTCCTCAATAAACAATACTGGCAGCAGAGTGCTCCCCTATAAACAGTACTAGAAGGCTGCCCCCATAAACCATAGCATCAGTGTGCCCTCAATAAACAATACTGGCAGCAGAGTGCTCCCCATAAACAGTGCTAGAAGGCTGCCCCCATAAACCATAGCATCAGTGTGCCCTCAATAAACAATACTGGCAGCAGAGTGCTCCCCTATAAACAGTGCTAGAAGGCTGCCCCCATAAGCCATAGCATCAGTGTGCCCTCAATAAACAATACTGGCAGCAGAGTGCTCCCCTATAAACAGTGCTAGAAGGCTGCCCCCATAAACCATAGCATCAGTGTGTCCTCAATAAACAATACTGGCAGCAGAGTGCTCCCCTATAAACAGTGCTAGAAGGCTGCCCCCATAAACCATAGCATCAGTGTGTCCTCAATAAACAATACTGGCAGCAGAGTGCTCCCCTATAAACAGTACTAGAAGGCTGCCCCCATAAACCACATCATCAGAGTGCCCTCAATAAACAATACTGGCAGCAGAGTGCTCCCCATAAACAGTGCTAGAAGGCTGCCCCCATAAACCATAGCATCAGTGTGCCCTCAATAAACAATACTGGCAGCAGAGTGCTCCCCTATAAACAGTGCTAGAAGGCTGCCCCCATAAACCATAGCATCAGAGTGCCCTCAATAAACAATACTGGCAGCAGAGTGCTCCCCTATATACAGTGCTAGAAGGCTGCCCCCATAAACCACATCATCAGAGTGCCCTCAATAAACAATACTGGCAGCAGAGTGCTCCCCATAAACAGTGCTAGAAGGCTGCCCCCATAAACCATAGCATCAGTGTGCCCTCAATAAACAATACTGGCAGCAGAGTGCTCCCCTATAAACAGTACTAGAAGGCTGCCCCCATAAACCATAGCATCAGAGTGCCCTCAATAAACAATACTGGCAGCAGAGTGCTCCCCTATAAACAGTGCTAGAAGGCTGCCCCCATAAACCATAGCATCAGTGTGTCCTCAATAAACAATACTGGCAGCAGAGTGCTCCCCTATAAACAGTGCTAGAAGGCTGCCCCCATAAACCATAGCATCAGTGTGTCCTCAATAAACAATACTGGCAGCAGAGTGCTCCCCTATAAACAGTACTAGAAGGCTGCCCCCATAAACCTCATCATCAGAGTGCCCTCAATAAACAATACTGGCAGCAGAGTGCTCCCCATAAACAGTGCTAGAAGGCTGCCCCCATAAACCATAGCATCAGAGTGCCCTCAATAAACAATACTGGCAGCAGAGTGCTCCCCATAAACAGTGCTAGAAGGCTGCCCCCATAAACCATAGCATCAGTGTGCCCTCAATAAACAATACTGGCAGCAGAGTGCTCCCCTATAAACAGTACTAGAAGGCTGCCCCCATAAACCATAGCATCAGAGTGCCCTCAATAAACAATACTGGCAGCAGAGTGCTCCCCTATAAACAGTGCTAGAAGGCTGCCCCCATAAACCATAGCATCAGTGTGTCCTCAATAAACAATACTGGCAGCAGAGTGCTCCCCTATAAACAGTGCTAGAAGGCTGCCCCCATAAACCATAGCATCAGTGTGTCCTCAATAAACAATACTGGCAGCAGAGTGCTCCCCTATAAACAGTACTAGAAGGCTGCCCCCATAAACCACATCATCAGAGTGCCCTCAATAAACAATACTGGCAGCAGAGTGCTCCCCATAAACAGTGCTAGAAGGCTGCCCCAATAAACCATAGCATCAATGTGTCCTCAATAAACAATACTGGCAGCAGAGTGCTCCCCTATAAACAGTGCTAGAAGGCTGCCCCAATAAACCATAGCATCAGTGTGTCCTCAATAAACAATACTGGCAGCAGAGTGCTCCCCTATAAACAGTGCTAGAAGGCTGCCCCAATAAACCATAGCATCAGTGTGTCCTCAATAAACAATACTGGCAGCAGAGTGCTCCCCTATAAACAGTACTAGAAGGCTGCCCCCATAAACCATAGCATCAGAGTGCCCTCAATAAACAATACTGGCAGCAGAGTGGTCCCTATAAACAGTGCTAGAAGGCTGCCCCCATAAACCATATCATCAGAGTGCCCTCAATAAACAATACTGGCAGCAGAGTGCTCCCCTATAAACAGTACTAGAAGGCTGCCCCCATAAACCATATCATCAGAGTGCCCTCAATAAACAATACTGGCAGCAGAGTGCTCCCCTATAAACAGTACTAGAAGGCTGCCCCCATAAACCATATCATCAGAGTGCCCTCAATAAACAATACTGGCAGCAGAGTGCTCCCCATAAACAGTGCTAGAAGGCTGCCCCCATAAACCATAGCATCAGAGTGCCCTCAATAAACAATACTGGCAGCAGAGTGCTCCCCATAAACAGTACTAGAAGGCTGCCCCAATAAACCATAGCATCAGTGTGTCCTCAATAAACAATACTGGCAGCAGAGTGCTCCCCTATAAACAGTGCTAGAAGGCTGCCCCAATAAACCATAGCATCAGTGTGTCCTCAATAAACAATACTGGCAGCAGAGTGCTCCCCTATAAACAGTGCTAGAAGGCTGCCCCAATAAACCATAGCATCAGTGTGTCCTCAATAAACAATACTGGCAGCAGAGTGCTCCCCATAAACAGTACTAGAAGGCTGCCCCCATAAACCATAGCATCAGTGTGTCCTCAATAAACAATACTGGCAGCAGAGTGCTCCCCTATAAACAGTACTAGAAGGCTGCCCCCATAAGCCATAGCATCAGAGTGCCCTCAATAAACAATACTGGCAGCAGAGTGCTCCCCTATAAACAGTGCTAGAAGGCTGCCCCCATAAACCATAGCATCAGAGTGCCCTCAATAAACAATACTGGCAGCAGAGTGCTCCCCTATATACAGTGCTAGAAGGCTGCCCCCATAAACCACATCATCAGAGTGCCCTCAATAAACAATACTGGCAGCAGAGTGCTCCCCATAAACAGTGCTAGAAGGCTGCCCCCATAAACCATAGCATCAGTGTGCCCTCAATAAACAATACTGGCAGCAGAGTGCTCCCCTATAAACAGTACTAGAAGGCTGCCCCCATAAACCATAGCATCAGTGTGTCCTCAATAAACAATACTGGCAGCAGAGTGCTCCCCTATAAACAGTGCTAGAAGGCTGCCCCCATAAACCATAGCATCAGTGTGTCCTCAATAAACAATACTGGCAGCAGAGTGCTCCCCTATAAACAGTACTAGAAGGCTGCCCCCATAAACCACATCATCAGAGTGCCCTCAATAAACAATACTGGCAGCAGAGTGCTCCCCATAAACAGTGCTAGAAGGCTGCCCCCATAAACCATAGCATCAGAGTGCCCTCAATAAACAATACTGGCAGCAGAGTGCTCCCCATAAACAGTGCTAGAAGGCTGCCCCCATAAACCATAGCATCAGTGTGTCCTCAATAAACAATACTGGCAGCAGAGTGCTCCCCTATAAACAGTACTAGAAGGCTGCCCCCATAAACCACATCATCAGAGTGCCCTCAATAAACAATACTGGCAGCAGAGTGCTCCCCTATAAACAGTGCTAGAAGGCTGCCCCCATAAACCATAGCATCAGTGTGCCCTCAATAAACAATACTGGCAGCAGAGTGCTCCCCATAAACAGTGCTAGAAGGCTGCCCCCATAAACCATAGCATCAGTGTGTCCTCAATAAACAATACTGGCAGCAGAGTGCTCCCCATAAACAGTGCTAGAAGGCTGCCCCCATAAACCATAGCATCAGTGTGTCCTCAATAAACAATACTGGCAGCAGAGTGCTCCCCATAAACAGTGCTAGAAGGCTGCCCCCATAAACCATAGCATCAGTGTGTCCTCAATAAACAATACTGGCAGCAGAGTGCTCCCCATAAACAGTACTAGAAGGCTGCCCCCATAAACCATAGCATCAGAGTGCCCTCAATAAACAATACTGGCAGCAGAGTGCTCCCCTATAAACAGTACTAGAAGGCTGCCCCCATAAACCATAGCATCAGAGTGCCCTCAATAAACAATACTGGCAGCAGAGTGCTCCCCTATAAACAGTACTAGAAGGCTGCCCCCATAAACCATAGCATCAGAGTGCCCTCAATAAACAATACTGGCAGCAGAGTGCTCCCCTATAAACAGTACTAGAAGGCTGCCCCCATAAACCATAGCATCAGAGTGCCCTCAATAAACAATACTGGCAGCAGAGTGCTCCCCTATAAACAGTACTAGAAGGCTGCCCCCATAAACCATAGCATCAGAGTGCCCTCAATAAACAATACTGGCAGCAGAGTGCTCCCTATAAACAGTACTAGAAGGCTGCCCCCATAAACCATAGCATTAGTGTGCCCTCAATAAACAATACTGGCAGCAGAGTGCTCCCCTATAAACAGTACTAGAAGGCTGCCCCCATAAACCATAGCATCAGTGTGTCCTCAATAAACAATACTGGCAGCAGAGTGCTCCCCATAAACAGTGCTAGAAGGCTGCCCCCATAAACCATAGCATCAGTGTGTCCTCAATAAACAATACTGGCAGCAGAGTGCTCCCCATAAACAGTGCTAGAAGGCTGCCCCCATAAACCATAGCATCAGTGTGTCCTCAATAAACAATACTGGCAGCAGAGTGCTCCCCATAAACAGTACTAGAAGGCTGCCCCCATAAACCATAGCATCAGAGTGCCCTCAATAAACAATACTGGCAGCAGAGTGCTCCCCTATAAACAGTACTAGAAGGCTGCCCCCATAAACCATAGCATCAGAGTGCCCTCAATAAACAATACTGGCAGCAGAGTGCTCCCCTATAAACAGTACTAGAAGGCTGCCCCCATAAACCATAGCATCAGTGTGTCCTCAATAAACAATGCTGGCAGCAGAGTGCTCCCCTATAAACAGTGCTAGAAGGCTGCCCCCATAAACCATATCATCAGAGTGCCCTCAATAAACAATACTGGCAGCAGAGTGCTCCCCATAAACAGTGCTAGAAGGCTGCCCCCATAAACCACATCATCAGAGTGCCCTCAATAAACAATACTGGCAGCAGAGTGCTCCCCATAAACAGTGCTAGAAGGCTGTCCCCATAAACCATAGCATCAGTGTGCCCTCAATAAACAATACTGGCAGCAGAGTGCTCCCCTATAAACAGTACTAGAAGGCTGCCCCCATAAACCATAGCATCAGAGTGCCCTCAATAAACAATACTGGCAGCAGGGTGCTCCCCATGAACAGTACTAGAAGGCTGCCCCCATAAACCATATCATCAGAGTGCCCTCAATAAACAATACTGGCAGCAGAGTGCTCCCCTATAAACAGTGCTAGAAGGCTGCCCCCATAAACCATAGCATCAGTGTGTCCTCAATAAACAATACTGGCAGCAGAGTGCTCCCCTATAAACAGTGCTAGAAGGCTGCCCCCATAAACCATAGCATCAGAGTGCCCTCAATAAACAATACTGGCAGCAGAGTGCTCCCCTATAAACAGTGCTAGAAGGCTGCCCCCATAAACCATAGCATCAGTGTGCCCTCAATAAACAATACTGGCAGCAGAGTGCTCCCCTATAAACAGTGCTAGAAGGCTGCCCCAATAAACCATAGCATCAGTGTGCCCTCAATAAACAATACTGGCAGCAGAGTGCTCCCCTATAAACAGTGCTAGAAGGCTGCCCCAATAAACCATAGCATCAGTGTGCCCTCAATAAACAATACTGGCAGCAGAGTGCTCCCTATAAACAGTACTAGAAGGCTGCCCCCATAAACCATAGCATCAGTGTGCCCTCAATAAACAATACTGGCAGCAGAGTGCTCCCCATAAACAGTGCTAGAAGGCTGCCCCCATAAACCATAGCATCAGAGTGCCCTCAATAAACAATACTGGCAGCAGAGTGCTCCCCTATAAACAGTGCTAGAAGGCTGCCCCAATAAACCATAGCATCAGTGTGCCCTCAATAAACAATACTGGCAGCAGAGTGCTCCCTATAAACAGTACTAGAAGGCTGCCCCCATAAACCATAGCATCAGAGTGCCCTCAATAAACAATACTGGCAGCAGAGTGCTCCCCATAAACAGTGCTAGAAGGCTGCCCCCATAAACCATAGCATCAGAGTGCCCTCAATAAACAATACTGGCAGCAGAGTGCTCCCCTATAAACAGTACTAGAAGGCTGCCCCCATAAACCATAGCATCAGAGTGCCCTCAATAAACAATACTGGCAGCAGAGTGCTCCCCTATAAACAGTGCTAGAAGGCTGCCCCCATAAACCATAGCATCAGTGTGTCCTCAATAAACAATACTGGCAGCAGAGTGCTCCCCATAAACAGTGCTAGAAGGCTGCCCCCATAAACCATAGCATCAGAGTGCCCTCAATAAACAATACTGGCAGCAGAGTGCTCCCCTATAAACAGTGCTAGAAGGCTGCCCCCATAACCCATAGCATCAGTGTGTCCTCAATAAACAATACTGGCAGCAGAGTGCTCCCCTATAAACAGTGCTAGAAGGCTGCCCCCATAAACCATAGCATCAGTGTGTCCTCAATAAACAATACTGGCAGCAGAGTGCTCCCCTATAAACAGTACTAGAAGGCTGCCCCCATAAACCATAGCATCAGTGTGCCCTCAATAAACAATACTGGCAGCAGAGTGCTCCCCATAAACAGTGCTAGAAGGCTGCCCCCATAAACCATAGCATCAGTGTGCCCTCAATAAACAATACTGGCAGCAGAGTGCTCCCCTATAAACAGTGCTAGAAGGCTGCCCCCATAAACCATAGCATCAGAGTGCCCTCAATAAACAATACTGGCAGCAGAGTGCTCCCTATAAACAGTGCTAGAAGGCTGCCCCCATAAACCATAGCATCAGTGTGCCCTCAATAAACAATACTGGCAGCAGGGTGCTCCCCTATAAACAGTACTAGAAGGCTGCCCCCATAAACCATAGCATCAGTGTGCCCTCAATAAACAATACTGGCAGCAGGGTGCTCCCCTATAAACAGTACTAGAAGGCTGCCCCCATAAACCATAGCATCAGAGTGTCCTCAATAAACAATACTGGCAGCAGAGTGCTCCCCTATAAACAGTGCTAGAAGGCTGCCCCCATAAACCATAGCATCAGTGTGTCCTCAATAAACAATACTGGCAGCAGAGTGCTCCCCTATAAACAGTACTAGAAGGCTGCCCCCATAAACCATAGCATCAGTGTGCCCTCAATAAACAATACTGGCAGCAGAGTGCTCCCCATAAACAGTGCTAGAAGGCTGCCCCCATAAACCATAGCATCAGTGTGCCCTCAATAAACAATACTGGCAGCAGAGTGCTCCCCTATAAACAGTGCTAGAAGGCTGCCCCCATAAGCCATAGCATCAGTGTGCCCTCAATAAACAATACTGGCAGCAGAGTGCTCCCCTATAAACAGTGCTAGAAGGCTGCCCCCATAAACCATAGCATCAGTGTGTCCTCAATAAACAATACTGGCAGCAGAGTGCTCCCCTATAAACAGTGCTAGAAGGCTGCCCCCATAAACCATAGCATCAGTGTGTCCTCAATAAACAATACTGGCAGCAGAGTGCTCCCCTATAAACAGTACTAGAAGGCTGCCCCCATAAACCACATCATCAGAGTGCCCTCAATAAACAATACTGGCAGCAGAGTGCTCCCTATAAACAGTACTAGAAGGCTGCCCCCATAAACCATATCATCAGAGTGTCCTCAATAAACAATACTGGCAGCAGAGTGCCCCCCATAAACAGTACTAGAAGGCTGCCCCCATAAACCATAGCATCAGAGTGCCCTCAATAAACAATACTGGCAGCAGAGTGCTCCCCATAAACAGTGCTAGAAGACTGCCCCCATAAACCATAGCATCAGAGTGCCCTCAATAAACAATACTGGCAGCAGAGTGCTCCCTATAAACAGTGCTAGAAGGCTGCCCCCATAAACCATAGCATCAGTGTGCCCTCAATAAACAATACTGGCAGCAGAGTGCTCCCCTATAAACAGTGCTAGAAGGCTGCCCCCATAAACCATAGCATCAGAGTGCCCTCAATAAACAATACTGGCAGCAGAGTGCTCCCCTATATACAGTGCTAGAAGGCTGCCCCCATAAACCACATCATCAGAGTGCCCTCAATAAACAATACTGGCAGCAGAGTGCTCCCCATAAACAGTGCTAGAAGGCTGCCCCCATAAACCATAGCATCAGTGTGCCCTCAATAAACAATACTGGCAGCAGAGTGCTCCCCTATAAACAGTACTAGAAGGCTGCCCCCATAAACCATAGCATCAGAGTGCCCTCAATAAACAATACTGGCAGCAGAGTGCTCCCCTATAAACAGTGCTAGAAGGCTGCCCCCATAAACCATAGCATCAGTGTGTCCTCAATAAACAATACTGGCAGCAGAGTGCTCCCCTATAAACAGTGCTAGAAGGCTGCCCCCATAAACCATAGCATCAGTGTGTCCTCAATAAACAATACTGGCAGCAGAGTGCTCCCCTATAAACAGTACTAGAAGGCTGCCCCCATAAACCACATCATCAGAGTGCCCTCAATAAACAATACTGGCAGCAGAGTGCTCCCCATAAACAGTGCTAGAAGGCTGCCCCAATAAACCATAGCATCAGTGTGTCCTCAATAAACAATACTGGCAGCAGAGTGCTCCCCTATAAACAGTGCTAGAAGGCTGCCCCAATAAACCATAGCATCAGTGTGTCCTCAATAAACAATACTGGCAGCAGAGTGCTCCCCTATAAACAGTGCTAGAAGGCTGCCCCAATAAACCATAGCATCAGTGTGTCCTCAATAAACAATACTGGCAGCAGAGTGCTCCCCTATAAACAGTACTAGAAGGCTGCCCCCATAAACCATAGCATCAGAGTGCCCTCAATAAACAATACTGGCAGCAGAGTGCTCCCCTATAAACAGTGCTAGAAGGCTGCCCCCATAAACAATATAATCAGAGTGCCCTCAATAAACAATACTGGCAGCAGAGTGGTCCCTATAAACAGTGCTAGAAGGCTGCCCCCATAAACCATATCATCAGAGTGCCCTCAATAAACAATACTGGCAGCAGAGTGCTCCCCTATAAACAGTACTAGAAGGCTGCCCCCATAAACCATATCATCAGAGTGCCCTCAATAAACAATACTGGCAGCAGAGTGCTCCCCTATAAACAGTACTAGAAGGCTGCCCCCATAAACCATAGCATCAGTGTGTCCTCAATAAACAATACTGGCAGCAGAGTGCTCCCCTATAAACAGTGCTAGAAGGCTGCCCCAATAAACCATAGCATCAGTGTGTCCTCAATAAACAATACTGGCAGCAGAGTGCTCCCCTATAAACAGTGCTAGAAGGCTGCCCCAATAAACCATAGCATCAGTGTGTCCTCAATAAACAATACTGGCAGCAGAGTGCTCCCCTATAAACAGTGCTAGAAGGCTGCCCCAATAAACCATAGCATCAGTGTGTCCTCAATAAACAATACTGGCAGCAGAGTGCTCCCCTATAAACAGTACTAGAAGGCTGCCCCCATAAACCATATCATCAGAGTGCCCTCAATAAACAATACTGGCAGCAGAGTGCTCCCCTATAAACAGTGCTAGAAGGCTGCCCCCATAAACCATATCATCAGAGTGCCCTCAATAAACAATACTGGCAGCAGAGTGCTCCCCTATAAACAGTACTAGAAGGCTGCCCCAATAAACCATAGCATCAGTGTGTCCTCAATAAACAATACTGGCAGCAGAGTGCTCCCCTATAAACAGTGCTAGAAGGCTGCCCCAATAAACCATAGCATCAGTGTGTCCTCAATAAACAATACTGGCAGCAGAGTGCTCCCCTATAAACAGTGCTAGAAGGCTGCCCCAATAAACCATAGCATCAGTGTGTCCTCAATAAACAATACTGGCAGCAGAGTGCTCCCCTATAAACAGTACTAGAAGGCTGCCCCCATAAACCATATCATCAGAGTGCCCTCAATAAACAATACTGGCAGCAGAGTGCTCCCCTATAAACAGTGCTAGAAGGCTGCCCCCATAAACCATATCATCAGAGTGCCCTCAATAAACAATACTGGCAGCAGAGTGCTCCCCTATAAACAGTACTAGAAGGCTGCCCCAATAAACCATAGCATCAGTGTGCCCTCAATAATCAATACTGGCAGCAGAGTGCTCCCCTATATATAGTGCTAGAAGGCTGCCCCCATAAACCATAGCATCAGAGTGCCCTCAATAAACAATACTGGCAGCAGAGTGCTCCCCATAAACAGTACTAGAAGGCTGCCCCCATAAACCATAGCATCAGAGTGCCCTCAATAAACAATCCGGGCAGCAGAGTGCTCCCCTATAAACAGTGCTAGAAGGCTGCCCCCATAAACCATAGCATCAGAGTGTCCTCAATAAACAATCCGGGCAGCAGAGTGCTCCCCTATAAACAGTACTAGAAGGCTGCCCCCATAAACCATAGCATCAGAGTGCCCTCAATAAACAATCCGGGCAGCAGAGTGCTCCCTATAAACAGTGCTAGAAGGCTGCCCCCATAAACCATATCATCAGAGTGTCCTCAATAAACAATCCGGGCAGCAGAGTGCTCCCCTATAAACAGTACTAGAAGGCTGCCCCCATAAACCATAGCATCAGAGTGCCCTCAATAAACAATACTGGCAGCAGAGTGCTCCCTATAAACAGTACTAGAAGGCTGCCCCCATAAACCATATCATCAGTGTGTCCTCAATAAACAATACTGGCAGCAGAGTGCTCCCCATAAACAGTGCTAGAAGGCTGCCCCCATAAGCCATAGCATCAGAGTGCCCTCAATAAACAATACTGGCAGCAGAGTGCTCCCCTATAAACAGTACTAGAAGGCTGCCCCCATAAACCATAGCATCAGAGTGCCCTCAATAAACAATCCGGGCAGCAGAGTGCTCCCTATAAACAGTACTAGAAGGCTGCCCCCATAAACCATATCATCAGTGTGTCCTCAATAAACAATACTGGCAGCAGGGTGCTCCCCATAAACAGTGCTAGAAGGCTGCCCCCATAAACCATAGCATCAGAGTGCCCTCAATAAACAATACTGGCAGCAGAGTGCCCCCCATAAACAGTACTAGAAGGCTGCCCCCATAAACCATAGCATCAGAGTGCCCTCAATAAACAATACTGGCAGCAGAGTGCTCCCCATAAACAGTACTAGAAGGCTGCCCCCATAAACCATATCATCAGAGTGCCCTCAATAAACAATACTGGCAGCAGAGTGCTCCCCATAAACAGTGCTAGAAGGCTGCCCCCATAAACCATATCATCAGAGTGCCCTCAATAAACAATACTGGCAGCAGAGTGCTCCCTATAAACAGTACTAGAAGGCTGCCCCCATAAACCATAGCATCAGTGTGTCCTCAATAAACAATACTGGCAGCAGAGTGCCCCCCATAAACAGTACTAGAAGGCTGCCCCCATAAACCATAGCATCAGAGTGCCCTCAATAAACAATACTGGCAGCAGAGTGCTCCCCATAAACAGTGCTAGAAGGCTGCCCCCATAAACCATATCATCAGAGTGCCCTCAATAAACAATACTGGCAGCAGAGTGCTCCCCATAAACAGTGCTAGAAGGCTGCCCCCATAAACCATATCATCAGAGTGCCCTCAATAAACAATACTGGCAGCAGAGTGCTCCCTATAAACAGTACTAGAAGGCTGCCCCCATAAACCATAGCATCAGTGTGTCCTCAATAAACAATACTGGCAGCAGAGTGCCCCCCATAAACAGTACTAGAAGGCTGCCCCCATAAACCATAGCATCAGAGTGCCCTCAATAAACAATACTGGCAGCAGAGTGCCCCCCATAAACAGTACTAGAAGGCTGCCCCCATAAACCATAGCATCAGAGTGCCCTCAATAAACAATACTGGCAGCAGAGTGCTCCCCATAAACAGTACTAGAAGGCTGCCCCCATAAACCATAGCATCAGAGTGCCCTCAATAAACAATACTGGCAGCAGAGTGCTCCCCATAAACAGTGCTAGAAGGCTGCCCCCATAAACCATATCATCAGAGTGCCCTCAATAAACAATACTGGCAGCAGAGTGCTCCCTATAAACAGTGCTAGAAGGCTGCCCCCATAAACCATATCATCAGAGTGCCCTCAATAAACAATACTGGCAGCAGAGTGCTCCCTATAAACAGTACTAGAAGGCTGCCCCCATAAACCATAGCATCAGAGTGTCCTCAATAAACAATACTGGCAGCAGAGTGCTCCCCATAAACAGTGCTAGAAGGCTGCCCCCATAAACCATAGCATCAGAGTGCCCTCAATAAACAATCCGGGCAGCAGAGTGCTCCCCTATAAACAGTACTAGAAGGCTGCCCCCATAAACCATATCATCAGAGTGTCCTCAATAAACAATCCGGGCAGCAGAGTGCTCCCCTATAAACAGTACTAGAAGGCTGCCCCCATAAACCATAGCATCAGAGTGCCCTCAATAAACAATCCGGGCAGCAGAGTGCTCCCCTATAAACAGTACTAGAAGGCTGCCCCCATAAACCATAGCATCAGAGTGCCCTCAATAAACAATACTGGCAGCAGAGTGCTCCCTATAAACAGTACTAGAAGGCTGCCCCCATAAACCATAGCATCAGAGTGCCCTCAATAAACAATACTGGCAGCAGAGTGCTCCCCTATAAACAGTACTAGAAGGCTGCCCCCATAAACCATAGCATCAGAGTGCCCTCAATAAACAATCCGGGCAGCAGAGTGCTCCCTATAAACAGTACTAGAAGGCTGCCCCCATAAACCATATCATCAGTGTGTCCTCAATAAACAATACTGGCAGCAGGGTGCTCCCCATAAACAGTGCTAGAAGGCTGCCCCCATAAACCATAGCATCAGAGTGCCCTCAATAAACAATACTGGCAGCAGAGTGCCCCCCATAAACAGTACTAGAAGGCTGCCCCCATAAACCATAGCATCAGAGTGCCCTCAATAAACAATACTGGCAGCAGAGTGCTCCCTATAAACAGTACTAGAAGGCTGCCCCCATAAACCACATCATCAGAGTGCCCTCAATAAACAATACTGGCAGCAGAGTGCTCCCCTATAAACAGTACTAGAAGGCTGCCCCCATAAACCATATCATCAGAGTGCCCTCAATAAACAATCCGGGCAGCAGAGTGCTCCCCATAAACAGTGCTAGAAGGCTGCCCCCATAAACCATATCATCAGAGTGCCCTCAATAAACAATACTGGCAGCAGAGTGCTCCCTATAAACAGTACTAGAAGGCTGCCCCCATAAACCATATCATCAGAGTGCCCTCAATAAACAATACTGGCAGCAGAGTGCTCCCTATAAACAGTACTAGAAGGCTGCCCCCATAAACCATAGCATCAGTGTGTCCTCAATAAACAATACTGGCAGCAGAGTGCCCCCCATAAACAGTACTAGAAGGCTGCCCCCATAAACCATAGCATCAGAGTGCCCTCAATAAACAATGCTGGCAGCAGAGTGCTCCCCATAAACAGTGCTAGAAGGCTGCCCCCATAAACCATATCATCAGAGTGCCCTCAATAAACAATACTGGCAGCAGAGTGCTCCCCATAAACAGTGCTAGAAGGCTGCCCCCATAAACCATAGCATCAGAGTGTCCTCAATAAACAATACTGGCAGCAGAGTGCTCCCCATAAACAGTGCTAGAAGGCTGTCCCCATAAACCATAGCATCAGTGTGCCCTCAATAAACAATACTGGCAGCAGAGTGCTCCCCTATAAACAGTACTAGAAGGCTGCCCCCATAAACCATAGCATCAGAGTGCCCTCAATAAACAATACTGGCAGCAGAGTGCTCCCCTATAAACAGTGCTAGAAGGCTGCCCCCATAAACCATAGCATCAGTGTGTCCTCAATAAACAATACTGGCAGCAGAGTGCTCCCCTATAAACAGTGCTAGAAGGCTGCCCCCATAAACCATAGCATCAGTGTGTCCTCAATAAACAATACTGGCAGCAGAGTGCTCCCCTATAAACAGTACTAGAAGGCTGCCCCCATAAACCACATCATCAGAGTGCCCTCAATAAACAATACTGGCAGCAGAGTGCTCCCCATAAACAGTGCTAGAAGGCTGCCCCCATAAACCATAGCATCAGAGTGCCCTCAATAAACAATACTGGCAGCAGAGTGCTCCCCTATAAACAGTGCTAGAAGGCTGCCCCCATAAACCATAGCATCAGAGTGCCCTCAATAAACAATACTGGCAGCAGAGTGCTCCCCATAAACAGTACTAGAAGGCTGCCCCCATAAACCATAGCATCAGTGTGTCCTCAATAAACAATACTGGCAGCAGAGTGCTCCCCTATAAACAGTGCTAGAAGACTGCCCCCATAAACCATAGCATCAGAGTGCCCTCAATAATCAATACTGGCAGCAGAGTGCTCCCCATAAACAGTGCTAGAAGGCTGCCCCCATAAACCATAGCATCAGAGTGTCCTCAATAAACAATACTGGCAGCAGAGTGCTCCCCTATAAACAGTGCTAGAAGGCTGCCCCCATAAACCATAGCATCAGAGTGCCCTCAATAAACAATGCTGGCAGCAGAGTGCTCCCCATAAACAGTACTAGAAGGCTGCCCCCATAAACCATAGCATCAGTGTGCCCTCAATAAACAATACTGGCAGCAGAGTGCTCCCTATAAACAGTACTAGAAGGCTGCCCCCATAAACCATAGCATCAGTGTGTCCTCAATAAACAATACTGGCAGCAGAGTGCTCCCCTATAAACAGTACTAGAAGGCTGCCCCCATAAACCACATCATCAGAGTGCCCTCAATAAACAATACTGGCAGCAGAGTGCTCCCCTATAAACAGTGCTAGAAGGCTGCCCCCATAAACCATAGCATCAGTGTGCCCTCAATAAACAATACTGGCAGCAGAGTGCTCCCCATAAACAGTGCTAGAAGGCTGCCCCCATAAACCATAGCATTAGTGTGCCCTCAATAAACAATACTGGCAGCAGAGTGCTCCCCTATAAACAGTACTAGAAGGCTGCCCCCATAAACCATAGCATCAGTGTGTCCTCAATAAACAATACTGGCAGCAGAGTGCTCCCCATAAACAGTGCTAGAAGGCTGCCCCCATAAACCATAGCATCAGTGTGTCCTCAATAAACAATACTGGCAGCAGAGTGCTCCCCATAAACAGTGCTAGAAGGCTGCCCCCATAAACCATAGCATCAGTGTGTCCTCAATAAACAATACTGGCAGCAGAGTGCTCCCCATAAACAGTACTAGAAGGCTGCCCCCATAAACCATAGCATCAGAGTGCCCTCAATAAACAATACTGGCAGCAGAGTGCTCCCCTATAAACAGTACTAGAAGGCTGCCCCCATAAACCATAGCATCAGAGTGCCCTCAATAAACAATACTGGCAGCAGAGTGCTCCCCTATAAACAGTACTAGAAGGCTGCCCCCATAAACCATAGCATCAGTGTGTCCTCAATAAACAATGCTGGCAGCAGAGTGCTCCCCTATAAACAGTGCTAGAAGGCTGCCCCCATAAACCATATCATCAGAGTGCCCTCAATAAACAATACTGGCAGCAGAGTGCTCCCCATAAACAGTGCTAGAAGGCTGCCCCCATAAACCACATCATCAGAGTGCCCTCAATAAACAATACTGGCAGCAGAGTGCTCCCCATAAACAGTGCTAGAAGGCTGTCCCCATAAACCATAGCATCAGTGTGCCCTCAATAAACAATACTGGCAGCAGAGTGCTCCCCTATAAACAGTACTAGAAGGCTGCCCCCATAAACCATAGCATCAGAGTGCCCTCAATAAACAATACTGGCAGCAGGGTGCTCCCCATGAACAGTACTAGAAGGCTGCCCCCATAAACCATATCATCAGAGTGCCCTCAATAAACAATACTGGCAGCAGAGTGCTCCCCTATAAACAGTGCTAGAAGGCTGCCCCCATAAACCATAGCATCAGTGTGTCCTCAATAAACAATACTGGCAGCAGAGTGCTCCCCTATAAACAGTGCTAGAAGGCTGCCCCCATAAACCATAGCATCAGTGTGCCCTCAATAAACAATACTGGCAGCAGAGTGCTCCCCTATAAACAGTGCTAGAAGGCTGCCCCAATAAACCATAGCATCAGTGTGCCCTCAATAAACAATACTGGCAGCAGAGTGCTCCCCTATAAACAGTGCTAGAAGGCTGCCCCAATAAACCATAGCATCAGTGTGCCCTCAATAAACAATACTGGCAGCAGAGTGCTCCCTATAAACAGTACTAGAAGGCTGCCCCCATAAACCATAGCATCAGAGTGCCCTCAATAAACAATACTGGCAGCAGAGTGCTCCCCTATAAACAGTGCTAGAAGGCTGCCCCAATAAACCATAGCATCAGTGTGCCCTCAATAAACAATACTGGCAGCAGAGTGCTCCCTATAAACAGTACTAGAAGGCTGCCCCCATAAACCATAGCATCAGAGTGCCCTCAATAAACAATACTGGCAGCAGAGTGCTCCCCATAAACAGTGCTAGAAGGCTGCCCCCATAAACCATAGCATCAGAGTGCCCTCAATAAACAATACTGGCAGCAGAGTGCTCCCCTATAAACAGTACTAGAAGGCTGCCCCCATAAACCATAGCATCAGAGTGCCCTCAATAAACAATACTGGCAGCAGAGTGCTCCCCTATAAACAGTGCTAGAAGGCTGCCCCCATAAACCATAGCATCAGTGTGTCCTCAATAAACAATACTGGCAGCAGAGTGCTCCCCATAAACAGTGCTAGAAGGCTGCCCCCATAAACCATAGCATCAGAGTGCCCTCAATAAACAATACTGGCAGCAGAGTGCTCCCCTATAAACAGTGCTAGAAGGCTGCCCCCATAACCCATAGCATCAGTGTGTCCTCAATAAACAATACTGGCAGCAGAGTGCTCCCCTATAAACAGTACTAGAAGGCTGCCCCCATAAACCATAGCATCAGTGTGCCCTCAATAAACAATACTGGCAGCAGAGTGCTCCCCATAAACAGTGCTAGAAGGCTGCCCCCATAAACCATAGCATCAGTGTGCCCTCAATAAACAATACTGGCAGCAGAGTGCTCCCCTATAAACAGTGCTAGAAGGCTGCCCCCATAACCCATAGCATCAGTGTGTCCTCAATAAACAATACTGGCAGCAGAGTGCTCCCCTATAAACAGTGCTAGAAGGCTGCCCCCATAAACCATAGCATCAGTGTGTCCTCAATAAACAATACTGGCAGCAGAGTGCTCCCCTATAAACAGTACTAGAAGGCTGCCCCCATAAACCATAGCATCAGTGTGCCCTCAATAAACAATACTGGCAGCAGAGTGCTCCCCATAAACAGTGCTAGAAGGCTGCCCCCATAAACCATAGCATCAGTGTGCCCTCAATAAACAATACTGGCAGCAGAGTGCTCCCCTATAAACAGTGCTAGAAGGCTGCCCCCATAAGCCATAGCATCAGTGTGCCCTCAATAAACAATACTGGCAGCAGAGTGCTCCCCTATAAACAGTGCTAGAAGGCTGCCCCCATAAACCATAGCATCAGTGTGTCCTCAATAAACAATACTGGCAGCAGAGTGCTCCCCTATAAACAGTGCTAGAAGGCTGCCCCCATAAACCATAGCATCAGTGTGTCCTCAATAAACAATACTGGCAGCAGAGTGCTCCCCTATAAACAGTACTAGAAGGCTGCCCCCATAAACCACATCATCAGAGTGCCCTCAATAAACAATACTGGCAGCAGAGTGCTCCCCATAAACAGTGCTAGAAGGCTGCCCCCATAAACCATAGCATCAGTGTGCCCTCAATAAACAATACTGGCAGCAGAGTGCTCCCCTATAAACAGTGCTAGAAGGCTGCCCCCATAAACCATAGCATCAGAGTGCCCTCAATAAACAATACTGGCAGCAGAGTGCTCCCCTATATACAGTGCTAGAAGGCTGCCCCCATAAACCACATCATCAGAGTGCCCTCAATAAACAATACTGGCAGCAGAGTGCTCCCCATAAACAGTGCTAGAAGGCTGCCCCCATAAACCATAGCATCAGTGTGCCCTCAATAAACAATACTGGCAGCAGAGTGCTCCCCTATAAACAGTACTAGAAGGCTGCCCCCATAAACCATAGCATCAGAGTGCCCTCAATAAACAATACTGGCAGCAGAGTGCTCCCCTATAAACAGTGCTAGAAGGCTGCCCCCATAAACCATAGCATCAGTGTGTCCTCAATAAACAATACTGGCAGCAGAGTGCTCCCCTATAAACAGTACTAGAAGGCTGCCCCCATAAACCACATCATCAGAGTGCCCTCAATAAACAATACTGGCAGCAGAGTGCTCCCCATAAACAGTGCTAGAAGGCTGCCCCAATAAACCATAGCATCAGTGTGTCCTCAATAAACAATACTGGCAGCAGAGTGCTCCCCTATAAACAGTGCTAGAAGGCTGCCCCAATAAACCATAGCATCAGTGTGTCCTCAATAAACAATACTGGCAGCAGAGTGCTCCCCTATAAACAGTGCTAGAAGGCTGCCCCAATAAACCATAGCATCAGTGTGCCCTCAATAAACAATACTGGCAGCAGAGTGCTCCCCTATAAACAGTACTAGAAGGCTGCCCCAATAAACCATAGCATCAGTGTGCCCTCAATAATCAATACTGGCAGCAGAGTGCTCCCCTATAAACAGTACTAGAAGGCTGCCCCCATAAACCATAGCATCAGAGTGTCCTCAATAAACAATACTGGCAGCAGAGTGCTCCCCATAAACAGTGCTAGAAGGCTGCCCCCATAAACCATAGCATCAGAGTGCCCTCAATAAACAATACTGGCAGCAGAGTGCCCCCCATAAACAGTACTAGAAGGCTGCCCCCATAAACCATAGCATCAGTGTGTCCTCAATAAACAATACTGGCAGCAGAGTGCTCCCCTATAAACAGTACTAGAAGGCTGCCCCCATAAACCATATCATCAGAGTGCCCTCAATAAACAATACTGGCAGCAGAGTGCTCCCTATAAACAGTGCTAGAAGGCTGCCCCCATAAACCATAGCATCAGAGTGCCCTCAATAAACAATACTGGCAGCAGAGTGCCCCCCATAATCAATCAGGAGGGACATTTAGCCCCCATTACCATAGTGCACGATCTATGCAACTCTATATCTTAACTCAAATATCTGCTCCTTTCAGAAACAGCACCCCTCTTGCCTATAGTTTCTGTCTGGTATTGCCGTATTGACTTTGATGGGGCTCTTTTATGTTTCCAATATATTTTTACTCTGAAATTAGCGTCAGTTGTTGTCACCCTATTAACCCCTTCACGCCGCAGCCAATTTCTGTTCTTGCGTTTCCGTTTTTTCCTCTCCTTTTTCCCAGAGCCATACCTCTTTTATTTTTCTGTCCAGATAGACATATCAGAGCTTGTTTTTTTGCGGGACGAATTGGACTTTTGAAAGACACCATTCGTTTTACCACATAGTGTACTTGAAAACGGGAAAAAAAATTCCAAGTGTGGTGAAATTGTGAAAGAAAAACAATGGTGACATTGCTTTTGGGTCCTTCAATGGAGCTGTGTGATGGCTTATTTTTTGTGGGGCGAGACAATGTTTTTATTAGTACTCTTTTGGAATAAATTTGACTTTTTGATTGCTTGTTACAGCATCTTTTGGGGAACTGTGGCCACCAAATAAACATAATCTTGGCGTCCTTTAATTTTTTCCGCTTACGGTGTTTACCAATAGGGTTATATGCCGCCGTCAGAGATTGTGGGGGGCAGGTCCTGGATGTAACACTTCGCCATCACCAGTATGCGGCGGGCCCACTCCACACACCCGCTTCCAGCATGCACCGTACGTATACATCGGATGCTGTAAACGGGTTCAAACTGAACAGAAGCAGTAATGGCAGCCATATTGCTTCATCTACGTCTGTATAGTAACATAGTAACATAGTTAGTAAGGCCGAAAAAAGACATTTGTCCATCCAGTTCAGCCTATATTCCATCATAATAAATCCCCAGATCTACGTCCTTCTACAGAACCTAATAATTGTATGATACAATATTGTTCTGCTCCAGGAAGACATCCAGGCCTCTCTTGAACCCCTCGACTGAGTTCGCCATCACCACCTCCTCAGGCAAGCAATTCCAGATTCTCACTGCCCTAACAGTAAAGAATCCTCTTCTATGTTGGTGGAAAAACCTTCTCTCCTCCAGACGCAAAGAACGTATAAAACGTATAAAATTTATAAAACGTATAAAATTTCAAGAGTAATTTATTTTCATTACTTCAATTATGGAAATCCAATCTGCCCCATGTATTATCATTATTATATTACAATGTATTTTATTATTTTATTTCTCTAAGTTTTTTTTGTTTATTTTTATTATTATTGTTTTTAGTTTTCTTTCATAATTTTTTGTATGATACACCAATTTAGTATTAGCATTATTTTACTGCATTTTGTTTATATTCTTCTCACTATATTTCTTTTATCATGCTATTTTTATTATAGATTTTTCCCATTTATTGCAGTATTTTTATTCTCTTCTGCGTTATTTTTTGTGTGATAGTCAGACCCATTTACCGCTAGACTACTTTTTTTCCTAGTTATATTTCAGTATTTTTATATATTTTTTTCTTCTTTGATTTTTTTTGTGATTTTGTGTGATACATATGTTATATGGTCTGACCCATTTATTATATTACTTTAACATTATCATTCTATTTTTTCTTCCCATTATGTTTTATTTTTAGATATTTTATATTTATGTATCATCTTCTGGGCTATATTTTGCAATTTTTTAAAATTTATTTTATGTTGTCTGACCCATTTAGCATACCATATCTAATTTTATTTTTCCTTCTTCCCTTTTTATTTTAGTATCTTTTTTATTATTGTGATTTTCTATTATGGATTTATTTATTTTTTCATTTTTATCTTTGTGTGATTTTTCTGTGATACATCATTCATGCAGCCTGTCCCATTTAGTATTATTATACTATTTGTATTTTTTCTCTTTTTTTTTATAGAGTTTTTACTTTCATGATTTTCCTTTGTTTTTGCGTGTGATAGCCTGTCTCATTTTTCGTTATTAAACTATAAATTATTTTCTTCTCCCCTATTTCTCTAGTATTTTTAGTTTAGTGTTTTATTATTATGATTTTCTACTGTGTTTTTTTATACATTAATGATGCAGTCCATCTCATTTATCATTACCATACTATTTTTTTCTTCTCCCCTTATTTCCTGTGTTTATATATTTTTTATTCTTCGACATTTCTTTTGTGTGTTTTTTTTGTGATAGGTCAGTGATTCTGTCTGTCCCATTTTATTTTTTTCCTTCTGAATAGATTAGATTTTTTTTGTGTGTCACGCCAGCTTTTTAGCTAATGTCTGACCCAGCAGACATCTTCGGTCCAACTTTAAACGCCATTAGGCGTCTGAAATGAAGGCGTTCCTCAGGAACGATACACTTAATGTTTGCCGCGTAGGGAGAAGGGTTAAAGATATAGACAGAGCAGAACAAAATTCCTGTGCTATTGATTTCTGTGCTCCTGTCTCCAGCGGTTCCCTGTAGTTTCGATCAATGAAGGTAACTGGTAAAACTCACTGGGGCTCCCACCACCTAGAGCCATAAAGCGTCATGTCTCCTGCACAAGGTCTGCAAGTCAAATGTGACCATTTCCTTCCCACAGGCCATAGATAACCGTGTGCAATCTATAAGCCAGAATATACAGTTCCCGCAATCCCCCTTGGCACAGCCAATGTGTGACAGTCACAGCTTTCTGTCATAAAGTCTATAAAGCGCGTCTAACCCCGACATTACAGATAGGCGTAGAGTTCAGTCCAGTAAATGGCAGTCAAACCACTGGGCCGATTATCATTGATTTTCTGGGAAATCATTCATACCCCAACAGACCAATGGAACACAAAGCCATGGCCGCATCCTGAAATTATATACATTGTCTTCATCTGCCAGTGTCTTAGAGAAGGAGGAAGGGTGTGCGAGGTGTAAAGTGGCTGAACTATATAAGGGTGTGTTCACACTGAGTCTTTTCAAAGCAGAAACTGAGCAGAACCTCCAAGTTTTGAGTTTGTGAAGAGGGTCTGGACACTTTCTGCTCAGTGGGTAAGAGCGCATGGAGCTTTTTTGGAAGAGTTTTTTGTAGCAGATCCTCTCTAAAGTCCTCCTCAAAACTGATTGTGGAAATCTTTGAAAGCTCTTCCAATTTACTTCTATGGAAAATCCATTTAGGTTAGCTTTTTTTTCCTGAAGTGCTTTTGAAAAACACCTGGTGAATGCAAGAAGGCATGTTGTTTTTCTTAAAACTGTTTCTGAAGAAAACCTCTAAAAACTAGGTGATATCCAATCAAAAGGCTTCAAAGAAAACTTGTTCCGAAACTCATCAACATCACTTCATAAAAAAAAATTCCTCCAAAAACACCATCTCCACAAAAGAGCGTTTCATGAAGTGGTATCCATTTGCAAAACTTGTAATTTTTTAAGGACTTAAAATACTAAAAATTAGAGAAGTTCATACATTTTAACGTGACAAATTCGATGCCGTGTGGCTCGACCCAAACATGATCATAAACTTGGCAAAAATCCTTGCATATCAGAGGGCCCTTCCAGAAAAGAACATGTCTCAAACTCCTGGAAAAGTCAGCAATTCTCCACTCAAAATCCAAGGCCGCCATCAGGGCAATACTGCACTTACTGATGTATGGGACCAAGTGAGCAGAAGCAAAGAGGGAGGAGGCCCAGACTTTTGCTTCTGCTCACTGGGCCCCAGGTAATAATGTACTATGCACCGCCATAAGCGGCGCACATCTCGGCACAGGAAGCTTTACTGGTGCTGCACAATCATAACAGAATGGCAGCGCAGCTTCATGGCTCTCTCCACCTCTTCTGTGATGTGCTGGTAATGGCGCCTAGGAGATGATGTTATCACATATGTGCCGACATGTATGCGTGCCACTTGCCAGAATACTAAAAGTGGAGCTGCGCATGATGATGATGATGATGATGATGATGAATTGAGGGTGTGGAATGCGGGATAGTGAATAATGATGTATTGAGGCTGGGGGAGCACAAATAATGATGAATTAGGGGTGGGGGATAGCAAATGATGAATTGAAGGTAGGGGAGAGAGTCAATGATGAATTGAAGGTGGGGGTGGGAGACAGCGAATGATGAATTGAAGGTGGGGGTGGGGTGGAGAGAGCAAATGATGAAATGAAGGTGGGGTGAGGGACAGCAAATGATGAATTGAGGGAGAGGGTGGAGAGTAAATAATAATGAATTGAGGGTGGGAGGAATAAATGATGATGTATAGAGATTAAGGGATTGGGAGAGTAAATGAGGATGAATTGAGGGTGGAGGGCAACAAATGATGAAATTGTGGTAGGCGAGAGTAAATGATGTATTGAGGGTGGGGGAGACCAAATGATAATAAATAGAGGATGGGGGTTGGAGAGAGAGAGTAGTCATGACATAATGAATTGGGGCAAAAGGGGCATGTAAATGTAATGAATCGAAGGAGCGGGGTATACAGAGTGGGGGCATTGAGGATGCAGAAGTGTGACTGGTAATGAACTGGGGAGAGAGTACAGGGGCTAATTAATTTATATATTTGTTAAGTGTGGAAAGTGGCTATTTATAGCTAGTGGTGGCACAGTGCTGGATTACAATTTATATTTGGAATGGTGGGTTGCATAATAACTAACTATATATCATTATGGTGGGTGCATATCTGTATTCAGATGCGAAGTGTAGAAGTTGGGGAAAAAGTGAGGAATGCGCTCTGGAAGCGGTGCTTTAGATAAGTGTGTTATTTTCTTCAGATACAAGACTTTAAATGGAGCCCCTGTGTATAATGTCACTGGTGACCATTGCATTACCTGTACCCTGACACTATATACAGAGCTCCTGTGTATAATGTTACTGATGATCATTGTATTAACTGTACACTCTATACAGAGCTCCTGTGTATAAAGACACTGGTGATCACTGTAATATCGGTACACTAACACTAAACTGACACTATACACAGAGTGCTTGTGTATAATGTCTTTGGTGATCACCATATTATCTGTACACTGACACTATATACAGAGCTCCTGTGTATAATATCACTGGTGATTAGTGTTGAGCTTTCCGATACTGCAAATATTGGGTATCGGCCGATAATCGCTGTATCGGAATTCCGATACTGAGTTCCGATACTGAGTTCCGATACTTTCTCAATATTGGATACCGGAATCGGAAGTTCCCATAATGCAAAGAGCCAGTTTCATTTATTTCAGCCAATGAGGAATCATTAGAAGTGTGTGCACGTCCTGTTCTGCATGGTAAGCATGTAACTACTGGCATGGCTGTGATTGGCTGCTGAAATGATGTCATGATGCACTATAAATATTGCCGCCGCCATTTTGGGTTCACTCTGCTGTGAATTCAGTTAGGGACAGGACGCTGTGTTCTTACTGAGAGGGCCAGTTTGAGATAGCGATTTGCTTCATTGTGCTTTACCCAGGCTAATTTAGCAACCGCTGTGTGAGAACCTTGTTTTTGCCTTGCAGCGCTGTTCACGGCTGTCTGCAAGTTCTCTATGTGTGTGAGAGCAGCTCATTCTGTAGTCTGTTCTGCAGCCACAGCCGGTTGTAGACAGCTCAGTGTGCGTCACTGCCTCATACTGTTCCATTGTCCTTTTTTTCAATTAGTGCTGCCTGCTGCACATTTTGTCCAGATTTATCCTATTAGTGGGTTTCCATCCGTATCCTGCTAGATTGTGGAAAAACACTATATAGGATGACATAGAGGAGCTTTTTTAGGCCTTGCAGCACCGTTCACGGCTGTCTGCAAGGTCTCTGTGTGAGTGCAGCTCACTCTGTAGTCTGTTCTGCAGCCACAGCCAGTTGTAGTCAGCTCAGCGTGCGTCACTGCCTCATACTGTTCCATTGTCCTTTTTTCAATTAGTGCTCCCTGCTGCACATTTTGTCCAGATTTATCCTATTAGTGGGTTTCCATCCGTATCCTGCTAGATTGTGGAAAAACACTATATAGGAGTACATAGAGGAGCTTTTTTGAGCATTGCAGCGCCGTTCACGGCTGTCTGCAAGGTCTCTGTGTGAGTTCAGCTCACGCTGTAGTCTGTTCTGCGAAAAAAAACAAAAAGTAAATAAAGTTCACCAAACACTCCACTTTACAGTTGTGTAGGCCACATTAGCTCATATTAAAGTCTAGTCCACACCTTATAAAATTAGTGTTTCTTGTACCTGTTAGCAGCTGTTCAGGAATAAGCACACTAAGCCCTTAGTACTTTTCTGCCTATCTTTATCCGTCTACCAAGATGAAGAAGGCAGGGAGTAAGGCACGTGGTCGTGGGCATAGAAGTGGAGCATGGAGAGGACATGGGGATTATGTGCCTGCTGCGGGCACCGGTGACTCATCTTCCCCCAGTTTCAGTAGGGAACAGTCCTTCATGCGCAGCTTTGTAGGAGAACTCCGTACCCCGCTGCTGCGGGACGAACTAATTGAAGCTGTTGTCGGATGGATGGCAGCTAACGCATCGACTTCAATTAGTACCACATTCTCTCAGGTACAGAGCACTGAAGAGCACCCATCTGTCTCTTCACTCTTCACCAACTGCGAAATTGCCCAGGCAGTTACAGAGCCCAGGACAGGAGCCATCTCTACTTCTGTTCTCTGAATCTCTTGGCTTGGAAAGAGGGGGCCAGCCAAGCAGCATTCGAGAAATGGAAGAAGAGGCAGTATGCAGTGATGCCCAACAGCTTTGTCTCTCTGAATCTGAAGAGGCGGGTGGGCCAGTGCTTCCGGTCAGCACACCTCAGTATGCATCTGATGGTGAGACTCAGGTACCACTTTCTGGTGAGTACTGTGCTGCCGAGACTACCCAGGAGAAGCATTTGTTGGAAGAGGCTAGTGTAGATGATGAGGTCCTTGACTCATCGTGGCGTGAGGTACAGGATGGTGGTGGGAGCAGCTCTGAGGAAGAGATTCCCCGAATGGCACAAAGAAGGAGAGGGAGGGGGAAGACTGCGTTGCCTGTAGCCTCCACTTCGGTACCCATTAGGAGCATGCCTCTTCCAAAAGCCAAAATGGGCGCTCCCAAGACTTGCAGTGCCTGGTCCTTTTTTGACACAGTTGCAGATGACATTTGCTTTGTGAAATGCAAGCTATGTCATCAAAAAGTCAAAAGAGGGAAAAGTGTCCGCAACCTCAATACCACAAATATGTGGAAACATGTGCGGACCAAGCACATGGTGGAGTTACAAAAACACTGCGCTGCCCAAGATCCCGCCCCGCTGTGTCTTCTGATTTATTCACACTGTGGGGCTGGGATTCCTGGGCATGCGCAGTGCATATGTTCGCCTCTCACTCATCTCCCTCCACCTTCTTCAGACTATGCGGCATCAGCTGATCCCTAATCGCCATGGCATGTTCTTAGGGATCAGCTGACGCAGCACAGTCTGAAGAAGGCGGAAGGCGATGAGTGAGAGCCGAAGATATGCACTGCGCATGCCCATGAATCCCAGCCACGCAGTGTGAATAAATCAGAAGACACTGCCGGGCGGGATCTTGGGCAACGCGGCTGCACAGGCGCAATCAGCCTGACAACAAATGATGTTCAAAGACGGGCAGCGCTAACTGCGCATGCCCAAGGGATAACATAACAGTGCAGGCACCGGGACAGATTCAAACAACACAGAGGAGGCGGCACCCGGTGCCAAGGGGGTATGAATGACCGCTGTGCTGTGTCTCATTATGAAGGAAAGTCCCACCTCCGGGACGGTTTCACGGTATGAGGGGGCCCATTTTATATGTGTTTAGTTCAGCTTGTGCAAGGAGCATAAGTAAAAGAGCCATCTTTTCCTTGTGCAACATTAGTGCTGTACAAGGTGGCTCTTTTAGTTACAAACACCTGGAGGGGTTACAGGTTCCATTTCAACTTGCTCCAATTAGGCCTCGGCCTACACTCTGTTTCTCCTGTAATCCCTGGGCTCCAACACTGCCAGTTGCTGCTCAGAAGTGCTGTCTGCACAGTCAACACCTGTCCAGTGTTATTGGGCACAGGTACTCGCTCCTGCCCAGCCTAGTTCCAGCACGCCAGCTATTTCCGGGTAGTGTCAAGGCCACTTTGCCTGCAATACATTGTCCTGTCGGGTTGCGGTCGAGTTAGCCAACTCTATGGTGCCTGCAGTTTAGGTGCTTCCTATGTGGGCTGCGGGAACTGGCAATCAAAGCTGGTTCCGTAGTGCCAATAGGACAAGTTCCCCCTGTAGGACTGTGGGTTTTCGGTAACTATGGCTGGCTCGCGGCCTAGCAATTTTTTTTTCCTGTGAACCTTCTGCTGCCTATCTGAGTTCCAGCACCATTAGCTGGTTCTTTAGGAAGGCAATCTTGAATAGGTCCCCCTGGTTCCAGTACCGTCAGATGGTTCCAAGCAGAGCCTTTGGCTTAGGTGCCTCCTTCTGGATATCGGAGTTCCACCAATGTCTGGTGGTCCTTGGTAGTGCTTTCTGGCACGGGTACCTCCTGCTTAGTAACCGGGTTCCAGTACCATCAGCTGGTCCTCGGTAGTTCCATTGGCTCTTGTACCTTCTGCTACCCATCCGGGTTCCAGTACCGTCAGCTGGTTCTCGGCAGTGTCTTTTGCTCTTGTACCTTCTGCTCCCCATCCTGGTTCCAGTACCATCAGCTGGTTCCAGGCAGAGACTTTGGCTTAGGTGCCTCCTTCTGGGTATCCGAATTCCACCAACATCTGGTGGTCCTTGGTAGTGCTTTCTGGCACGGGTACTCCTGCTTAGTAACCGAGTTTCAGTACCGTCATCTGGTCCTCGGTAGTTCCATTGGCTCTTGTACCTTGGGGTAGCCATCCGGGTTACAGTACCGTCAGCTGGTTCTCGGCAGTTCCTCAGCCTTCTTGTACCTTCTGCTACATTTCCAAGTTCAAGACCCTAAAGATGACGACCCTGAAGACCACCCCGAAGACGAAGACGACCCCGGTAACGACGACCCCGGAGACGACGACCCCGGAGACGACGACCCTGAAGACAATGACCCTGAAGACCACCCCGAAAAAGACGACGACCCCGGAAACGATGACCCTGGAGATGACGACGACCCTGGAGACGACGACCCTGAAGACCGAGAAGCAGAAGAACAATTATTAGGTTCTGTAGAAGGACGTAGATCTGGGGATTTATTATGATGGAATATAGGCTGAACTGGATGGACAAATGTCTTTTTTCGGCCTTACTAACTATGTTACTATGTTACTATGTAAGAAGCTGCAGAACAAAAAGCAGAAGAACATTAAGCATAAGACTAAAAATCAGAGCAAAAGATATTATCTTAATTATAAGCAGAAGAAGACTAAGCAGTGTTTGGGGGGAGTCCGTTCCTCCTCGTGGTGCCCCTGTAAAAAACCTGTTGCTGCAGGCCAAACTGAACGCAGACAAATCCTGTTGTAAATCTTTTGTGACAGGCAGAACGGAAGGTGTAATCTTCAAACTTTTATAGAGAACAACTACAGGAATGCCTGTCACAAATAAGAATATGATGAAGAAGAAGAATGCGAAGAAGATGAAGAAGTAGAATATGAAGAAGAATAATAGTTGAATAAAAAGAATATGAAGAATGTAAAAAAAGAGAATAATAGGAAGAAGGTGAAGAAGAAGAAGATGAATAAGGTGAAGGAGAAGTTGATGAAAAAGATGCTGCTGCTGAGGATGATGAAGAACAAAGTGTGGGAGAAGTAAAAAAGAAGGTGAAGAGCATGAAAGTAGTTAAACATAAATATCTGACAAAATATAAAAAATCTTAACATAGTCAATATCTTTGTAACTCCGAACGTCTTAATTTTTTTTTTAATTCCTGCTATTCCATTTGATTGGGCTAAACCTCTATGCCTTTAATGTCTCCTCCACCTCCCCCAATACATCCTACATTAATCTTAGTTGTTTGCCTTCATGTAGAATTAACCTACAAGGAAAGAAAGGGTTTATTTTAATTCCGATATTTTTGTCCCATTGACTTGCATTGGTATCGGGTATCGGTATCGGCGATATCCAATATTTTTTGGATATCGGCCAATCCAATCCGATTCCAATATTTCCGAATATCGGAAGGTATCGCTCAACACTACTGGTGATCACTGTATTACCTGTACACTAACACTATATATAGAGCTCCTGTGTATAATATCACTGGTGATCACTGTGTTACCCGTACACTGACACTATATACAGAGCTCCTGTGTATAATGTCACTGGTGATCACTGTATTATTTGTACACTAACACTATATGCAGAGCTCCAGTGTAAAATGTCACTGGTGATCACTGTATTATCTGTATACTGACACTATATTCAGAGCTCCTGTGTATAATGTCTTTGGTGATCACTATATTATCAGTACACTGACGCTATATACAGAGCTCCTGTGTATAATGTCTCTGGTGATCACTGTATTATCTGTACACTGACATTATATGCAGAGCTCCTGTGTATAATGTCACTGGTGACCATTGTATTACCTGTACACTATATGCAGAGCTCCTGTGTATAATGTCTTTGGTGATCACTATATTATCTGTACACTGACACTATATACGGTGCTCCTGTGTATAATGTCACTCTTGATCACTGTATTACCTGTACACTAACACTATATGCAGAGCTCCTGTGTATAATGTCATTGATGATCACTGTATTATCTGTACACTGACACTATATATAGAGCTCCTGTGTATAATGTCACTGGTGATCACTGTAGTATCTGTACATTGACACTATATGCAGAGCTCCTGTTTATAATGTCACTGGTGATCCTTGCATTACCTGTACACTATATACTATATGCAGATCTCCTGTGTATAATGTCACTGGTGATCACTGCATTACCTGTACACTGACATTATATACAGAGCTCCTGTGTATAATGTCACTGATGCTCAATGTATTACCTGTATACTGACACTATATACAGAGCCCCTGTGTATAATATCACTGGTGATCACTGTATTATCTGTACACTATTACTATATACAGAGCTCCTGTGTATAGTGTCACTGGTGCTCACTGTATTACCTGTACACTGACACTATATACAGAGCCCCTGTGTATAATGTTACTGGTAATCACTGTATTATCTCTACACTGACACTATATACAGAGCCCCTGTGTATAATGTCACTGGTTATCACTGTATTATCTGTACACTATCACTATATACAGAGCTCCTGTGTATAGTGCCACTGCTGCTCACTGTATTACCTGTACACTGACACTATACATAGAGCCCCTGCGTATAATGTCACTGGTAATTACTGTATTATCTCTACACTGACACTATATACAGAGCTCTGTGTATAATGTCACTGGTGCTCACTGTATAACTTGTACACTAACACTATATACAGAGCTCCTATGTATAATGTCACTGGTAATCACTGTATTAGCTGTATACTGACACTATATACAGAGCTAATGTGTATAATGTCACTGGTAATCACTATATTGCCTGTACCCTGACACTATATGCAGAGCTCCTGTGTATAATGTCACTGGTGATCATTGTATTACGTGTACACTATACACAATATGCAGAGCTCCTGTGTAATATGTCACTGGTGATCACTGCATTACTTATACACTGACACTATACACTGCATACTAGGTACAGATCTCCGGTGTATAATGGCACTTATGGTAATATTAGTGTCGGTTTTTTATTATTAATGAGCAGTATTGCAGCATTCAGTCACTATGTGGTGGTAATATGTGGTCTGTTCATAGTATGGCAGTATTTGTTCCTTGTATGTGGTATTATTACGGTGCACGCAGATATTCACCTTACTTCCTGGGTTCATTGCCACCTCCCGTCTTCTCTTCCGGGTCCTCAGCTGCGCTGGGGATCCCGTTTCCCATGCATGCATGCCAGGCCGCTTAGGTCGTGGTCGCACGCACTCCCTTCTTCTTTATGATGCCGGGTTATACTGACCCGGAAGCGCTGTCCTGCCTGGGCAGCGGCCTCCGGGTATATCAGTTCTCTTCCTGCTAGAGGAAGCACCTGATTGTTATTGTGCCTTTTCATGCTCCCTCCAGGTCCGCTTAGGTTTCTATACTTCAGGTCCCTGTACGCTTCCAGTATGTGCGTGTTCGGCTCTGTCCCTGTACGCTTCAAGTGTCTACATGCTCTGCTCAGTCCTTGTACACTTCCAGGGCGTGCTCTGCTCTGTCCCTGCATGCTTTCAGTGCATGCATGCTCTGCTCAGTTCCTGTGCACTTCCAGTGCGTGCTCTGCTCAGTCCCTGTATGCTTCCAGTGTGTGGGCGCTCTGCTCAGTCTCTGTACACTTCTAGTGAGAGCTCTGCTCTGTCTCTGCACGTTTCCAATGCGTGCATGCTCTGCTCAGTCCCTGTACGCTTCCAGTGCGTGCTCTGCTCCATCCCTATACTCCTGTGCTAGCTCTGGTCTGTCCAGGATCCGTTACCCTCTGCATGAACCCTGCCGTGTCCTGAGTTCCAGGTTTTCTCTGTGGCTGCTCCGCCCGTCTGGCCTTTGGTGAGTACCCTAATTCTCCTTGTTTTCCTTGAGCCGTCCCTCTGGCACAAGCTATCGCGGTGTATCTCCCTCCTAGGCTTGCCCCTAAAGGTCCCTGTGTAGGGGTCGGTTCCACCTGGTCAGCTCGCCTTGGAATGGTCATCACCGCGATCCAGTGAGTCCACTCCAGGAATCATAACAATAATTATTCAGACACTATGTGGTGTTATTATGTGGTCTGGTCATGGTGTGACAGTATTTGTTCCTTGTATGTGGTTTTATTAATTCACTATGTGGTGGTAATATGTGATCTTGTTATGCTGTGGCACAAAAACAGAGGCTAGAAACCTCACGATAAAAAGCAGTCTAAAGTGTATATAGAAAAAGTATATTTTATTGAAAAATACATTGTGCAGGAAGTGTAACAAGATCTATGAAAACATAGAAAGGAGGGGATAAAAAAACGCTCAAGGGTCGGCAGAATCACAATTGGGCCAAAAGTACAACATGGGTATATTTGCAAAAAAGTAAATTTAAATACTGAAAACACCCCATACGAATATACCTACATGTCGAATAATATGCATTTTATAAAAAAAAAGTAAGTACATGCGACATGTAGTACAAGTAATCACAGCATGGAGATCAGCAGAATAGGGACTTAGTAATCCTCACTCAAGCTGGGTGGTAAACGTGCCATAAGAAGAGAGTATTCAATAAAGTTCGAAGATGCACTTGTTACCTGTATGAGGAGTTACAGTGGTGGCCCAGAGGATCCGCCTGACCGCCCCAACGCGTGTTTCGATTGGCACCTTCGTCAGGGGGCATGTCTGAATATCCAAATGCCGGGCTTTTTATTCTAGCGCGTCCCGGAAGTGACCCTGCCATGAACCGGAAGTGACACATGCGTCACCTCGGCAACCGCGACGCCAGCCGGCACCCGCGTCATGTGGCCCCGAGCATCAGGAAACACGTAATCCCCATGCGACCTGATGCCAAGGGACACATACAGATACAGGAAGCCGGCAGGTGCAGCGGGGACGAGGCACGCATGCGTACTGGCCGTGGGAGGGTCAATAATGGAAAGTAAATGAAGTCACCGCAAAAAGATCGGGACAAAGCCTGATCAAGCTGATACTGAGATAGATGTCCATATAGAGGATACCACCATTAGGACTATATATAAAGCGCAAAATAAAGCATAATCTAAATAATACTTTCCCTAACAACATATATAAGGATCAATACCAATATTATAAACTTAATATGGGAACAAAATAATAATTATAACGGTTGTAATGGGCATGAATCAAATACAAATCATATACAGATCAGAATGCAGATATAAATACAGATAAAGATGCATATTAGTACAGCCACAAAATTTAAACATACAACCATATAATAAAATATTATGCTGTGGCAGTATTTGTCTCCTGTATGTGGCATTATTCGGTGACTATATGGTGGTATTATATGATCTGATCATGGTGTGATGGTATTTGTTTCTTGTATGTGCTTTTATTCGGTCACTATCTGGTGGTAATATGTGATCTAGTCATGTGTGGCAGTATTTGTCTCTTGTATGTGGTATTATTCGGTCACTATGTGGTGCTAATATAAGATCTGGGCATGGTGTGGCAGTATTTGTTCCTTGTATGTGGTATAATTCATTCACTATACGGTGGTAATATATGGTCCGGCCATGGTGTGGCGGTATTTGTCCCCTGTATGTGGTATTATTCATTCACTATGTGGTGGTAATATGTGATACGGGCATGGCGTGATGGTATTTGTTCCTTGTATGTGGTATTATTAGCCATTTTTCCCTCCGTTTTTGTCAGGGTACAGTTGTCTCTTGTGCATGAAGATAAAGTTTAGTGCATAAAATAATTATCTGATTTTTGCAGCATTTTTGCACAACCCATTGCTTTCAATGGGTCAAAAATAGTGCAAAAATGCTGAAAGAAGTGACATGCGGCATTTTGCAAAAACGTAGCACTTTGACAAAACAGTCAGAAAAAAAAACAAGATGTGTGCATGAGATTTCTGAAATCTCATAGACTTTGCTAGTACTGTGAAACACAGATGAAAATTTGAATTCAAAAACACTGCAAAAAAATGTGGCAAAAAGGAAATGTGTGAACATAGCCTTAATGTGTAATTGGTGAGGGCACGGTGCAGTGTGGAGTTTTTCCAATAGTGAGCTTTGGGACTGTGGCGGGTGCCAGGTGTGGTGTTGGAGCTCGGCATGGTGCCTGGGCGGAGTATCAAGGGGACGTGAAAATTTTGCAAATCTGGGGCCCGGAAATTCCTGGTGGCAGCCCTGCCAAAACCTCCTAGAAATCAGTGAATCCAAGAGGATTCTTGAGACGCATAGTCTCAGGGAGGAAAAAAATAATATGTGAAGGGGTGAAAAATGGGCAGAGATGGTCGTGATGGCTAAAAATGATAGGAATCTTCTGGTGTCAATCTGGTCTCATGACAAACTGACTTTCTACCAGATACCAGGCAGCAAAAGTGGCAAGTGTGCTGTAAACATAATGAGGGACTTCTGTATGTCTTATGGAATTCCACTATGGAAAACTTTTAGTGTTTTTTGGGACTTTATGTAATCAATATGGAGCAAGTGAAATGCATGCTCAATTGGGTTTAGATCTGGAGATTGACTTGGCCATTGCAGAATGTTCCACTTTTTGGCACTCATGAACTCCTGGGTAGCTTTGGATGTATGCTTGGGGTCATTGTCCATCTGTACTATGAAGCGCCGTCCAATCAACTTTGCAGCATTTGGCTGAATCTGGGCTGAAAGTATATCCCGGTACACTTCAGAATTCATCCGGCTACTCCTGTCTGCTCTTATGTCATCAATAAACACAAGTGACCCAGTGCCATTGAAAGCCATGCATGCCCATGCCATCACGTTGCCTCCACCATGTTTTACAGAGGATGTGGTGTGCCTTGGATCATGTGCCGTTCCCTTTCTTCTCCAAACTTTTTTCTTCCCATCATTCTGGTACAGGTTGATCTTTGTCTCATCTGTCCATAGAATACTTTTCCAGAACTGAGCTGGCTTCTTGAGGTGTTTTTCTGCAAATTTAACTCTGGCCTGTCTATTTTTGTTATTGATGAATGGTTTGCATCTAGATGTGAACCCTTTGTATTTACTGTCATGGAGTCTTCTCTTTACTGTTGACTTAGAGACAGATACACCTACTTCACTGAGAGTGTTCTGGACTTCAGTTGATGTTGTGAACGGGTTCTTCTTCACCAAATTAAGTATGCGGCGATCATCCACCACTGTTGTCATCCGTGGACGCCCAGGCCTTTTTGAGTTCCCAAGCTCACCAGTCAATTCCTTTTTTCTCAGAATGTTCACAACTGTTGATTTTGCTACTCCAAGCATGTCTGCTATCTCTCTGATGGATTTTTTCTTTTTTTTCAGCCTCAGGATGTTCTGCTTCACCTCAATTGAGAGTTCCTTTGACCGCATGTTGTCTGCTCACAGCAACAGCTTCCAAATGCAAAACCACACACCTGGAATCCACCCCTGACCTTTTAACTACTTCATTGATTACAGGTTAACGAGGAAGACGCCTTCAGAGTTAATTGCAGCCCTTAGAGTCCACATGTTTTTGTAAACAGCTAAAATAACAAAACTTGTGTCACTGTCCAAATATTTCTGGCCCTAACTGTATATATATATATATATATATATATATATATATATATATATATATATATATACACTGCTCAAAAAATAAAGGGAACACTTAAACAATAGAATATAACTCCAAGTAAGTCAAACTTATGTGAAGTCAAACTGTCCACTTAGGAAACAACACTGTTTGACAATCAATTTCACAAGCTGTTGTGCAAATGGAATAGACAACCGATGGAAATTATTGGCAATTATCAAGACACACTCAATAAAGGAGTGGTTCTGCAGGTGGGGACCACAGCCCACATCTCAGTACCAATGCTTTCTGGCTGATGTTTTGGTCACTTTTGAATGTTGGTTGTGCTTTCACACTCGTGGTAGCATGAGACGGACTCTACAACCCACACAAGTGGCTCAGGTAGTGCAGCTCATCCAGGATGGCACATCAATGAGAGCTGTGGCAAGAAGGTTTGCTGTGTGTAGTGTCCAGAGGCTGGATGCACTACCAGGAGACAGGGTAGTACACCAGGATATGTGGAGGGGGCCGTAGGAGGGCAACAACTGAGCAGCAGGATTGCTGCCTCAGCCTTTGTGCAAGGAGGAACAGAAGGAGCACTGCCAGAGCCCTGAAAAATGACCTCCAGCAGGCCATAAATCTGCACGTGTCTGCACAAATGGTTAGAAACTGACTCCATGAGGATGGTCTGACTGCCAGGCTTCAAAGATGGGGGTTGTGCTCACAGCCCAACACCATGCAGGATGCCTTGGCATTTGCCACAGAACACCAGGATTAGCAAATTCACCACTGGCGCCCTGTGCTCTTCACAGATGAAAGCAGGTTCCCACTGAGCACATGTGACAGACGTGACAGAGTCTGGAGATGCCGTGGAGAGTGATCTTCTGCCTGCAACATCCTTCAGCATGACCAGTTTGGCAGTGGGTCAGTAATGGTGTGGGGTGGCATTTCTTTGGAGGGCTGTACAGCCCTCTATGTTCTCGCCAGAGGTAGCCTGACTGCCATTAGGTACCGAAATAAGATCCTCAGACCATATGCTGGTGTGGTTGGCCCTGGGTTCCTCGTAATGCAGGACAATGCCAGACCTCATGTGGCTGGAGTGTGTCAGCAGTTCCTGCAAGATGAAGGCATTGAAGCTATGGACTGACACAGACCTGAATCTGGTTGAACACATCTGGGACATCATGTCTCGCACCATCCACCAACTTCACGTTGCACCACAGACTGTCCAGAAGTTGCTTTAGTCCAGGTCTGGGAGGAGATCCCTCAGGAGACCATCTGCCGCCTCATCAGGAGCATGCCCAGGCATTGTAGGGAGGTCATACAGGCAAGTGGAGGCCACACACACTACTGAGCATGATTTCCTTGTCTTGAGGCATTTCCACAGAAGTTGGATCAGCCTGTAACTTCATTTTCCACTTTGATTTTGAGCATCATTCCAACTCCAGACCTCCGTGGGATATTAGTTGTGATTTACGTTGCTCATTGTTAGGTTTTATTGTTCTCAACACATTCCACTATGTAACGAATAAAGATTTACAACTGGAATAGTTCATTCAGTGATATTAGGATGATATATATATATATATATATATATATATATATATATATATATATATAAATATATTGTAGATTGTGAGCCCTCGCAGGTAGGGTCCTCTCTCCTCCTGTACCAGTTGTGACTTGTATTGTTTAAGATTATTGTACTTGTTTCTATTATGTATACCCCTCCTTACATGTAAAGCGCCATGGAATAAATGGCGCTATAACAATAAATATTTATAATAATAATAAAAATAATATATACGCAGTATATATATATATATATATATATATATATATATATATATACAGTACAGACTAAAAGTTTGTACACACCATCTCATTTAAAGATTTTCTGTATTTTCATGGCTATGAAAATTGTTCATTCACACTGAAAGCATCAAAACTATGAATTAACACATGTGGAATTATATACTTAACAAAAAAGTGTGAAACAACTGAAATTATGTCTTGTATTCTAGATTATTCAAAGTAGCCACCTTTTGCTTTGATGACTGCTTTGCACATTCTTGGCATTCTGTTGATGAGCTTTAAGAGGTAGTCACCGGGAATGGTCTTCCAACAATCTTGAAGGAGTTCCCAGAGATGCTTATCACTTGTTGGCCCTTTTACCTTCACTCTGTGGTCCAGCTCACCCCAAACCATCTTGGTTGGGTTCAGGTCTGGTGACTGTGGAGGCCAGGTCATCTGGCGTAGCACCCCATCACTCTCCTTCTTGGTCAAATAGCCCTCACACAGCCTGGAGGTGTGTTTGGGGTCATTGTCCTGTTGAAAAATAAATGATGGTCCAACTAAATGCAAATCAGATGGAATAGCATGCCGCTGCACGGTGCTGGTTCAGTATGCCTTCAATTTTTAATAAATCCCCAACAGTGTCACCAGCAAAGCACCCCCACACCATCACACCTCCTCCTCCATGCTTTACGGTAGGAACCAGGCATGTAGAGTCCATCCGTTCACCTTTTCTGCATCGCATAAAGACACGGTGGTTGGAACCAAAGATCTCAAATTTGAACTCATCAGACCAAAGCACAGATTTCCACTGGTCTAATGTCCATTCCTTGTGTTCTTTAGCCCAAACAAGTCTCTTCTGCTTGTTGCCTGTCCTTAGCAGTGGTTTCCTAGCAGCTATTTTACCATGAAGGCCTGCTGCACAAAGTCTCCTCTTAACAGTTGTTGTAGAGATATGTCTGCTGCTAGAATTCTGTGTGGCATTGACCTGGTTTCTAATCTAAGCTGCTGTTAACCTGCGATTTCTGAGGCTGGTGACTCGGATAAACTTATCCTCAGAAGCAGAGGTGACTCTTGGTCTTCCTTTCCTGGGGCGGTCCTCATGTGAGCCAGTTTCTTTGTAGCCCTTGATGGTTTTTGCCACTACACTTGGGGACACTTTCAAAGTTTTCCCAATTTTTCGGACTGATTGACCTGCATTTCTTAAAGTAATGAAGGCCACTCGTTTTTCTTTACTTAGCTGCTTTTTTCTTGCCATAATACAAATTGTAACAGTCTATTCAGTAGGACTATCAGCTGTGTATCCACCAGACTTCTGCACAACACAACTGATGGTCCCAACCCCATTTATAAGGCAAGAAATCCCACTTATTAAACCTGACAGAGCACACCTGTGAAGTGAAAACCATTCCCGGTGACTACCTCATGAAGCTCATCAAGAGAATGCCAAGAGTGTGCAAAGCAGTCATCAAAGCAAAAGGTGGCTACTTTGAAGAACCTAGAATATAAGACATAATTTCAATTGTTTCACACTTTTTTGTTAAGTATATAATTCCACATGTGTTAATTCATAGTTTTGATGCCTTCGTGTGAGTTTACAATTTTCATAGTCAAGAAAATACAGAAAAATCTTTAAATGAGAAGGTGTGTCCAAGCTTTTGGTCTGTACTGTATATATACATATATATAACCTTCTTACATGGGAGAAGAGCCTGAAGTCCTCTTCAGCCAGTAGAGTCTGGGTGCATCAACTTCAGTTTGAAAGAGGAAAAATTGGTGACTTTGACAAGGACAACTTTGACCGGGCTGAATTGTGATGTATAGATGACTGGGTCAGAGCATCTCCAAATCAGCAGGTTTTAAAGGGAACCTGTCAGCGGGATTGTGCACAGTAACCTACAGACAGTGCAAAGTCGGCACCGTTATACTGATTACAATGATACCTGTTGATGAAATCCATCTTGTGGTTGTTGTTTAATCTTTATTTTCAGTTTTCAGTTAATGTCTTCATGTGGTGCTCTGATTAGGTATTCATAATGCGGACTGCTGACAGGTCACTGATCCCTCAGTGACCTGCCCCTAGTTTACATAATGAATATTATATATATATACATACTGAAAAAAAAACCTGCTGTAGGCAGGTGTCGGCCGCGCCTGCGCAGTAGCAGCTATCGTTGTATATTTAGGTGATCCGATAGCTGCTACTGTGCAAGCGCTGGCAGTGCCATCTAGGAGGAGGAAATTTTTTACTCTAGCAAGATGGCACCGGCACCGAATGCGCATTAGCAGCTATCAGTGATCGCTATTATCTGCTATTGTGCAGGCGCCGGCAGCGCCATCTTGCTAGAGAAAAAAAGTCCTCCTCCAAAGATGGCGCCGCCGGTGCCTGCGCTGTAGCAGCTATTGCTGATTGCCAATAGCTGCTACTGCGCAGGCGCTGGCGTCGCCACCTTGAAGGAGGACTTTTTTTTCGTTTTCTAGCAAGATGGTATCGCCGGCGCCTGCACAATAGGAGGTAACAGCGATCACTGATAGCTGTTACTATGCATTCACCGGTGGTGCCATCTTGGAGGAGGATGGCACCACCGGCGCCTGCGCAGTAGCAGCCATAGGATCACCTATATATACAATGATAGCTACTACTGTGCAGGCGCCATTTTCAAATTGATTTTTTTCTTTAATATCAGGATAACCTCAAATATAATAGTTATATACACAGTACACATGCAATTATTCTGCTGCCTCCTGCGTGCAGAAGGATTTTTTTCTTGAGTATGTACATATATTCATTATGTAAACTAGGGTGCAGGTCAGTGAGGGATCAGTGACCTGTCAGAAGCCATACTCAAAGCACCACATGAAGACCCCCACAGGCTGCCCCGAGTCATGGGCATATCATTAACTAAAAACTGAAAATAAAGATTACACAACAGACATAAGACGGATTTCATCACCAGGTGTCATTGTAATCAGCATAACGGCGCCGACCTGACACTGTAGGTTACTGTGCACAATCCTGCTGACAGGTTCCTTTTAAGGGATGTTCCCGGTATGGAGTGGTTACTTGATGAAAGAAGGACAATCAGTGAACTGACAATGGAGTTATGGATGTCCAAGGCTTATTAATGAGTGCGGCAAGTGACAGTAGCCCATTTTATTTTCTTTATCAAGAGATGTGTCTTAAAGCATCCTCTGGGTCATGTCTTTAGGATGAATTGCCCCTTGGCTAAAGATTGTAAAAATCACTGCTAAATAAAAAAGCCCATGTCTCTGACACTGTATGGCGGATTTTAAAAAATTAAAAAAATTTGGACTACTCAGGGAAACAGTAGGAATAAAATAAGAGCAAAACTGACCACTTTTGACCTGATGAGGAGTGTTCCTTATGTACCAAGATCTGCATTGGAGGCTGATACAGGGCAAGCACTGAAAAATCTGTGCCAAAGTAGAAGGTTTGGATGGACTGTGGTCCACATGCTCTATACTTATCTGTGGCAGATATGAGGCTCAGTGTGCAAGATGCTTCCAAGCTTACCAACTAATTACATTAACACAAGAAGAAAGGAAGGTGCTTGGTAAATGTATAGCTCATCAACCTGTTCCAGAGAGGTTAAAGGTCATAGTAGGGGTCATAAACTTTTTTGACCATTTTTAGCAAGTAAATCCTGAAAGGGTATAAATGGGTGAACTGTTTAGTTAATGGAAATTAAAGACTTGATGCAGCATCAGTAAACGGTGTATGAGAGACATTTAGTGTCCTTTATTGTCGGAGCTGTACAGGAGACCTGCAGTCTACTGCGAGGAGGATGTCTATGCTCATCATGCAATGACTTTCTGAGGGTCATGTTTTCATAGTATTGTGACTATAACACTTTTGCCTGTTATATGAGAAGCAAAAATGGCAGCCAGAGGCAGTTTGGCCATGTGGGCATTGAACAGTACCAGTGGAAACCTGGGCAGAAGTAGCCCACGACCTCTTGGTCAACATCAATGCCTCTTGTTCCTCAAATACAGTTTATTTTCCCAAACCAAGTATGTAATGGATATAGGGACTGGTAAGAGGCCTTTAATGACCAGTCAATCCCAATCCTTCCATATGACAATGTCCGTATAGATAATAAGAAAATACAAAATAAAATGTTATACCTTCCGCTTGATCTTTGTCCAGCTCAGTATATCCGATGTCTCATCCAATATGGCCACTACAGACCCAGAGGATCAGGTAAAACAGGAATGGAGGCATCAGTGGAAGTGAGGATAGTGATTTTTTTTTTTTTATACTTTGCAAAATAAAATGTATGCATTGAAAATATTGCTGGAAATCTGTCAGTAATTTTTTATTGTGGATTTTTTACCTCCTTAAAAAGGCTATTGTCATCTTCATAAATGGTATTATCATATAGTACTTGAAAATGCAAGAAATTTTGCAGTTTACTGCTTATTAAAATTTTGATCCATTCTGGAGATATTAGCACTTTTATTTACAGTTTGTTACGTTGGAGACCGACCATTGCTGCTGGAGAGTAGAACATGCCTAGCGCTTAGGATCCCTTTTCAATTGAGCTTGTAAACACTTTTTTGAAACTGGCCATGATTGCTGGAGAACACCGTTACCTCCAAATGCTGGAAAGCCTCAGTGCAGCTTCAAGAACCTAGACAGCATCGGTGGCTGGTTTTCTGGGAAATGAGCTGCAAACAAAAGAAAATATTGCTGTCTCAAGAGTGGCTGCAAATTTCAATAAGCAGTACATTGCAAAAGTGCTTACTTTTGCAAGCAACAACTGACAGTATACATCTATGAAGATGGGAATATCCCTCTAAAGTCAATGGGGAAAATACGCAACTGATCCACTACACAAATTAACATGCTGAGACTCTAGAACTCTTCATCAGAGGTCAATTACGGTAATTTACAGATTTCATTTTTGCAGCATGTGGATAGCATTTGTAAAAATCTCATCCGCTTTGCTGCAACTGTATTATGCCGGACACACCACCCGCCCCCAATTCTAAATATCTGATCGGTGGGAACATGAAAAGTCTCTTCTTTTCACTGACACACCATTTAAATTGGTGTGGAGGACTGAATCGAGATTAGAAGTATATAGAAAAATGTACAATCCATCCAGGTCTTACATTGTTTTTTAATAATATAGAACCATATAGTACATCATCCAGCTGCTGTTCCTCTGCTGATTCTGGAACAGTTGTTCTTTTTCTTCTAAGCCCCTTCCTTCCTAAATTATTACCCTCAGTAATAGTGAAGTCAATTATCCCCTTCAACCATCTAAGTGTATGCCACAAAACTTCTCGTGGGTGTGGCCTTGTTTTGGTTGGCCAGCATCAGAGGGTGTGGAAATGTTTTGATTGGCCAGAATTCGAGGAGCAAAAGGTAACGCCTACAAGGAAAATTTATATAACTTTAGAATGGTTGAGAACAGAAAAAAAAGAAAAACTGTTCCAGAATCAGTGGAAAAGCAGCAATTAGAGAAGGTACTTGGTTTTAAAAAAATCTAGTGAAAGCTCTCCTTTAAAGTTAGGAGTAATAGATGGAAAAATAGTTTTTGGTTCTGATAATTGTCTCTTTCTAAATCCCATCTTTGTTTTAAAGCAAACTAAATAACCCAAAAATGGATCCTTTTTACAATATTTCAAACTATGCTTTATGCTTTTAGAATTTCTAGGAAAACAAATGTGCAAACATGCAAGCAAAGAGAGGCACTGTGGTATCAGTTTAAAAAAGCATACATATATATACTGTAAAAAAAAAAGAACAAATTAATACAAATTTAATGAGCCCTCTAATCTAAAAAAATATATTTATATCATTTTCCTTATAGTTATTAGAGTTATCTCTACCCCTTTCTGAAAGCAAAATGTCCTCCATTCATTTTTTTTTACAATTTTGAGGTTTCCTCCTTCTGTAATTTTGCGTAAATACTGAGTAACTGATCTCTAATTTAATAAACTTAAAAAAAAATTCTACTATACAATACATGGAGGTAAATGTATCCTTCTTTAGCCTTTTTTGGCACTAACATTTCCCAAAAAATATTATTTTTCTTCTTTTTAACATAATTTCTTTTAATTCTGAATACTGAATAGTTGTTGTGAGGCTAGCAGAATATCACTCTAGCTTTACATACATAAAGGGGTTAAGCGCCTGGACGAATTCTCTCACAGTTTCCATGGCAACATCTGATGTATTGGCCTATTGATCAGCAAATAGATATATTGAGGCCTGAGATCTTGGCCAGCCCAAGTTATGCTGCATGTTGCACATTTTTCTTCTAACCGTAGGCCGAAATCAATAGCAGACACCGTTTCCCACCACAGCTCCTCTCCCTTTCTCCTCCTTGGTATTGCCTTGTGAAACAAAGCACTTGCATATACAGTGACACACGCAATATTTATATGAGCCGAGACAGAACATCGGCGTAACTTGAACGTTTATTTTTTTTGCAATTTTATCGCATTTGCCCACAAATGGAGGAAATAAAAAATAGTGAATAGAAAATGTCATGCTGAGAATTTCTCCCTTTGATAAAATGAGATTCATTCGTTCATTTACTGTTTGAAAAAGAAATTTAATGGAGAACATAAATAGAAAATAAATTCTATAAAACAAATTGCTAATAATATTTAAGTTTGAATTAAACCTATAAAAGTTTTAGGTGATAGAAACATTTATCTAAAGTTTAAAATATTATAAAATTATTATGACACATAAAAGTGTAAAAAAAATCTGCATTAAAGAATATATAAAAATGTAATTAAAAGTATTATGAAATAACATAAAAATGTAGAAAAACCTACATAAAATGTAAAATATTACAAACGTATTATAAAACATAAAAATGTAAAACAAAAACTACAGAAAATGTAGAATATATAAAAATGCAATTTAAAGTAAGTAAAATTGAAGAAAAACCTATATAAAATGTAAAATATAAAAGTATCTTGAAATAACATAAATTTGTAGAAAAATCTACACAAAATGTAAAATACGTAAACAAGTAAAAAAGTATTATGAAATAATAAAATTGTAGGAAAACTACATAAAATGTAACCTAAATAAAATGTAATACCAATATTATAAAAGAGCATTACATTGTAGAAAAATCTACACTAAATATAAAATACACAAAAATTTAATAAAAGTATTATGAAATAATATGCAGTAGCAGACGAATCGACATAAAATGTAAAATATATAAAATGTTATGAAAGTATTTTGAAATAACATAAAACTGTAGAAAAATCTACAACAAATATAAAATACAATAAAAGTAATAAAATAATATTGTAGGAAATCTATGTAAAGTATAACAAATACTAATACATATAAAGCCTGGAAAAATATGAAAATGAAATAACAAGTAAAAATAAAGAAGAAATGAAAAAATTATCTATATGGATATTTTAGATAAAAAATAAAAATAAAATATACAGCATTTTAAGAGGTGAAGTCCAAATTTCAGAGACAATTATTTGCTTTAATTTGAAATTGTATACATAACTTTTTAAATCTATAAAAAGTATTTAGAAATAAAGGAAATATTAAAATATATAAAAAAGTATTTAAAACAAATTCTTACCAACTTCACTTTTTCTGTCTTGTATCAGAACTTGTTCTTTTTGTTCTTTTTTTCTTTTTCTTTAATTCCCAGATGGCCTAGAAATGGAATCAGGCCCCTTTCCGAAACTTCCCTTGTTCCCCAAGTGACTATCCCATTTAGATAGAGGGACGCAAGGCACACTTTTACCCGTAAAGGTCACATTTAGAGGTCATAGGATTTTTGATAAAGAAAAAAGAAAAGGGAACATTGGCGGTGAAGGCAGCTGCGAGGTACATAAATGAGCCCAACACCATGGCGGACGTACAAATGCACAGCACGCGTCTGTCCAGTCATCACCACCACACGGCTCTATTCTGGTGCACTGACCTATTGACCCGCCTTGGCATTCCTTACTGCCATTGTTGCCGGGCAGCGGATTTACTATGAATTTGGACCAAACTTGGTGTAAGCTTCCATATACTGAACTCTAATGAAGAAATGCACTTACACGTGTTCATTAATTGAAAGTATATTCCCATAGGCCCTCTTCTTTCTTCATAATTCCAAAATTCAAGCTACTTTTATGAATTCATTCATTTTTCTTTTGAACTGCAAACTTTTCAGATTCAATAACACAAGGTATAAGGATGCAATTTTTGAAAATTTTGAGAAAACAAAATGAAGCTAATTTTATATAATATATCGGTATTTTTTCCTAATAGCCCAGTGATATAGGGGTACACGAATATATTGATTACTGCACTTTGTATTTAGTTTACAAGTGGTAGCTATAACAAAATAAAAAGTAATTAGTATTTAGTATATTTAGTATATAGTATATACAAACATAGAATATATGAATTTGTGGATGTCATTACTGCTATATAGACTATATTTCTAAAATTAACATTAAATGATGCACCTGACTTGAAAACAAATTAGACTATATGTGTGTGTGTGTATACATATATATATATATATATATATATATATATATATACATACACACATGTATACACACACATATATAACTACCTTAATTTTATAAGTATAGCCTATATAGCAGTAATGATGTACAAAATTATAGAATAGCATTACTGCTGCATAGATTATACCTATAAAATGAAGATATATATATACTGTATATATATATATATATATATAAAACGTAAAATAGTTTTCAAGTCAGGTGCTTAAACTAATAAATATGGTGTGTATATATAGCAGTAATGCCGTTCTGAATCAATATATTTGATGTTTGCATATATCCTGTTGCATATATATATATACACACACAAACAGAAACATTGCATATGTGAATTTAAAATGACATTACTGCTATATAGACTATACTTTTTAGATTAGTCACCCAACTTGAAAAAAAAATCCATATATATATAATACAAATATATGTTATTATTATTTATTTTTTTTTAAAAAAAGCTATTTCTTTACATTCTTACTTTTTTATACGTATGCCATGAAAATAAGCATCATTTCATAAAGCAAGAATAAATATATATATATGGTTATATACATACATACACACTGTACCATAGGAGAATAACAATACAACAATAATATAATAATAATCGTATAAATATATCTAATATATATATAACACATGAAAGTAATATAATATATCAGGGTTGAATCTACATTTGTCATTTGTTCTCAGAGACATTACTATATTGCTAAACTAAATATTTTAGTGTCTAAAAAATATGGTACCCTTATTCCTTAGGTTGTACATTTAGGCCCTTAAATGTTGAAATTTATCAAAAATCTAAGAAAAATAAAAACAAAGTGCCAAAGCATGTAATAAGCAAAAAGAAAAGTATCTACTGTATATAGTTTTTTAAAGTGGTTAACACAATTTTTTCTGCTGTGTACTTGAAATCCCTTATGTTATTTTATGTTAAAATGTCAACTCTTTTTACTTTCCTACTTACTGTTCCGGGGCCCTTAAATCTTTTTTTTTTTTTTCATTTTTTTTTTTCAATTTGTATTCCTCTTCATTAGCTATAGAAATGGGTTAAACGCCTAAAAAAAAATCTACGCTGTGTCATGAATACATAGATTTATGTATTTATCTGGAAAACTTTGTTTTCTCTTTTTGACCTTCATCAAGGTCATGCAGATAGGCTAGGCGATGGCCATCACTGCCTTACGGAGAGGTACATGCAAAGGTGCAGATGGCTCTTTTCTGAAGCCTTGAAGGCCCTAAGGGGTGTACAAGATGTCCACTTTCTGACACCTGACAGGGATAGGTAGCCAAGCAGTGGGCAGTTGGACCTTGCCTATATGCGGAGGTCACCATATATGTCATGGTGAATCTTCCTCCATTCAAACAAGCTGGCCCCTCTTCTGTCATTATCCCAGTGGCAGAAGGGACTGTTGACCCTTCACCCTTGTGGCTTTGCATAGGTCATCTGTCACATCCCAATCAATGCCCTGCAGAATAACCTATTTAACCCTGTGGTGTCGGCCTCCCTAGCTGTACACTTTGCTGCTCTTTTTTACATAGTTTCAGTTAAATGAGCCTATAAATGTTCAGTTCAATTTTGTTTTTCCTGATTTCACTTTAAAAAAATGTCAAAAATGTTTCTTCCAGAGAGGCAATTGTCTAAAGACACGTGAAAGCCAAAATAAATAGAACTAAAAAAAAAACATAAAAGGATAAAATGGTAAATCAACCACAAAAGCCCATTTTAGGTTTTTACAATTTTTGCACAGATGTGGAAATAAAAGTAATAATAATAAATTAAAGGAATGAAAAATATTTGAATATTAGCTATTACAATATTGGGAAAATAACCCAAGCCAAAAATATACCGCCTTTTTTTGTTGAAAGAGTGTTTTGGGCTACCTATTAGGCCTCTTTCACACGTCAGTGTCTCCGGTACATGTAGTGACAGTTTTCTCACGTACCGGAGACACTGACACACGTAGACCCATTCAAATGAATGGGTCTATGCACATGTCTCCGTGTTTTCACGGACCGTTTGTCCGTGTTGAAAACACGGAGACATATCCGTTTTTCTCCGGCAGCACGGTCCACAAAGCGTCCCGCACACGTGCACACGGAGAACAGTGTGCACTCTCCTCTGTGTGCACGTACCGCCCACAGGAGAGACAGCGCTACAGTAAGCGCTGTACCCCCCCGCGTGTGGTGCTGAAGCCGGTATTCATCCCTTCTTCCCAGCAGCGTTCGCTGGAGAGAAGGAATGAAAATTCTTTTTTTTTTCTTTTCCCTTAAAAATAAAGTTTGTGCGTCCCCTCCCACCTCCCATCCCCTGTGCGCCCCCCCCCCCCCCCCGCTTGCCAGGAAATACTCACCGACACCCAGCTCCAGCAATGTCTCCTCCCAGCGCCGGCAGCAGGCCCTGTGTGAGCGTTCACGTGGTTCTGCTCATTACAGTGAGGAATATGCGCCATGAGGCCCTCAGTCGGCACACGAGCGGCACACGGCTGCCGCACGTGTGCCACACTGATGTGTTACGTGAGCACACGGACACGGATAATTCATGTACCGATTTCTCCGGTACCGGAATTATCTGGACGTGTGAAAGAGGCTGTACGTGTCTTTTTTTGGACATCTCATGAGATATATTGTATGATGACATTTCTGGAGCTGGGATACTAGATCTGATGTCCAAAGTCCTAAATGATTTCTGAAGATATCAAGCTCTCCTTGTCACAAATTGTTAAATACTCTGGGATTGCTCCATCAATTTGGCACGGGTTTCCTTTATTACCCCCAGATGGGCAACAACCAATCTTTTCTACCATGTACTAACATCTGTAGAGGTAACCTTGGTACCAGATCAGATTCCTAGTTTAGCTACCTAGGGTTTATTTTTGACCCACAGATGGGCAGCAACCCAACTTCTCTACCATGTACTACCAACTGTATAAGGATTACTGGTACCAGATAAGGTTCCTAGTCCCTAATTTATCTACTCAGGGTTTCCTTTTTGTTTCTTCGATGGAACCAGCTACTCTATCATTTTTATAGGGGGCAACCATGATGGACCTACACTATGGAGCTATGCATGGCCAGTCAAGAACAGATGAGACACATTAGAAGAAACATGGACTCTCTGAGTCACTTATGATATTGAGATGTCGCTCTTGTTTTTTCATAGAGCCTTGGCGATGATGACCTTTAGGGCCTGCAGATCATTTGTTTGATTTTGTGTCCACCATATCCTATTATTATATGGTTTCCATTGCCATTTTTATACAAGGACAGTAAATGAAAAGTCAGTACAATGGTTCTGAAAAAAATAATAAATAAAGTAGAAATGGATCTGAAGAGAAAACGTATTGAAAGAGGTTCTTCATCAGCTTGGTCAAAGGTAAACTACTTGGTTTGATTAAGACGGACACATTTGGTACAGATTAATCTGTGAAAATAATACAACTTCTATATAGTTGTTCTCCTTGGTTGGATATATACCATGAACCCTATCATTTAACCAAACTATTGCGGGTAGTAGCAAAGGAATTCAGTCACTTTTGAACATTTCAGTTAAATGTTTTGGGTGGTTAAGTATTGCCATCCAAACATTTATTTTTTTAAAAAGGAGTCTCTACCCAATTCCCATTGATCAAACCATTGATTTCAATGGATGCAATCAGTCCCATATACTTTTTTTTTACTCTATGATCTGTATATAAGATTTAAGATTGGCATGTAACTAAATTTTGGCCATGCAGTTAGCCTCTTAGACCAGATTTGCACTTGAGGTAGCCTACACACAATAATGGCTTTATATTATTATTATTAATTTATATAGCGCCATTGATTCCATGGTGATGTACATGAGAAGGGGTTACATACAAATTACAGATATCACTTACAGTAAACAATCTAACAATGACAGACTGATACAGAAGGGTGACGACCCTGCCCTTGCGGGCTTACATTCTACAGGATGGTGGGAAAGGAGACAATAGGTTGAGCGTTGCAGCAGCTCCGCTGTTGGTGAGGTGGTGGCTTCGGTAGTGATGAGGAGGCAGCGGGGTCAGTGCAGGCTGTAGGCTTTCCTGAAGAGATGGGTTTTCAGGTTCCATCTGAAGGATCCGAATGTGGTTGATAGTCGGATGTGTTGGGGCAAAGAATTCCAGAGAATGGGGGATATTCGGAAGAAGTCTTGGAGGTGGTTGGGTGAGGAGCAAATAAGTGTGGAGGAGAGAAGGAGGGTTTGGAAGGATCGGAAATTACTTGAGGGAAGATATCGGGAGATTAGGTCAGAGATTTATGGAGGAGACAAGTTATGGATGGCTTTGTAGGTTAGTATTAGTTTGAACTGGATACGATGAGGGAATGGGAGCCAGTAAAGGGATTTGCAGAGGGGGAAGCGGAGGAGTAGCGAGGAGAGAGATGAATTAGTCGGGCAGCAGAGTTAAGGATGGACTGGAGAGGTGCAGGGGTGTTTGCAGGGAGGCCACAGAAAAGGGTATTGCAGTAGTCGAGGCGGGAGATTATGAGGGCATGTACAAACATTTTAGTAGATTGACGGTTAAGGAAAAGACGGATTCAGGAGATATTTTTGAGCTGAAGGTGACAGGAGGTGGAAATAGCTTGGCTGTGCTGTTTGAAGTCAAGGGTTACTCCGAGGCAGCGGACTTCCGGTATGGGGAAAGCGTGATGTCGTTAAGTGTGATAGATGGGTCAGGTAAGGAAGATCTGTGAGATGGAGGAAAGATGATGAGTTCAGATTTGTCCACATTGAGTTTGAGGAAGTGAGAGGAGAAGAAGGAGGATATGGCTGATAGATCCTCCGGGATTCTGGACAGCAGAGAGGTGACGTCTAGACCAGAGAGGTGGATCTGAGTAGATCTGAGTGTCATCAGCTTTAAGAACCAAACTATTAATGCAAATGAAGAACATATAAATATAATGTTTATTGCAGCATTTGTTACATTTAAAAATAAATAGTCAAATTAGTGAATACAAGTAAACTTTTTGGTGAAAAATAAGCAACATTATTTTAAAGGCCATATTAGAATAAAGTTGGCCCATCCTTCTCATTTTGGTGGGATTGACTGACCACCTAATGTACATGGAAGGCTATATTTTTCTCCCAACAGGTTATATTAGGGGATAGAAGGATTGGGTGGCTTAAATTCCTGATCCTTTTGTTCTTCAGGCAGAGTAGTCGCTCTCAGATGAGTTTGGTAGATGTTCATGCCACTGGTCCATACAAAGCACACAAACGTTTAGCTGAATCAAGTAGTCATGTGTATTGGGGAACCAGTAGAGACAGCATTGTCTGAAGGAGCACTTGGCGTATGGGCACCTTAAAACATTCATAATCCAAATTCTGTCATGAAATTACATCACTATGGATGGACCATTGAACCAAACCAAAGGCCTAATCATGAACATTTTTCTTTACTTTTTCTACAAGCTCTTGTGACTTTTGATAGCCTAAATCCTGGACAAACCCTCAAAATTTCAATATTGCACTAGTGATTTGACTAAATGTAATTCTAGCTATGTGGATATTGACATATTGATGTTGCAGCTCCTAATATGCCGCTATCATAATCATTGATTATTGATAGTACGTGTCAATGAATGGGGATGTCATTTCTAATTTTGACGAAACCCTCTGCTTTTAGAGGAAACTCCATGCCCCCAGGCAACAAGATATAGACACCCATCCTACACTTCACACCTAAAAAGCACCATTAGGGAAGATGTCATCTCTGAAAAGATCCATCAAGTGCCTCGTACTCTGGGGTGTCTTTCGCATGCAAGGACGCTTAAGTACACACCAGCCCTCTGGAAAAAAAAGGAATGACACAAAAAGATGCTATGACTAAAAAGGCCACGCGTCTGGGACAATAGGTCGCCCTGAAAAGCATAAGTATTGGCTTCCTTTGTTTAATACTTCAGTACTCTGTTGCCTCACAAGATTACGCTAATGATTGAAGAAACCCCTCTCCTGTTTGCTTTTCTCAGTTCTAAGGGTATTGAGTCGTCTCTCAAGTGGAGTAAAGTAGAATATCCATGTCACTCCCTGCACCTTTTATCATCAGGACTTCAAACCTTGAAGCTGTGTGCACAGCCTCTAGTGTCTTGTGAAGTGGCTATTAGTCCATCTAACATGTCCTTACTTTAATCTTAAGAGCAGCATCACACTCCTTAACTGTGCCATTACACTGACATGTTTTCTGCACTGCCGTCAACGCTCTTGTGACTAAGTGGATACCATGTGGATCTCAATGACTGACCCCCAAGTCTATTAAGTGCTTAATGCCATCCTTGTAATAGATCTATTTAACAATGTTGCTCCCATTCTTGAAGGCTTGCAAGCCATTACAAAGACTTGGAACAGAGGCAACTTTTTTTTGTTTCCCTCTTCTGGAGACACCTGGATCATTTGTGGTTGGAGACCTTGGTCCATTGTCATTGTCTTCGTTGGAAAGAAAAATGAATTGTGTGTTTTGGGTCAGTTGATAAACATCTATTTTGGACTAAGAGGAAACACATGTAAAATACTTATTTTCATGCCAGTAAAAGAGGTGGGACTATTACACCCTTATTTCATGAAAATTAAGATAAGAACCTTTAAATGATGCAAGTTGGACCTTAAGACCACCCCATGTAAAAGTAATATTATGTTGACACTAAAGTCGGCCACATACATTATATGGCTGTTTGCTGAACCATGCTTCAGCTCATTGTTAGTCATTTGATTCTCCCAGAATCAAGAAGCGCCTGATCAGCAAATCACTCCTGTGTTTTCTATGAGAAAGCCGCCGACTGATACATTGGCGGGCAGTTTATCTCCGCATGAAGAATGTGATTGGCAGTCCGGAAATGACCATTTTCCATGACCATCAGTCAGCCGGGGTCCCTATTCACATTAGACAATCAGCCGAACCCGTATATGTCAGTGGGTTTGCTTGAAATTAGTCTAATGTGTTTGGGGGCCTTAACTCTTTGTGAACCATAATGGGAATCCCCCAATTACTGATTATCTGGCTTTTGAAGGTGTTGTTGGCTTTTGAATTTTCATGCAGTGGCCAATACTGGAAACATGAACATACAATACATATATATATTTATTATATACTGTATAGTGATATCATCATTTATAGGGGAATCACCTGTTATGTGGTGGACCCAAGTAAAGCAGGCGCTCATAGACCCAGAAAGTCACTGTTGATCTTAGCCATATACAGTTGTGTGGATTAACCTTTTACTTATCACATGTAAGTGGCAAAAGGCCGACTTATCTCTTATTACACAAGAAGCTCTTGATTACCTATAATAAATATCTTATCAATTCTACACTCCATGTCTTTCCATTTAAATCATGGAGATGGAGACAATGATAACTTTTGAACTTCTGGAATGTCACCTATCAATTATTGATAATGTCTATTTCCTTGGAGAAGACTTGAAAAAAAAATTAAATGATACTGGTAGTGGAAAACATTGTCACAGTGTAGTCACATGGCTGTGAAATTACACCACCCTGGGGCTCGAAAGACTTGAAAAGACAACACATAGGATGACTCTTCAGACTCATGGCTCTTGATGTAGCACCTGAGTCTGCTGCTATGCAGGGTGCTACTCACTTTGAAATCGAGGTCCTGCCCATAGGATGCCCACAGATCATCAATATCAGATTGGTGGGGGTTAGACTTTTGACAACTTTATTGATCAGCTGATCAAAGAGCCATGTCAATACATTTGTCAATACATTTTGTAGTAACTGTGCCTGGTACTGGTAAATCAATTCATCCATATTCTGACGGAGCTAGCTATGAACAGGGTGGAGTGAACAAGACCAATTAGGTCCTACAGAAAAGCTTCCCGGGCTGAACTACAGTTCCAGATTAAGAGCCATCAGCTTTCACTATGGAACCTCCTTGTCAGAAAAGCACTTGGACCATGACTAAATAGTTGCGTTGTTGGCCAGCACATCTGAATGTAAAGAAAGATATTTTGCTGAATGATATGGCTAAAAGTAGGGTAAAGTAAGTCAAGTGATTAAAGGGGATTATCCTAAAAAAAGACCAGTGCTGATGGCCTACTGTAGGTGTTCAACATATGGATGAAGGTTTTCTTATTGCTATTGGTCGGTTACTATGTTTGTTTAGGTTAATTCAAGTATGTGTTAAGGTTGGCTCTAACACCCTGGATCCTCGCATATGGACATTATATTATGGATCTTCATAAGTGAATCAGATACAGTGTGGAAAAAAAGTATTTAGTCAGCCACCAATTGTGCAAGTTCTCCCCCTTAAAAAGATGAGAGAGGCCTGTATTTGACATCATAGGTATTCTACAACTATTGGAGTCAAAATGAGAAAACAAATCCAGAAAATCACCTTGTCTGCTTTCGCAAGATTTATTTTGCAAATTATGGTGGAAAATAAGTATTTGGTCATTAACAAAATTTCATCTCAATATTTTGTTATATATCCTTTGTTGGCAATGACAGAGGTCAAATGATTTCTGTAAGTCTTCACAAGGTTGGCACATACTGTTGGTGGTATGTTGGCCCATTCCTCCATGCAGATCTCCTCTATACCAGTGATGTTTTGGGCCTGTCGCTGGGCAACACGGACTTTCAACTCACTCCAAAGGTTTTCTATGGGACTGAGATCTGGAGACTGGCTAGGCCACTCCAGGACCTTCATATGCTTCTTACGAAGCCACTCCTTCGTTGCCCTGGTGGTGTGCGTGGGATCATTGGCATGCTGAAAGACCCATCCACGTTTCATCTTCAATGCCCTTACTGATGGAAGGAAGTTTGCACTCAAAATCTCACGATACATTGCCCCATTCATTTTTTCATGTACATGGATCAGTCATCCTGGTCCCTTTGCAGAGAAACAGCTCCAAAGCATGATGTTGCCACCCCCATGCTTCACAGTAGATATGGTGTTCTTTGGATGCAACTCCGCATTCTGTCTCCTCCAAACACAATGAGTTTTGTTTCTACCAAACAGTTCTACTTTGGTTTCATCAGATCATATGACATTTTCCCAATGCTCTTCTGGATAATCAAATGCTCTCTAGCAAACGTCAGATGGCCCGGACATGTACTGGCATAAGCAGGGGGACACGTCTGGCACTGTAGGATCTGAGTCACTGATGGTGTAGTGTGTTACTGATAGTAGCCTTTGTTATGGTGGTCCCAGCTCTATGCAAGTCATTCAACAGGTCCCCCATGTGGTTCTGGAATTTTTGCTCACCGTTCTTGTGATCATTTTGACTCCACGGGTGAGTTCTTGCATGGAGCCCCAGATCGAGGGAGATTATCAGTAGTCTTTTATGTCTTCCATTTTCTTATTATTGCTCCCACAGTTGATTTCATCACATCAAGCTGCTTGCCTATTGCAGATTTAGTCTTCCTAGCCTGGTGCAGGGGTACAATTTTGTTTCTGGTGTCCTTCGCCAGCTCTTTGGTCTTCACCATAGTGGAGTTTGGAGTGTGACTGTTTGAGGTTGTGGACAGGTGTCTTTTATACTGATAACAAGTTCAAACAGGTGCCATTACTACAGGTAATAAGTAGAGGACAGAGGAGCCTCTTAAAGAAGAAGTTACAGGTCTGTTAGAGCCAGAAATCTTGCATGTTTTTAGGTGACCAAATACTTATTTTCCACCATAATTTGCAAAATAAATCTTGCCAAATCAGACAAGGTGATTTTCTGGATTTGTTTTCTCATTTTGACTCTTATAGTTGTGGTCTACCTATGATGTCAATTACAGGCCTCTCTCATCTTTTTAAGTGGGAGAACTTGCACAATTGGTGGCTGACTAATTACTTTTTTCCCCACTGTAAAACCCTTACTAAGATCATGGTGGAAACATCTTTGAGTTGGTAAAGTGAAAACTTCATTGGGTGTCTAGTTGTCTGAAACCACCAATTTTAGCTAGACGAACCAGCTTTATATGTTTTATGTGCACTTGAATTCACTCATCCAGTGTTTTTAAGGCAATAGGTCCAACGAGTGCCAAAGATGGAAAGGGTTGATGTGATGAAAGTAACGTGATTTTCCAATTGGTTTTGAAATTTGGTTACTGTTTTGCTATTTTCTTTGGAGGACGCTTCGAAGATGGAAAAACATGTGTAAATGTTTTTGTATCTCCCTTCCAAGAGTGAAAGAGAAATGAGAATCACATAGCTATTTCCTAATCTACATTTTGTAGAGCCTGAGATGGAGTGACCTGGACAAATGAGCTCTGTCTTGTCATTTCCAAGAACCATTGGCTTTACAAGGATCTGGAGTACATGTTCATGAGGATGTCCACTACTGAATAACCCCTTCTTAATAGCACAAATTGCCAATCAAAAAATAAAAAAAATAAAAAACTTACTTCCTGGTCCAAAACCGTTGCGCCAATGAAGGTGTTGAGTCTCCCGGCATGATCTCTGCAGCCAGTCTGCGATCACGGACTTTCCTTGAAAGTCTTGTGTTTTTTTCTGGTGTTTGCTTCATGATAGGTTGCAAGTTAAGGGAAACTGTAATGAAAGCAGCAGTCCCATGCTAGGAAGCAGAGGCACACAGGTCATTTAAAATTAGAGGATACTACATGTGTAATTCACAGAATATTTAATTTGTCTGAGTTGTTGAGGATTAAAATAAGGGTTCTCATGCGAGTAACAATGCATAAGAGGAGTTGCTCTACTTTGTAGATAGGTGTTCACTTTTAAAGAAGTTATCCGGTTTAAAAAAAATCATACACCCTAAAGGATTCTGAGTTTATAGGGGAAGGGTCTTCGCTTCACAAACCTCATATTTTGGACAGCAGTTTCCAAGAGGGTCTGTGGCTATGAAGGACCTGACATCCCCTTAATTTGAATGGATGCTGTGGAATGCTTCCTGTCTCCGCCAGATTTGTCGACTTATTACCATCACTTGGGGTCCCAACAGGGGGTAAACTTTGTGATATACCTACTGATGAAACTAATCCAGATTGTACAAAGTGGAGTACTTCTTTAAGGTAATTTAGTATCTGGGGATATTTCCTGTCACTTGTATGGTGCAGTGGTCTGACATACGTATATAGTATTGAAGTGTCATATAGTAGAATGAATAGTTTAGGGTCAGTATCAACTGACAAGAGATTTAGGAATATTACCAAAAATATGTAAATTATCATCTGACCATATTTACCTGCTGTATCAGATACACGGACGCTCACTTTAATTCCCTAAATAGAAGGTTCATGCGGATAAAAACAGCATGGACGTAACAGGTTCCAGTTCCACATGATTTGCTGCACTTACAGTCTCCTACAAAGTAGAGTGTAGCATTAATGGCTTCAAGTGCCTTTATCTATCCCTTCCCCCAAAGGTCGGTGTGCTGCCCCCCACCCTAATTAACATGGCCATTTACTACAAGGCAAAGGACTGGAACAGCTGGCCGCAGGTGGACAGAGTCGCCCCTAGGGGAATGGCATTAGCTGACACATGGTCCAGCTCTCAGTCACTCAAGAGCTCACTAAGGCCAGAACTATACAACAAGCTAGTGGGGGACCTATAACCTCAGCCAACTGTCCTGGAAACAAGACCACACAGCGGACAAGGCAGAAGGAAGCATTAGGAGGTGAGATATAGTGGGCAGAAGCATTAGGACGAAGGAATACAACCAGAAGTTGCATTTCACACTGTATCTTAGAATTTGGATGGGCAATATATACCTAAAGAGTGAATGCTCTTAACCCGACACCTTAAGAATATTTCACTAATATACATAGGGTTTATTCTCCCTAAGTACTTGTAAAACCTGCCTCACATGTACCTGGAGTGACTCAAGGTCCGACAACTAAATTAATATATCATCCAAATAGACTACCACAAATCTACCTGCCAGATGTCGGAAAATGTAATTTACAAAATGCTGAAAAATGGTGGGGGCATTGGATAATCCGAATTACATGACAAGGTTTTCATAATGCCCCTCTGAGGTATTGAAGGCCGTTTTCCACTCATCATTCTCTTTAATAAGGATAAGATTATAGGATCCCATATGATCCAGTTTGGAAAACCATTTAGCCCCAATGATCTGATTAAAAAGATCTGAAATGATTCTTGTTTAGAAAAACCATACAAAACAGAGAAATACTTCAGCAAGGACCTGGTAGAGACCATGGCTATACAGTAGCTCACACAGTTATTTAGACAGTAATTGCGCCACCTCACTAACTCCAATGCCTGTGAATCCACTACAGGACTGTGTAACATCAGTCAACAAAGTCCAAAAACCACTGGGGAGGGCAAACCCTCTAACACATAACATTTGATGGATTTAGTGCACATGGCCCCCTACCTGAAGATGTCCTGGACAACTTAAGTGAAATACCCTTGACTGAAGGGTGAGAATCTATAGCGATTATGGGAATAGGCTTTGGCAACTTATGAGCGGTTAGGCCCTGGGTTTCGATGAACCTATTCCCACTCACTGCTCCTCAGTACCAGAGGAATGCGATCGCAACCTAAAATACAGTTTGCAGACCTCCCTAAAAACGCAAAACTTGTCCCAACCTCCAGATAACCTATCGGCAAAGCTAGTCTAGTCATGGATGGGAGTTGCCCAGGAGCAGTGGCCGATAAACCCAGAGTCAGAGGGGGGTGCTACAAAGTCACAGGATGCAAGTCTGCTACTTTCAGACAGATTTTGTAACTGATCCGCCAGAGCAGCCACAGGATCCATCGTGGCCCTAAATAAGGTGGGACCAGTGATAATGTCACCCTTTTGCCATGATCAAGATGGCACACAGCAAGACAGAAGGGAAAGGGAGCTCTGCCACTAGTGAAATATTAAAGGGGACACCTCTGGCACTTGCACTGTGCAACCCTAGCATCCCTAGATGAGTTCTTTCACACCATGCCGTGATCATGTTCCTTTCCCTCTCTTAAGGCCCCTTCACATTAAGCGACGCTGCAGCGATACCGACAACGATCCGGATCGCTGCAGCGTCGCTGTTTGGTCGCTGGAGAGCTGTCACACAGACCGCTCTTCAGCGACCAACGATGCCGGTAACCAGGGTAAACATCGGGTAACTAAGCGCAGGGCCGCGCTTAGTAACCTGATGTTTACCCTGGATACCATGCTAAAAGTAAAAAAAAACAAACACTAGATACTTACCTACCGCTGTCTGTCCTCCAGCGCTGCGCTCTGCTTCTCTGCTCTCCTCCTGTACTGTCTGTGAGCCGGAAAGCAGAGCGGTGACGTCACCGCTCTGCTTTCCGGCTCACAGCCAGTGCAGGAGGAGAGCAGAGCACAGCGCTGGAGGACAGACGGCTGTAGGTAAGTATCTAGTGTTTGTTTTTTTTTACTTTTAGCATGGTAACCAGGGTAAACATCGGGTTACTAAGCGCGGCCTTAGTTACCCGATGTTTACCCTGGTTACCAGTGAAGACATCGCTGGATCGGTGTCACACACGCCGATCCAGCGATGTCTCCAGGGAGTCTGTTATGTTTGCTAATGACAGGTGTTATGAAGGCAATCCAGAAACACAGTGTGCTTAGCGATCAGAGCGCACACAGTGATCTGACAAATACCCAAAAATACAAGAACGAGCTCTGAGACGTGGAAAGTCTGTAGACTGCACACCTGATCCTATCCTAAACACAACTAAAAGCGGCTGTGGATTGCGCCTAACAACTACCTAGGCAACTCGGCACAGCCTAAGAAACTAGCTAGCCTGAAGATAGAAAAATAGGCCTGACTTGCCCCAGAGAAATTCCCCAAAGGAAAAGGCAGCCCCCCACATATAATGACTGTGAGTAAGATGAAAAGACAAAACGAAGGGATGAAATAGATTCAGCAAAGAGGGGCCCGATATTCTAGGACAGAATGAGGACAGTAAAGCGAACTTTGCAGTCTACAAAAAACCCTAAAGCAAAACCACGCAAAGGGGGCAAAAAAAAAACCCACCGTGCCGAACTAACGGCACGGCGGTACACCCTTTGCGTCTCAGAGCTTCCAGCAAAACAAAAGACAAGCTGGACAGAAAAAAAGCAACAAAAAAGCAAAAAGCACTTAGCTATACAGAGCAGCAGGTCACAGGAACAATCAGGAGAAGCTCAGATCCAACACTGAAACATTGACAAGGAGCAAGGATAGCAGCATCAGGCGGAGTTAAGTAATGAAGCAGTTAACGAGCTCACCAGAACACCTGAGGGAGGAAGCTCAGAAGCTGCAGTACCACTTGTGACCACAGGAGTGAATTCAGCCACAGAATTCACAACAGGAGTCCAGCGACGAAATAAAGTTCTGGACTTTGTTCAGCGACCAACGATCTCCCAGCAGGGGCCTGATCGTTGGTCGCTGTCACACATAACGATTTCATTAACGATATCGTTGCTACGTCACAAATAGCAACGATATCGTTAACAATATCGTTATGTGTGAAGGTACCTTTACTCTGGAAATGACTCTGACTAGTGCGTAGGGCAGCAGGAACGCTTGTCCTGCTCTTTCATAAAGACACAAATGGAAAACAGACAGGTTGAAACAAACAGCAATCACTCAACACGCTCCCAGACTACAGAAAGGGGGAAACAAGGTGAGACAAACCAAATAGGAGATAAGGTAAAGAAAGACACGCAAACAAACTTACAAACAGATACTGTGCCTTGCGAAAGTATTCGGCCACCTTGAACTTTTCAACCTTTTCCCACATACCATGCCTCAAACATAAAGATACCAAATGTAAATTTTTGGTGATGAATCAACAACAAGTGGAACACAATTGTGAAGTTGAACGAAATTTATTGGTTATTTTAGATTTTTGCAGAAATTCAAAAACTGAAAAGTAGGGCGTGCAATATTATTTGGCCCCTTTAACTTAATACTTTGTTGCGCCACCTTTTGCTGTCATTACAGCTGCAAGTCGTTTGGGGTATGTCTCTATCAGTATTGTACATCGAGAGACTGAAATTCTTGCCTAATTTTCCTTGGCAAACAGCTCAAAATCAGTGAGGTTTGATGGAGATCGTTTGTGAACAGCAGTTTTCAGCTTTTTCCACAAATTCTCGATTGGATTGAGGTCTGGACTTTGACTTTGCCATTCTAACAGCTGGATATGTTTATTTGTGCACCATTCCATTGTAGATTTTGCTTTATGTTTGGGATCATTGTCTTGTTGGAAGACAAATCTCCGCCCAGTCTCAGGTCTTTTGCAGACTCCATCAGGTTTTCTTCAAGGATGGTCCTGTATTTGGCTCCATCCATCTTCCCATCAATTTTAACCATTTTCCCTGTCCCTGCTGAGGAAAAGCAGGCCCAAACCATGATGCTGCCACCACCATGTTTGACAGTGGGGATGGTGTGTTCAGGGTGATGAGCTGTGTTGCCTTTACAACAAACATATCTTTTGGCATTGTTGCCAAAAGGTTTGATTTTGGTTTCATCTGACCAGATCACCTTCTTCCACATGTTTGGTGTGTCTCCCAGGTGGCTTGTTGCAAACTTTAAGCGACATTTTTTATGGATATCTTTGAGAAATGGCTTTCTTCCTTTCTTCCTGCCACTCTTCCATAAAGGCCAGATTTGTGCAGATTTGTGTTGTCCTATGGACAGACTGTCCCACCTCAGCTGTAGATCTCTGCAGTTCATCCAGAATGATCATGGGCCTCTTGGCTGCATCTCTGATCAGTCTTCTCCTTGTTTGAGATGAAAGTTTAGAGCAGGGGTCCCCAACTCCAGGCCTCGAGGGCCGCCAACAGTGCAGGTTTTCAGGAATGTGATCATCTGCACAGGTGATGATTCCAACCCCTGTGCAATACTAAGGAAATCCTGAAAACCTGCACTGTTGGCGGCCCTCGAGGCCTGGAGTTGGGGACCACTGGTTTAGAGGGACTGCCGGGTCTTGGTAGATTTGCAGTGGTATGATACTCCTTCCATCTCAATATGATCGTTTGCACCATGATCTTCTGACTCCTCTCTGTCGCAGCTTCCCTGTGACAGATGACTTTTGGTTGTTGAGCTCCAACTCTATCATATCTTACTCCTATCTCCTGGTTGAATAGAAAATTGAGATTGTCCACCTGGCTGATCCTTGATGCCCCAACAATATTAAGGGAGTTACCAACAATGTAAATTGGCAATTCTAATGGGTTGTCTCATGAGAAAGATGACTTTTTGAATAGAAGGTGTTCACAAAAGGTAGCAGCTACTGGCCAGAAATTTCCTTTGGGGAAAAGAAGCATCTCGTGGTGGCCATTGAAATGCAGGTTCAGCCAAGTGTGAACCACTATGAAGTTTTTTGTTCTGGCTCATGTAGAAAATCACTTTAGTGTACTAGGAGGGGAACTATTGATATGTTCCCAATTCTGCTCATAAATATCATATTAATAGGATATCTCGTCCTGATCAGTAAAAACAACCACCGACCCCATGTTCTCTGTTATATACTGTATATAAAGGATAAAATGAAGATCGTGATGGTGATGTATTGTACACCGCCTTCAAATCTCCCTCCCTATTTAATAACCCACAGCACTTTACCTTTTAAGGTCCTCTTTGGTAAATTAAATTGCCTGTAGCAGTGTACATATATTTGACACCTCCATAAACCTACTGGACTCTGCTGAGTTAGCCCTTTCCTTCCCAGGCTGGGTGCGTATGACTGTGGCCTTGGGTGTTAGTGACATATGTCTCATGTCATTTCTTTGATGACCCTCGCTTGGCCTCTCCAAGCTCGTAAGACGTTCTCCTCTACAACCTGATGGGTTCCCATGCTTCAGTCATGTCAACTTTATGCCATATGAGGGGTGATGGGAATTGATTGGGTTTAAGTGCAGATCCAGGAAGCGGCAGGTATTTCCCTTCATTTGAGGCCTTTTAACCCTCTAAACGCAGAGTATTGACATTATATGGTTAGTACCAAAGCATTTTCATGGACATATTCCAACTGGAAAATTCATAGCATGTCCCACGGCCAATACATTTTAACATATAAGTTCTCCCTTTAAAGTTCATATTCTCCTAAATAAATTGCTCGATTTGTCACAGGAATTTCTCAAACTCCTGAAAGACAAAATTACTTGCCATTTAGGATCTTAGAAAAAACCCTTGAGAGTGTCTTATTGACCAAGATATTGGTTGAGACACAGAATCAGGTAGGATATATATGGTATATATGGTAGCTGGCCATGACAGACATGTTGGAAGTATGGAAGTCTCACCAGACCACAGTGAGAAATCGCTTAATTCTTCTTTGCACTAATTTGATTAAGATCTCAATGTTGTCACTGTCAGCTGGCATAATACAGATGGTGTCATCTGTTGGATGATGGATGAAGTGATTTATGTAGAAGAATGCAGATCAATGACATGCGAGAGCCACTTCTGATCACCCGTACCTTGAAGAACAACATTGAGTAAAGAAACATGGCAGCTCCTTGAGATGGATTTTGCTGTCCCGTTATTGAACAAAGTACATTGATGGATAATAGAACATCTTGTTTTAAAATAGGTAGCAAGGTTACCAAGCTATATACAACGGCATGACATTTGAGGGGACCCACGGACCTTACCTCATGCACAATGCATTTGACTGTACTCAATGGTGGTAGCTGTAGTTACTGGTGATGCAGAGGTAGCAGTAGCAATCAATCTCTGGTTCCAGAGGCGTCTTAAGGGATCCTCTGCCATATCATAAATAGAGCCTTTAACAGTGACGAGTCGGCAGCTAGTGCAGTTGACAGGAAAGTGTAGGACCTTTTTTAGACTCATTTTCATGGGCTTCCCTGTACCACCTCTATTGCCCTGATAGTGGCAATGGTCCATCTAACTTTCCATTTTCTGTTGTTGAATATAAAGGCATCTGCAGTCCTTAGCAAATAAGTAAAAGGTGATGGCAAAGTCCCATGACACGCCACTTGTAGGTGAAGCACCACCCTTACAGAGCACTAAGCTCTACCCCTGCTTAGAAGCACTAAGCACCTTTATTGGTTGCTGCGCTATACAAGGTGGTTCCTTCACTGCCCTGTCTGCACGAGCCATCATTCCAGCTAAGCGGGCTTAATGTGGAAGTAATTCGGCATACAGGGAGCACTGCACATAGGATAAATGTCGGTGTAAATGGGGATTTTGGCCATCTTAACCAATCATTTTAAAATTCTATGTGAACTACAGTATGTTCTGTGAAGACCTGAAGATATGTTTTTTTTTGCTCATTCAACTAGATGTGTGTGGCACAAACAGCTGATAATGGATAATCATTCACAACTTTGGCAAGAGAATCATACAGTCGTGATCTCTCAGTTCAGTCAGGTGGATATCATTGACAGATAGACATGAGATAAATATATATGTATAGATACATAGATAATAGATAAATAGAAGATGATAGATTATAATAGATAGACAATAGACAAATAATAGATAATTGATGACAGAAATAGATAATAGATGATAGATAATAGATAGATAATATATAGATGATAGATAATAGATAGATAATAGATAGATGATAGATAATAGATAGATGATAGATAATAGATAGATAGATCGATCGATAGATAGATAGATAATAGATTAATAGATAGATGCATAGATAGATAATAGATAGACAATAGATATATAGATACATAGATACAGTAGATAGAAGATGGTAGATAGATAGATAGATAGATAGATAGATAGATAGATACATAAATAATAGATAGATAATAGATGATAAATATATAGATAATAGATAGATGATAGATAGATAATAGATAGATGATAGATAGATAATAGATATATAGAAAATAGATAGATAAATAGATAGATGATAGATAAATATATAGATACATAGATAGACAAGATGATAGATAGATAATAGATAGATAATAGATGACAGAGAGATAATAGATAGATAATAGATAGATATTAGATGATAGAGAGATAATAGATAATATATAGCTAATAGATAATAGATGATAGATAGATAGATGATAGATAACAGATAGATTGATGATAGATGGATAGATGGAAAGATAGATATGAGATGGTAGATAGATGATAGATAGATAGATAAATAGATAGATAGAGGGTCCACACGAACGAGGACCCCCAAAACAGTGTAGGAAGCTAGCAGGTGCGTAGGATGCAGTGAAACACAGGAGGCAGAGCAAGAGTTAACAGGTGTTTTTATATAATACAGTAGTAGATTAAGCAGGGAGGTACAATAGTAAAAGTAAAAGTAGATTAACTTATCAGTCTCTGGGCCTTGGTGGAAGGTGGCTGGAAGATCCCTCGGTGGTGCCGCAGGCGGCCCGAGATGTCTCCGATCTGGTCCCGCAGAAAGGCAATGCACTGTCTCCTCATGGTGGTGAGTCCTCACGGTCCTTCGGCATGTGGTCTCTTGGTACGGGCATGAGATGTTGTGGAAGTGTAGGTCCGCGGCACAGCGGATGAAGCAAACCGTTCAGTAGACAAGGTCGCAGAAGAGGTACACAGTTCAGCGGTCACAGCCTCAGGAGCAGGCCGGTTCTCAGTGGGCTCCGCAGGGATATGGCTGGGCGGTGCTTCAACGGTGGTCAGCCATGCACTCTGTACTGGTCACTGTACGGTGCGGAGGTCTCTCCGAGCTGTATACCATCAGCCGAGATGGACTTGCTAACCGGGTATGAAGGCACGGATAGCTGGCGTAGGGAAGTTGAGAGGGAGTCAACCATCTCTGTGCTCACACACTGGTTCCCCGCCAAAAGCCCCATCTTCCCGTGCACACCGCTATTTAAGTCGGACCCGCCCCCACCAGTCAGGTGTCCTGGAGTGCTCCGGTCAGAAATCTCTTCCCCCGGAATAATGGTGACAGCCCGACAGTTGCAGCCCAGACACGCAAGAGGGACCGCTTGCCTGGTCCACCTCCCTACAACAGCTCACCCAATTCTAACAGAACCAGAACACCAATCACAGCAGCCTGACAAAAGCCAGAATCAGAAAGATGGTAGACGAGGGCCAGGAGAGGTATGTCAGTGATTGGGGAAACGTTATCATCACCTCTCAGAAACTGACCATGTACCAGAGTCTACAGAGAGACTACAGACTGGCTCCATATCTGTAGAAACTATGGGACCCCAGAGATCACCAAATCCTGAGCATTTATAAACTCAGTGCCCACAATCTGGTCATTGAGTCTGGCCAACACAGACAGACCTATAAGCACAGGGAAGACAGACTGTGGCAACGCTGTGACCTGGAGGATGAGACCAATCTCCTGCTACACTGCACCAAATACTCAGCAGTGAAGGACACTCACTTCCGGAGACTATCTGATCTCTTCCCAGATTTCAGCTCCATGAAAAAGGAAGCAAAACATATATCCTTCTGGGGGAAGAACAGAGTGCGGTGGAGATAGCAGTGCAGTATGTGAGCGCAGGAGAAAGAGCAGCACAGTATGTGAGCGTGGGGTAGAGAGCAGTGCCGTATGTGAGCACGGGGGAGAAAGCAGCGCAGTATGTGAGCGCAGGGGAGGGAGCAGCGCAGTATGTGAGCGCGGGGGAGAGAGCAGCGCAGTATGCGAGCAAGGGGGAGAGAGCAGTGATGTATGTGAGCACGGGGGAGAGAGCAGCGCAGTATGTGAGCATGGGGGAGAGAGCAGTGCAGTATGTGAACGCGGGGAGAGAGCAGTGCTGTATGTGAGCACGGGGGAGAGAGCAGCACAGTATGTGAGCATGGGGGAGAGCAGTGCTGTATGTGAGCGCGGGGGAGAGAGCAGCGCATTATGCCAGCAAGGGGGGGAGAGCAGTGCTGTATGTGAGCACGGGGGAGAGAGCAGCGCAGTATGTGAGCATGGGGGAGAGAGCAGTGCTGTATGTGAGCACGGGGGAGAGAGCAGTGCAGTATGTGAGCGCGGGGAGAGAGCAGCGCATTATGCCAGCAAGGGGGAGAGAGCAGTGCTGTATGTGAGCACGGGGGAGAGAGCAGTGCAGTATGTGAGCGCGGGGAGAGAGCAGCGCATTATGCCAGCAAGGGGGAGAGAGCAGTGCTGTATGTGAGCACGGGGGAGAGAGCAGCGCAGTATGTGAGCATGGGGGAGAGAGCAGTGCTTTATGTGAGCACGGGGGAGAGAGCAGTGCAGTATGTGAGCACGGGGGAGAGAGCAGTGCAGTATGTGAGCATGGGGGAGAGAGCAGTGCTGTATGTGAGCGCGGGGGAGAGAGCAGTGCAGTATGTGAGCATGGGGAGAGAGCAGTGCTGTATGTGAGCATGGGGGAGAGAGCAGTGCTGTATGTGAGCGCGGGGGAGAGAGCAGTGCAGTATGTGAGCATGGGGGAGAGAGCAGTGCAGTATGTGAGCATGGGGGAGAGAGCAGTGCTGTATGTGAGCGCGGGGGAGAGAGCAGTGCAGTATGTGAGCATGGGGGAGAGAGCAGCGCATTATGCCAGCAAGGGGGAGAGAGCAGTGCTGTATGTGAGCACGGGGGAGAGAGCAGCGCAGTATGTGAGCATGGGGGAGAGAGTAGTGCTGTATGTGAGCACGGGGGAGAGAGCAGTGCAGTATGTGAGCGCGGGGAGAGAGCAGTGCTGTATGTGAGCACGGGGGAGAGAGCAGTGCAGTATGTGAGCATGGGGGAGAGAGCAGTGCAGTATGTGAACGCGGGGAGAGAGCAGTGCTGTATGTGAGCACGGGGGAGAGAGCAGCACAGTATGTGAGCATGGGGGAGAGCAGTGCTGTATGTGAGCGCGGGGGAGAGAGCAGCGCATTATGCCAGCAAGGGGGAGAGAGCAGTGCTGTATGTGAGCACGGGGGAGAGAGCAGCGCAGTATGTGAGCATGGGGGAGAGAGCAGTGCTGTATGTGAGCACGGGGGAGAGAGCAGTGCAGTATGTGAGCGCGGGGAGAGAGCAGCGCATTATGCCAGCAAGGGGGAGAGAGCAGTGCTGTATGTGAGCACGGGGGAGAGAGCAGTGCAGTATGTGAGCGCGGGGAGAGAGCAGCGCATTATGCCAGCAAGGGGGAGAGAGCAGTGCTGTATGTGAGCACGGGGGAGAGAGCAGTGCAGTATGTGAGCATGGGGGAGAGAGCAGTGCTTTATGTGAGCACGGGGGAGAGAGCAGTGCAGTATGTGAGCACGGGGGAGAGAGCAGTGCAGTATGTGAGCATGGGGGAGAGAGCAGTGCTGTATGTGAGCGCGGGGGAGAGAGCAGTGCAGTATGTGAGCATGGGGGAGAGAGCAGTGCTGTATGTGAGCATGGGGGAGAGAGCAGTGCTGTATGTGAGCGCGGGGGAGAGAGCAGTGCAGTATGTGAGCATGGGGGAGAGAGCAGTGCAGTATGTGAGCATGGGGGAGAGAGCAGTGCTGTATGTGAGCGCGGGGGAGAGAGCAGTGCAGTATGTGAGCATGGGGGAGAGAGCAGCGCTTTATGCCAGCAAGGGGGAGAGAGCAGTGCTGTATGTGAGCACGGGGGAGAGAGCAGCGCAGTATGTGAGCATGGGGGAGAGAGTAGTGCTGTATGTGAGCACGGGGGAGAGAGCAGTGCAGTATGTGAGCGCGGGGAGAGAGCAGTGCTGTATGTGAGCACGGGGGAGAGAGCAGTGCAGTATGTGAGCATGGGGGAGAGAGCAGTGCTGTATGTGAGCGCAGGGGAGAGAGCAGCATAGTATGTGAGCATGGGGGAGAGTAGCACAGTATGCGAGCATGGAGGAGAGAGTAGTGCTGTATGTGAGCACGGGGGGAGAGAGCAGCGCAGTATGTGAGCACGTGCCACAGGCTGGGAGAACCATGACATGCCATGGACTTCCATAGCCCCCACCCTGTACCCAATCCATCATCCCCACAGTCCCTACTCCCTATTATACAATTGCTTTGGCAAAACTGTTTATTTGGTCCTGCCTATACAGCTTCCTTGAATTGAATTGATAGATGATTTTAGATACAGATACAACCAAGCGGGAGTGGAAGCTCCGAGTTGCCAAGCGACAGCCTCAAAATCTTAATGATTTAGAGATGATCTGCAAAGAGGAGTGGACCAAAATTCCTCCCGACATGTGTGCAAAAATCATCATTAGTGATGAGCGAACATACTCGTTGCTCGGGTTTTCACGAGCATGGTTGCGTGACCTCCGAGTATTTGTTAGTGTTTGAAGATTTAGTTTTCATCGCCGCAGCTGAATGATTTACAGCTATTAGCCAGGCTAAGTACATGTGGCGGTTGCCTGGTTGCTAGGGAATCCCCACATGTAATCAAGCTGGCTAATAGCTGTAAATCATTTAGCTGCCACGCTGAAAACTTAATCTTCAAACCCTAACAAATACTCGGAGGTCACCCGAGCGTGCTTGGGAAAACCTGAGCAACGAGTACACTCGCTCATCACTACTCATCATCAAATACAAAAAACATCTGACTGTGTGCTTGCCAACAAGGGTTTTGCCACAAAGTTTTAAGTCTTGTTTACCAGAGGGATCAAATACCTATTTCTCACTGCAAAATGCAAATAAATTTATATAATTTATACAATGTGATTTTCTGGTTTTTATCTTTGATATTCTATCTCTCAATGTTAAAATTAACCTACCCTTAAAATTATAGACTGCTCATGTCTTTGTCAGTGGGAAAAGGTACAAAATCAGCAGGGGATCAAATACTTATTTCCCCCACTGTAAATAGATAGATAGATAGATAGATAGATAGATAGATAGATAGATAGATAGATAGATAGATAAAGTGAGGAAAATAAGTATATGATTCACTGCTGATTTTTCAAGTTTTCCCACCTACAAAAAATGGAGAGGTCTGCAATTTTTATCGTCGGTACTCGGTACACTTCACCTGTGAGAGGCAGAATCTAAAAATAAAAACCAGAAAATCACATTGTCTGATTTCATTCACTTGCATTTTATTTCATGAAATAAGTATTTGATGCGATAGAAAAACAGAACTTAATATTTGGTACAGAAACCTTTGTTTTCAATTACAGACATTTCCTGTAGTTCTTGACCAGGTTTCTACACACTGCAGCAGGTATTTTGGCCCACTCCTTCATACAGATCTTCTCCAGATCTTTCAGGTTTCGGGGCTGTCACTGGGCAACTATGAGTTTCAGCCCCCTCAAAGATTTTCTATTGGGTTGAGGTCTGTAGACTGGCAAGGCCACTCCAGGAGCTTGAAATGCTTCTTACTCCTTACTTGCCCTGGCTGTGTGTTTCTGGTCATTGTCATGCTGGAAGACCCAGCCACCACGACCCATCTTCAATACTCTTACTGAGGGAAGAAGATTGTTGGCCAAAATCTCAGTCCTCTTTGTGGAAAAGCACCCCAACGTATGATGTCTCCCCCACCATGCTTCACAGTTGGGAAGGAGTTCTTGTGGTTGTACTCATCCTTCTTCCTCAAATCATCTGACCACATGATTTTCTCCCATTTCTCCTGTAGATCATCCAGATGGTCATTGGTGAGCTTCAAATGGGCCTGGACATGTGCTGGCCTGAGCAGGAGGACCTTGTGTGCACTGCAGTATTTTAATCCATGACAGTGTAGCGTTTTACTAATGGTAATGTTTGAGACTGTGGTCCCAGCTCTCTTCAGGTCATTGACCAGATCCTCCTGTGTAGTTCTGGGCTGATTCCTGACCTTTCTCAGAATCATCCTTACCCCATGAGGGGAGATCTTGCATGCAGCCCGAGACTGAGGAAGATTGACAGTCATCTTGTGTTTCTTCCATTTTCTAATAATTGTGCCAACAGTTGTTGCCTTCTCACCAATCATCTTGCCTATTGTCTTGTAGCCCATCCCAGCCTTGTGCAGGTCTATAATATTGTCCCTGGTGTCCCTAGACGAATCTTTGGTTTTGGCCATAGTGGAGAGGTTTGAGTGTGATTGAGTGTGTGGACAGGTGGCTTTTACACTGGTAACGAGTTCAAACAGGGACAATTAATACAGGCAATGAGTGCAGAGTAGGTGGGCTTCTTAAGGAAAAACTAACAGGTTTGTGAGAGCCGGACATCTTGCTAGTTCGTAGGTGATCAAATACTTACAGTATTTCATGCTTTAAAATGCAACTTAATTATGTAAAAATCATAGAATGTGATTTTCTGGTTTTTTTTATTTTTAAATTCTGTCTCTCATACCTAGGATAAAAAATTATTTGTAGGTGGGGAAACTTGCAAAATCGGCAGTGTATCAAATACTTATTTTCCCCACTGTAGATAGATAGATAGATAATAGATATATACATAGGTAGATAGATACATAAGATACATAGATAACACAGGTCAACAAAAAAAATTTTTTTTTCTGGTGTCCAAAATATTTTAATGAATTTGGGGTATTTTTGGGGTGCTGATTCTGAATATGTTATCAGTTTTGCCAGATTGGCTCAAGTTTTTGAGATTTTTGGTATCTTATTTATAGCACTTGTTGGTAAATGCGACGCATCATCTCTTTAATTTCTTTGGATTAGTACTTGAACTGAGCAGTTCTCAATATAGTTTTGTGTTAATTAGTGTTCTAAAAGTTTGTTCATAGCTTGATTTTTGCACTAACTTTATGTTGTTGTCTGTTTTCCAGTGAAAAGCATGAACTCATCAAGAAGAAGTTGTCTTAACGCTCCAGACTCATTCTGTTACATTTGTGGTGAATACACACTGCCAATACACACTTCATCATCATCAGGTGGGGGAAGGTCAGGTAACATGGTAACCACAGGTACAGGCACATCTTCACAATGAGGGACAGGCCTTCTTGCAGATTCCATGTTAGGTTACTCCCATTTTCGTTTCTTATGCTTATTGAATCCTTGCACTTGCACGGCACAGAAATAACAGTCATCATGATGATTTTTTTGCTCTCTCCACACCATTGGAACACCAAATTTGAAGCTTTTTCTTTGTCCTTTGCTCCATTTTCGTAATAATTCGATACATGCTTTGCACACTATGTGTGGTGCCCAAAACTTGTCTTGGTCCCCAAGCATAACCCCAAAATAGGCAAAATACACTTTTTTTTACGAAGTCTGTTATGTTTCTTTTATGTTTTGGCAGTGTGTATTCACCACAAATGTAACAGAATGAGTCTGGATCGTTAAGACAACTTCTTCTTGATGAGTTCATGCTTTTCACTGGAAAACAGACAACAACATAAAGTTAGTGCAAAAATCAAGCTATGAACAAACTTTTAGAACACTAATTAACACAAAACTATATTGAGAACTGCTCAGTTCAAGTACTAATCCAAAGAAATTAATGAGATGATGCGTCGCATTTACCAACAAGTGCTATAAATAAGATACCAAAAATCTCAAAAACTTGAGCCAATCTGGCAAAACTGATGACATATTCAGAATCAGCAGCCCAAAGTTACCCTAAATTCGATGAAATATCTTTGGCACCAAAAATGCTGTTGACCAGTGAATAGATACATAGATAATAGATATATACACTAGATAATGTCATGTGTGTCAAAGGTCGTCATAAGTTTATACTCCCAGATGCTCCTGTCTCTCTGAGATTTGAAGCCACCTTTCAATACAACTAATTTCAGGTCCATGGTGCTATGATCAGGCATACAAAAATGTTTGGCCACAGGTAGCTCTGCTTTACGGCCGGCGCTGACACAGTCAGTGCAGGGAAGCTGACGGCGGGGGACGTGACAGACATCGGAATGTGAGTATGTAGTGTTTTTTTTAAAAAACTTTTACAATGGTAACCAGGGTAAATATCGGGTTACTAAGCGCGGCCCTGCACTTAGTAAGCCGATGTTTACCCTGGTTACAGGTGAACACATCGCTAGATCGGCATTACACACGCCGATCTAGCGATGACAGCGGGGTGATCAGCGACCAAAAAAAGGTCCTGGTCATTCCCCGCGACCAACGATCTCCCAGCAAGGGCCTGATCGTTGGTCGCTGTCACACATAAAGATATAGTTAGCTGGATCGTTGCTATGTCACGAAAAGCGTGACGTTGCAACGATATCGTTAACGAAATCGTTATGTGTGAAGGTACCTTAAGCAAATGGATAGGACACAAAGCAGGGAAGCCAAAAGGATCAAACAGATCAGATAAGATACAAAGAGCAAACAAACAACTCAGTATGCACATAGACACCAGGGGGTCAGACACACAGCCAGAACAAACTTATAACTGACAGAGAATCCTAGTCCAGCGTGGGTATAAATATCCCTCCCAGAAAAGACAGTTCTTGTAAAAAAATGAACATTTTTCCAGTTTAGCATATAAATGATTATCCCTGAGTCTCCTAAGAACCATACGCAGATGGTTCAAGTGGGTTTGACTGTCCAATGAGTACACTAAGGGTACCGTCACACAGTGGCATTTTGATCGCTACGACGGCACGATTCGTGACGTTCCAGCGATATATCCGTGACGTTCCAGCGATCTCGCAGTGTCTGACACGCTACTGCGATCAGGGACCCCGCTGAGAATCGTACGTCGTAGCAGATTGTTTGAAACTTTCTTTCATCGTCTAGTGTCCCGCTGTGGCGGCATGATCGCATGGTGTAACAAAGGTGTGCACGATATTGTATACAATGTGCGCATAGTAACCAATGGCTTCTACATCGCACATACGTCATGAAATTATTGCTCCAGCGTCGTACATTGCAAAGTGTGACAGCAGTCTACAACGCTGGAGCGATATTGTTACGATGCTGGAGCGTCACGGATCGTGCCGTCGTAGCGATCAAAATGCCACTGTGTGACGGTACCCTAAGATGTCATCCAAGCAGATGACCACATAACGCCCAATTAGGTCAGAGAAAATCACTTTGATGAAATTTTGAAAAACAGCAGGAGCGTTAGTGAGACCAAAGGGCATAACCAAGTTTTCAAACAGCCCCTCAGTCATCAGAAATGCTGTTTTCCATTGATCCCCTTCCCGGACCCTTATAAAGTTATAAGCCCCTTGTAAATTGAGCTTAGAGAACCATTTGGCCCCCGTGAGTTGGTTACATAAATTGGGGATCAGGGGAAGAGGGTACTTGTTTTTTACCGTAATTTTGTTCAGTTCCCGAAAGTCAAGGCACGACCGCAAACCACCATCTTTCTTTTTTACAAAAAAGAACCCCGCTGCCACGGGTGAAACAGAAGGCCGAATATGCTCCTTGCGGAGACTCTCTGCTATGTATTCCTTCATGGCTTGATGCCCCGGCCCGGACAAATTAAATAGGCGAGCCTTGGGTAACTTGGCTCCCGAAACAAAATCAATGGCACAATCGAAGGTCTATGTGGTGGAAACGCCTCAGCCTCACTTTCGGAAAACACGTCATCAAAGTCTTTCAGGTATTCTGGAATACTCTCCAGACCGACAGGCGACACAGACACAGATTTTACAGGGGTGACAAGAGGTACCAGGTTACAACATATACCGTTATCTTTACATCCCCACTGAGTAAACTCCCCCATCAACCAATCAGTGATAGGATTATGGCATTGAAGCCAAGGCATTCATAATACCAGTCCAGCAGGCAAATTATCTAGAACAAAGCAGCTTAATTTTTCCACATGAGTAGAACCCACTTTCAGAGAAAAACCTTCAGACATGAAACAAATTCCGTCCCGGGTAAGAGGAGATGAGTCAATAGCCACAATTTGAACAGGATCCTTAAGCCTTACTGTCCCTATCTTATTAAGAGTCACCACCCAAGCATCGATCAGGTTAATGGTAGAACTGTAGTCAACAAAGCCGGTGGTTATGACAGGACCGCCAGCAAGTTCCAATTCCACCTGAGGCAAAATTTTAGCAAGTGAGGAAAAATGTACCTGGTAGTCTGGGTAACTTCCTCGATCGTCAACCAGACTTAGGCGTTTCCCGATGGCTTAGCAGAAGAAGGACAAGAGGGACAGTCCCTTTTCCAGTGTCCAGAGGCTCCACAGTAAAAGCTGTTGTGAATTCAGCTTTTGGGCTCCCTCCGGTGGTTGTAGAGGGTAATGCAGTTGTGCCTGGACTGCAGGAGTGGACAGGTGTATCTACTAATTGCAAAACTGACTGGGGTATATAGCTTTGCTGGATCCTTTAGTCAGTGCCAGTTGTCCATTGTCCTTGAAGGATTCACTTCCCTGCTGGTCTCTCCAGTTTGCTGTGTTTTTCTACAAAGATAAGTCCTGGCTTTGTTTTTGCTGTCCACCTGCTGTGGACCATATAGTTCTGTGCATTTTCATGTTTTTGTCTTGTCCAGCTTGGTCTGTGAAGGATTTTTTGCAGCCTAGCTATTTCTCTGGAGATGCAGATATACCCCCCATGTCTTTAGTCAGATGTGGTGATCCGTATTTCCTGCGGTGGATATTTTCTCGTGTTTTTATACTGACCGCATAGTACTCTGTTCTATTCTTTCTTTTTAGCTAGTATGGCCTCCGATGCTAAAATCTGATTTCATATCTGCGTATGTTATTTCCCTCTCCTCTCACAGTCAATATTTGTGGGGGGCTATCTATCCTTTGGGGATTTTCTCTGAGGCAAGATTTCCTGTTTCTCTCTTTAGGGGTAGTTAGATCTTAGGCTGTGCCGAGGGGTCTAGGGAGTGTTAGGTACCCCCCACGGCTACTTCTAGTTGCGCTGCTAGGTTCAGGGTTTGCGGTCAGTACAGGGACCACCTTCTCCAGAGTCCGTCTCATGCTGCTCCTAGGCCACCAGATAATAACAAAAAGCATAGTTGGCTGTCTCTGCGGCATCTTCTCTCTCTTTCCATCATCGAGATAGCCCCAACCTCCATGGGCTCAGGGACGAATGCAGTGTCACACAGGTTGGAGTATAATGGAGACACCTGCCGCATCATTCCCCTGGCACAGAGTCTCCGGTCCATGCGGACCGCCTGCGTCATGGCATCCTCCATGGTATCGGGGGTAGATGTAATGCCAGAGCGTCCTGCAAACGGTCGGACAGGCCCCTGCGGAACAACCCCCTCAGGGCTGCATCGTTCCAGGATACCTCAGCTGCCTAGCGTCTAAACTCTGAGCAGAACCATTCGGCTGAGTGCCCCCAATGTGTCACACTCATCACTTGAGGGTGAGGTCCGTCAAAGGCTTTACCACCTGTTAAAAACCCTTAATGAACTTTCTATAGAAGTTAGCAAAGCTGTTGTGAATTCTGCTTTTGGGCTCCCTCCGGTGGTTGTAGGTGGTAATGCAGTTGTCTCTGGGCTGCAGTCCTGGACAGGTGTATCTGCTGATTGCAGTTCTGACTGGAGTATTTAGGTTTGCAGGACTCATTAGTCCTTGCCAGTTGTCAATGTTTCTTGGGAAGTATTGGATCTCTGTCTGGCTTCTCCTGCTTAGCTGCCAATTCAGCAAAGATAAGTGTCTGTTTCTTTTTCTATGGCACACAAGCTGTGTGCTTGTTTTTGATTGTATTCCTGCTCTGAGTTTAGTAGTCTCTGGAGTTGCAGATATACGTTCCACGTCTTTAGTTAGATGGAGGAATTTTTGTATAATCTGCTGTGCATATTTTTGGAAGGGTTTTAATACTGACCGCACAGAACTCTGTCCTATCCTTTCCTATTTTAGCTAGAGCGACCTCTTGTGCTAAATCCTGTTTTCTGACTGTGTGTGTCTTTCCTCTCCTACTCACAGCCAATATTTGTGGGGGGCTGCCTATCCCTTTGGGGTTCTGCTCTGAGGCAAGATAGTATTCCTATTTCCATCTTTAGGGGTATTTAGTCCTCCGGCTGTGATGAGGTGTCTAGAGCTTGTTAGGTACACCCCACGGCTACTTTTAGTTGCGGTGTTAAGATCAGTATAGTTACCACCTACTCCAGTGAAAGTTTTCATGCTGCCCCAAGGTCACCGGATCATAACAGTACAACTGGCCAATAATGAGTTAAATGCATCTCAGAAGAAGGGTAGAAAGGTGTTGAGCCATTTTTTTTCTTCAGTCTGCTTTATCTTCTCTTCCCTCTTTATCTCTGGGTGGCTGAGGAGCCTTGTGCAAGCATTGATGTTCAGGAATTAGTTTCTCGTGTAGACCAGCTTGCTGCTAGGGTACAGGGTATTTCTGATTATATTGTTCAAACTCCTGTTTTAGAGCCGAAGATTCCTACTCCTGATTTGTTTTTTGGAGACAGGTCCAAATTTTTGAGTTTTAAAAACAACTGTAAACTATTTTTTGCTCTGAGACCTCGATCCTCTAGTGATTCCATTCAGCAGGTTAAAATCGTCATCTCCCTGCTGCGTGGCGACCCGCAGGATTGGGCGTTTTCCCTGGAATCTGGGAATCCGGCTTTGCTTAATGTAGACTCCTATTTTCAGGCTTTAGGATTATTATATGATGAACCTAATTCTGTGGATCAAGCTGAGAAGACCTTGTTGGCCCTGTCTCAGGGTCAAGAGGCGGCAGAATTGTATTGTCAGAAATTCAGAAAATGGTCTGTGTTGACTAAATGGAATAATGATGCTTTGGCAGCAATTTTCAGAAAGGGTCTTTCTGAATCCGTTAAAGATGTTATGGTGGGGTTTCCAACGCCTTCCGGTCTGAGTAATTCTATGTCTCTGGCCATTCAGATTGACCGGCGCTTACGGGAGCGCAGAACTGTGCGCGCTGTGGCGTTGTTCTCAGAGCAGACTCCTGAGCCAATGCAGTGTGATAGGATTCTGTCTAAAACGGAACGACAAGGATTCAGACGTCAGAATAGGTTGTGTTATTATTGTGGCGACGCTTCTCATGTCATTTCAGTCTGCCCTAAGCGGACAAAGAGGATCGCTAGTTCATTTACCATCAGTACTGTACAACCTAAATTTCTGTTATCTGTGTCCTTGATCTGCTCATTGTCATCATTTTCTGTCATGGCGTTTGTGGATTCAGGCGCCGCCTTGAACTTAATGGACTTTGAGTTTGCCAGGCGTTGTGGTTTTCACTTGCAGCCTTTGCAGAACCTTATTCCTTTAAGGGGCATTGATGCTATACCCTTGGCTAAAAATAAGCCCCAGTTTTGGACACAGGTGACCATGCGCATGGCGCCAGCCCATCAGAAAGATTGTCGATTTCTGGTGTTGCATAATTTGTATGATGCTATCGTGCTGGGTTTTCCGTGGTTGCAGGTACATAATCCTGTGTTGAATTGGAAGTTCATGTCTGTGACTAGTTGGGGTTGTCAGGGGGTTCATAATGATGTTCCTTTGATGTCAATCTCCTCTTCTTCCTCTTCTGAAATTCCAGAGTTTTTGTCTGATTTTCAGGATGTATTCGATGAGCCCAAGTCCAGTTTCCTTCCACCGCACAGGGACTGCGATTGCGCTATTGACTTGATTCCAGGCTGTAAGTTTCCTAAGGGTCGACTTTTCAACCTGTCTGTGCCTGAACATACCGCCATGCGGAGCTATATTAAGGAGTCTTTGGAGAAAGGGCATATTCGGCCATCTTCTTCACCGTTGGGAGCGGGGTTCTTTTTTGTTGCTAAAAAAGATGGTTCCTTGAGACCCTGTATTGATTATCGCCTCTTGAATAAAATCACGGTCAAGTTTCCCTTTACCATTGCTTACCGATTTGTTTGCTAGGATTAAGGGAGCTAGTTGGTTTACGAAGATTGACCTTCGGGGGGCATATAATCTTTTTCGTATTAAGCAGGGTGATGAATGGAAAACTGCTTTTAACACGCCCGAAGGCCATTTTGAATACCTTGTGATGCCATTCGGGCTCACTAATGCTCCATCTGTTTTTCAGTCCTTCATGCATGATATTTTCCCGACTTATATTGATAAGTTCTTGATTGTATATTTGGACGATATTTTGATTTTTTCCGATGATTGGGAGTCTCATGTGGAACAGGTCAGGATGGTATTTCAGATCCTTCGTGACAATGCCCTGTTTGTGAAAGGGTCTAAGTGTCTCTTTGGGGTGCAGAAGGTTTATTTTTTGGGCTTTATTTTTTCTTCCTCGTCTATAGAGATGGATCCGGTTAAGGTTCAGGCCATTCATGATTGGATTCAGCCCACATCCGTGAAGCGCCTTCAGAAATTTCTGGGTTTTGCAAATTTTTATCGCTGTTTCATTGCTAATTTTTCCAGCGTGGTTAAACCCTTGACCGATTTGACGAAGAATGGCGCTGATGTGGCGAATTGGTCCTCTGCGGCTGTCTCTGCCTTTCAGGAGCTTAAACGTCGATTTACTTCTGCTCCGGTGTTGCGCCAACCGGATGTTTCTCTTCCGTTTCAGGTTGAGGTTGACGCTTCTGAGATTGGGGCAGGGGCCGTTTTGTCTCAGAGGGATCCTGTTGGTTCCTTATTGAAACCGTGTGCCTTCTTTTCCCATAAGTTTTCGCCTGCTGAACGCAATTATGATGTCGGCAATTGGGAGTTGTTGGCTATGAAGTGGACGTTTGAGGAGTGGCGACATTGGCTTGAGGGAGCTAAGCACCGTATTGTGGTCTTGACCGATCATAAGAATTTGATTTACCTCGAGTCTGCCAAATGGCTGAATCCTAGACAGGCTCGATGGTCCTTGTTTTTTTACCGTTTTGATTTTGTGGTCTCGTACCTTCCGGGTTCTAAGAACATTAAGGCTGATGCCCTCTCTAGGAGTATTTGACCTGATTCTCCTGAGGTCTTAGAACCGGTCGGTATTCTGAAAGAAGGGGTGGTCCTTTCTGCCATTTCCCCTGATTTACGACGGTTCTTCAGGAATTTCAGGCTGACAAACCTGACCGCTGTCCTGTGGGGAAACTGTTTGTTCCTGACAGATGGACTAGTAGAGTGATTTCTGAGGTTCACTGTTCCGTGTTGGCTGGTCATCCTGGCATTTTTGGTACCAGAGACTTGGTTGGTAGGTCCTTTTGGTGGCCTTCTTTGTCGCGTGATGTGCGTTCTTTTGTGCAGTCCTGTGGGACTGCGCGGGCCAAGCCTTATTGTTCCCGTGCTAGTGGGTTGCTTTTGCCATTGCCAGTCCCTGAGAGGCCCTGGACGCATATTTCTATGGATTTTATTTCTGATCTTCCGGTTTCCCAGAGGATGTCGGTTATCTGGGTTGTTTGTGACCGGTTCTCTAAGATGGTTCATTTGGTGCCTTTGCCTAAATTGCCTTCCTCTTCGGATTTGGTTCTGTTGTTTTTTCAGCATGTGGTCCGTTTCCATGGTATTCCAGAGAATATTGTGTCCGACAGAGGTTCCCAGTTTGTTTCTAGATTTTGGCGGGCCTTTTGTGCTAGGCTGGGCATTGATTCGTCTTTTTCTTCTATGTTTCATCCTCAGACAAATGTTCAGACCGAGCGAACTAATCAGACTTTGGAGACTTATTTGAGATGCTTTGTGTCTGCTGATCAGGATGATTGGGTGGCTTTCTTGCCATTGGCCGAGTTTGCCCTTAATAATTGGGCTAGTTCGGCTACTTTGGTTTCGCCTTTCTTTTGTAATTTTGGTTTTCATCCTCGTTTTTCTTCTGGGCAGGTTGAGCCTTCTGACTGTCCTGGTGTGGATTCTGTGGTTGACAGGTTGCAGCAGATTTGGGCTCATGTGGTTGACAATTTGGTGTTGTCTCAGGAGGAGGCTCAACGTTTTGCTAACCGTCGTCAGTGTGTTGGTTCCCGACTTCAGGTTGGGGATCTGGTTTGGTTGTCTTCCCGTCATGTTCCTATGAAGGTTTCTTCTCCTAGGTTTAAGCCTCGGTTTATTGGTTCGTATAGGATTTCTGAGATTATTAATCCGGTGTCTTTTCGACTGGCGCTTCCGGCCTCTTTTGCTATCCATAATGTCTTCCATAGATCTTTATTGCGGAAATATGTGGAGCCCGTTGTTCCCTCTGTTGATCCTCCGGCCCCTGTGTTGGTTGATGGGGAGTTGGAATATGTTGTTGAGAAGATTTTGGATTCCCGTTTTTCGAGGCAGAAGCTTCTGTACCTTGTCAAATGGAAGGGCTATGGCCAGGAGGATAATTCTTGGGTTTTTGCCTCTGATGTCCATGCCGCTGATTTGGTTCGTGCCTTTCATTTGGCTCATCCTGATCGACCTGGGGGCTCTGGTGAGGGTTCAGTGACCCCTCCTCAAGGGGGGTACTGTTGTGAATTCTGCTTTTGGGCTCCCTCCTGTGGTTGTAGGTGGTAATGCAGTTGTCTCTGGGCTGCAGTCCTGGACAGGTGTATCTGCTGATTGCAGTTCTGACTGGAGTATTTAGGTTTGCAGGACTCATTAGTCCTTGCCAGTTGTCAATGTTTCTTGGGAAGTATTGGATCTCTGTCTGGCTTCTCCTGCTTAGCTGCCAATTCAGGAAAGATAAGTGTCTGTTTCTTTTTCTATGGCACACAAGCTGTGTGCTTGTTTTTGATTGTATTCCTGCTCTGAGTTTAGTAGTCTCTGGAGTTGGAGATATACGTTCCACGTCTTTAGTTAGATGGAGGAATTTTTGTATAATCTGCTGTGCATATTTTTGGAAGGGTTTTAATACTGACCGCACAGAACTCTGTCCTATCCTTTCCTATTTTAGCTAGAGCAACCTCTTGTGCTAAATCCTGTTTTCTGACTGTGTGTCTTTCCTCTCCTACTCATAGCTAATATTTGTGGGGGACTGCCTATCCTTTGGGGTTCTGCTCTGAGGCAAGATAGTATTCCTATTTCCATCTTTAGGGGTGTTTAGTCCTCCGGCTTTGACGAGGTGTCTAGGGCTTGTTAGGTACACCCAACGGCTACTTCTAGTTGCGGTGTTAAGATCAGGATTTGCGGTCAGTATAGTTACCACCTACTCCAGTGAAAGTTTTCATGCTGCTCCAAGGTCACCGGATCATAACACAAAGCCCAAAAATTGCTGCAACCCCTTCAAGTCATGAGGCTGCACCCAATCCGTAATGGCCTGAACCTTTTCAGGATCCATGCGGAATCCCTCCCCTGACACAATTAAACCCTAAGAGGGCAGGGCATTAACCCTGTCCAAACCATGACAGCAGGGACTCCAAGACCCACTTAATGGCCAGTCACTCCTTCTCCACTACGCTATAGTTTTTCTTGGCCGGGGTGAGTTTCCTACTTAGGTAAGTGACCGGATGCTCTTCTCCGTCCACCTCCAGCGACAGGACCACTCCTAGGCCCACGTTAGAGGCATCTTTCTGTACAATGAAGGGTTTCTGAAAGTTGTGGCTAATGAGGATGGACTGTCCGCACAGTGCCACCTTCATGGATTGGTACGTTTCTTTTGCCCGTGGGTTCCAACGAACCATGACCGACTTCTTTCCCTTGAGGAGATCGGTCAGGGGTTTTGTTCTCCCTGAAAAATTGGGTATAAACTCCGGTAATACCCAATGATCCCGAGGAACGCTCTTACCTGTTTGGTGGTCATAGGTCAAGGCCAGTTCTGAATGGCCTCGATTTTATTTATTTGGGGTTTAATCACCCCACAGCTGATCACAAAACCCAAGTACCAGGCTTCCTCAAGCCCAAACGCAGATTTCTTGGGATTTTCCATCAAGCCTGTGGCTCTGAGTGAATCTACCACCACTTGGACCTGGGACAAGTTGGTCTGTCATTCAGAACTAAAGACGATAATGTCATCTAAGTATGCAGATACATACTTCTGATGCGGTTCCAGCACTATATCCATTAGCCTCTGGAACGTGGCAGGAGCTCCGTGCAGTCTCAAGGGCAGGATGACATTGTGGTAAAGACCCTCTGCTGTTATGAAGGCGGTCTTTTCCTTGGCCGACTCCATAAGATGCACCTGCCAATAACCCTTGGTCAGTGTGGTGAAGTATTGGGCCTTCCCCAGTCGCTCGATCAGCTCATCCACTGGGGAATTGAGTACAGGTCAAACTTTGACACCTCATTTAGTTTACGGAAGTAATTACAGAATCGTAACGATCCATCTTCCTTCGGGATTAGTACAATTGGGCAAGCCCAGTAACTCAGGGATTCCTCAATTACTTCCAGTTTGAGCATTTGTTTTACCTCACTCAAGATGGCTTGTCTCCTCGGTCACACGGTATGGTTTCATTTGTACCCTTACGTGAGGCTCGGTGACAATGTCATGCTGGATGACAGAGGTACGGCCGGGTAATCCTCAGAATATGTCCGTATTCTTCTGTACCAATTTCCACATCTCTCGCCACTGTTGTTTTGATAGGGTGTCTCCTATTTTTACCTCTCCCTCGGCCTCTGTCCGGACCAACAATCGGAGGGTCCCCAGATGACACGTCGGGAGTCACTTCCGTAAGCATACACTCCCGGTCCTTCCACGGTTTCAACAAATATACATGATTGTTTGAGTTTCCTTTTCCTGGGCTGGTAAACTCGGTAGTTTACTTCCCCCCTTTTTCCCAAACTTCATATGGCCCTTGCCACTTGGCCATAAGCTTGCTTTCAGTGGAGGGCGTCAAAGCCAACACCTGATCTCCTGCTTTAAAGGAGCAGGCTGTGGCCTTTTTGTTATATACGTGGCCTTGCGCTGCCTGAGCACATATCAAATACTCTTTTGTAATAGGCCTGACTGCTGCAATTTGGTCTTCTGTATTGGCCATGTGCTCAACGACACTCTTATGCGGAGTAGGTTCCTGCTCCCACGTCTCTTTGGCTACGTCCAGCAGACCCCTAGGATGTCTGACATACAATAGCTCAAAGGATGAAAATCCCATGGAAGCCTGCGGTACCTTGCAAATGGAAAACATCAAGTAGGGCAACAACATGTCCCAATCTCTTCCATCCTTGGAGACTACCTTCTTCAATATGGATTTGAGGGTTTTGTTGAAGCGCTCGACTAAAGGTACCATCACATTTAGCGACGCTGCAGCGATCTAGACAACGATCTCGATCGCTGCAGCGTCGCTGTGTGGTCGCTGGAGAGCTGTCACACAGACAGCTCTCCAGCGACCAACTATGCGAAGTCCCCTGGTAACCAGGGTAAACATCGGGTTACTAAGCGCAGGGCCGCGCTTAGTAACCCGATGTTTACCCTGGTTACCAGCGTAAACGTAAAAAAACAAACAAACACTACATACTTACATTCCGGTGTCTGTCCCCCGGCGCTGTGCTTCTCTGCACTGACTGTGAGCGCCAGCCGGAAAGCACAGCGGTGACATCACCGCTGTGCTCTGCTTTCTGGCTGGCACTTACACAGTGCAGAGAAGCACAGCGCCGGGGGACAGACACCGGAATGTAAGTATGTAGTGGGGTTTTTTTTACGTTTACGCTGGTAACCAGGGTAAACATCGGGTTACTAAGCGCGGCCCTGCGCTTAGTAACCCGATGTTTACCCTGGTTACCAGTGAAGACATTGCTGAATCGGCGTCACACACGCCGATTCAGCGATGTCTGTGGGAGTCCAGCGACGAAATAAAGTTCTGGACTTTCTGCTCCGACCAACAATGGCACAGCAGGATCCTGATCGCTGCTGCCTGTCAAACTCAATGATATCGCTAGCCAGGACGCTGCAACATCATGGATCGCTAGCGATATCGTTCAGTGCGCAACTGTTTTATCTTGAGGAGCTTGCACAGTTCCTTCCTCACCTTGGACATAAAAGGAGTCCCCCGATCAGTGAGGATCTCTTTGGTAGCCCAAGGCGACAGAACATGGCAAACAATTTCGGGCGATAAGCTTAGCTGAGGTGTGCCGAAGTGGGATGGCTTCTGGGTACCGGGTGGCGTAGTCTACAATGACTAATATGTGTTGGTGGCCCTGAGTAGATTTTACTACTTGCCCTACTAGATCCATTGCAATCCACTTAAACGGGACCTCTATAATGGGCAGAGGCACCAATGGACTCCGGTAGTTTGTGGTGGGTGAGGTTAGTTGGCACTCTGGACATGTATCACAGTACCTCTGGACCTCAGCGTAGACACCCGGCCAAATAAAACGCTGCAGTTTGCGCTCCTGCATCTTTTTTGGCCCCTAAATGCCCTCCCAGCATGTGAGTGTGAGCTATGTCGAGCACTGCCCGATGGTAGGATTGGGGCACTACCAGTTGTTCCACCACCTCATCCCGGATTTTATCAACCCTGTATAACAACTCCTGGTTGATCACCATCCATGGGAACACCGTCTCTGCCCCCGGTTGCTGAGCCATCCCACTTACCTCAAGTACTCTTTCCAGTGCCCAGGTCAGAGTGGGTTCCTGGAGTTGAGCTGTCCCTTACCAGGGGACACTTCCAACTCAGGGAATGTTGGGGTCTCCTTGACCTCCCCTGATGATACCTCTAAGGGAAACCTATTGGGGTTACACTCTGCTACTAGGTTGGCGACCCCTAGGCAGGTATCTCTGACTCAGGATCTTCGAGTTCTGTGCCAGGAATGACATTTACCCTGGGAGGGTTAACCCTGGTCTCCCACAGGGACCAGAACAGGGGTAAGTCTCTTCACAATACAGTCCCATACAGAAGAGTCTTTACCACTCCCATCACATGTCTTATCTCTTCACATGGGGTGGAAAACGTAACCTCCATGGTCAGGGGTGGATTAAGGATAGCCAGGGCCCCAGGCTGTTCAGACACTGTGGGCCCCCCGGTCATGTGACGGGATCATGCGACGGGGTCATCATATACCTCAGTGGTCTCCAACTCCAGGCCTTGAGGGCCGCCAACGGTGCAGGTTTTCAGGATTTCCTTAGTATTGCACAGGGTTTGGAATCATCACCTGTGCAGATGATCACATTACCACCAATGCAATACTAAAGAAATCCTGAAAACCTGCACTGTTGGCGGCCTGTTGTGAGTTCCGTTCGGTAGCTCCCTCCTGTGGTTGCTAATGGTATGTTTGCGAGTTCTGCCCTTGGGCTCCCTCTGGTGGTTTCGAGTGGAACTGCTGCTCCGTTAGGTAGCTGTAGCAGCTGCCTTCACTAATCGCCTTGCCTGGGTTTGTTATTTAAACCTGCTCTGGGCTTTAGTCCATGCCTGCTGTCAATGTTCTTGGTTGGATTTGATTCTTCCCTTGGATTTCTCATATGGCCAGTCCTTGTCTGCAAAAGATAAGTTTTGCTAGTTTGTTTGTCCATTTGTTTGGACTCTATTGCTTTGCATTTTGTCTCTTTTGTCCAGCTTGTCACTATGTCTTATTTAGGCTAGCTGGAAGCTCTGGGAAAGCAGATTTGCCCCTCCACACCATGAGTCGGTGTGGAGTTCATTTTTGTAAACTCTGCGTGGATTTTGTAGTTTTTAATACTGACCGCACAGTATTTTGTTTGTACTTTGCTCTCTGTCTATCTAGTTTAGTATTGGCCTCCCCTTTGCTGAATTCTAATTTCATTTCTGTGTTCGTCATTTCCCTCTCCTTTCACAGTCAATATTTGTGGGGGGCTATCTTTCCTTTTGGGGGTTTCTCTGAGGCAAGATAGCTTTCTATTTCCTTCTTTAGGGGTAGTTATATCTTAGGCTGTGACGAGGTGTCTAGGGAGTGTCAGGAACATCCCATGGCTATTTCTAGTTGTGTTGTTAGGATTAGGGACTGCGGTCAGTAGAGATACAGTGGGGCAAAAAAGTATTTAGTCAGTCAGCAATAGTGCAAGTTCCACCACTTAAAAAGATGAGAGGCGTCTGTAATTTACATCATAGGTAGACCTCAACTATGGGAGACAAACTGAGAAAAAAAAATCCAGAAAATCACATTGTCTGTTTTTTTAACAATTTATTTGCATAATATGGTGGAAAATAAGTATTTGGTCAGAAACAAAATTTCATCTCAATACTTTGTAATATATCCTTTGTTGGCAATGACAGAGGTCAAACGTTTTCTGTAAGTCTTCACAAGGTTGCCACACACTGTTGTTGGTATGTTGGCCCATTCCTCCATGCAGATCTCCTCTAGAGCAGTGATGTTTTTGGCTTTTCGCTTGGCAACACGGACTTTCAACTCCCTCCAAAGGTTTTCTATAGGGTTGAGATCTGGAGACTGGCTAGGCCACTCCAGGACCTTGAAATGCTTCTTACGAAGCCACTCATTCGTTGCCCTGGCGGTGTGCTTTGGATCATTGTCATGTTGAAAGACCCAGCCACGTTTCATCTTCAATGCCCTTGCTGATGGAAGGAGGTTTGCACTCAAAATCTCACGATACATGGCCCCATTCATTCTTTCATGTACCCGGATCAGTCGTCCTGGCCCCTTTGCAGAGAAACAGCCCCAAAGCATGATGTTTCCATCACCATGCTTTACAGTAGGTATGGTGTTTGATGGATGCAACTCAGTATTCTTTTTCCTCCAAACACGACAAGTTGTGTTTCTACCAAACAGTTCCAGTTTGGTTTCATCAGACCATAGGAAATTCTCCCAAAACTCCTCTGGATCATCCAAATGCCCTCTAGCAAACTTCAGACGGGCCCGGACATGTACTGGCTTAAGCAGTGGGACACGTCTGGCACTGCATGATCTGAGTCCATGGTGGCGTAGTGTGTTACTTATGGTAGGCCTTGTTACATTGGTCCCAGCTCTCTGCAGTTCATTCACTAGGTCCCCCCACGTGGTTCTGGGATGTTTGCTCACCGTTCTTGTGATCATTCTGACCCCACGGGGTGGGATTTTGCGTGGAGCCCCAGATCGAGGGAGATTATCAGTGGTCTTGTATGTCTTCCATTTTCTAATTATTGCTCCCACTGTTGATTTCTTCACTCCAAGCTGGTTGGCTATTGCAGATTCAGTCTTCCCAGCCTGGTTCAGGGCTACAATTTTGTTTCTGGTGTCCTTTGACAGCTCTTTGGTCTTCACCATAGTGGAGTTTGGAGTCAGACTGTTTGAGGGTGTGCACAGGTGTCTTTTTATACTGATAACAAGTTTAAACAGGTGCCATTACTACAGGTAATGAGTGGAGGAAAGAGGAGACTCTTAAAGAAGAAGTTGCAGGTCTGTGAGAGCCAGAAATCTTGATTGTTTGTTTCTGACCAAATACTTATTTTCCACCATAATATGCAAATAAATTGTTAAAAAAACAGACAATGTGATTTTCTGAATTTTTTTTTCTCAGTTTGTCTCTCATAGTTGAGGTCTACCTATGATGTAAATTACAGACGCCTCTCATCTTTTTAAGTGGTGGAACTTGCACTATTGCTGACTGACTAAATACTTTTTTGCCCCACTGTACCACCTTCTCAGAGCTCGTTCCATGTTGCGTTTTAGCCACCAGGTCATTTCAGTGTGGCCTCTTAACCACCAGGTCATAACAGTACAGCAGGCCAAGAATGAATTGAATGCGTCTCAAAAGAAGGAAAAAAAAAGAGTTCTGAACCATTTTTTTTTCTGTGCTCTGTTCTGCCTTTTTTTTCCTCTTGATATCTGGGTGGTGCTGGATATATGCTCTGGTATGGAGGTTCAGGGTTTGTTTTCTCGTGTGGATCAACTTGCTGCAAGAGTCTAGAGTATCCAAGATTATATTGTTCAGACTCCGGCTCTAGAGCCAAGAATTCCTACTCCTGATTTGTTTTTTGGGGGACAGATCCAAGTTTTTGAACTTTAAAAATAGCTGCAAATTGTTTTTTGCTTTGAAACCCCATTCTTCTGGTGATCCCATTCAGCAAGTGAAAATCATCATATCCTTACTGCGTGGTGATCCTCAAGACTGGGCATTTGCTCTTGAACCAGGGAATCCGGCATTATTGAATGTAGATGCATTTTTTCAGGCGCTCGGATTGTTGTATGACGAACCTAACTCTGTAGAGCATGCTGAGAAAACACTGTTGGCCCTGTGTCAGGGTCAGGAAGCGGCAGTTATATTGCCAGAAATTTAGAAAATGGTCTGTGCTCACTAAATGGAATGAAGAGGCGCTGGCTGCTATTTTCAGAAAAGTTCTTTCTGAAACCCTTAAAGATGTTATGGTGGGCTTTCCTGCGCCTGCCGGTTTGAGCGAGTCTATGTCTCTAGCCATTCAGATTGATCGGCGCTTGCGTGAGCACAAGGCGGTGCACCATATGGCAGTGTCCTCTGAGCAAAGTCCTGAACCTATGCAATGTGATAGGATTTTGACTAGAGCAGAAAGGCAGAAATTCAGACGTCAGAATGGCCTGTGTTTTTACTGTGGTGATTCAGCTCATGCTATTTCTGATTGCCCTAAGCGTACTAGGAGGGTCCCTAGGTCTGTTACCATTAGTACTGTGCAGCCTAAATTTCTCTTGTCTGTTACCCTGATTTGCTCATTGTCATCCTTTTCTGTTATGGCATTTGTGGATTCTGGCGCTGCCCTGAACTTAATGGACTTAGAGTTTGCCAGGCGCTGTGGTTTTTCCTTGGAACTTTTGCAGGGTCCTATTCCCTTAAGGGGGATTGATGCTACGCCATTGGCCAAGAATAAACCTCACTACTGGACACAGTTAACCATGTGCATGGCTCCAGCACATCAGGAAAATATTCGTTTTTTGGTGTTGCATAATTTGCATGATGTTGTTGTGCTGGGTTTTCCATGGTTACAGGAACATAATCCAGTGCTGGATTGGAGATCTATGTCTGTGACTGGTTGGGGTTGTCAGGGGATACATAGTGATATTCCTTTGATGTCCATTTCCTCGTCCCCTTCTTCTGAAGTTCCTGAGTTTTTGTCGGATTTCCAGGATGTATTTGATGAGCCCAAGTCCAGTTCCCTGCCTCCTCATAGGGACTGCGATTGTGCCATTAATTTAATTCCTGACTGTAAATTCCCTAAGGGCCGACTTTTCAATCTGTCTGTGCCAGAGCATGCCGCTATGCGGAGTTATGTAAAGGAGTCCTTGGAGAAAGGGCATATTCGCCCGTCTTCGTCACCGTTGGGAGCGGGATTTTTTTTGTTGCCAAGAAGGATGGCTTCTTGAGACCCTGTATAGATTATCGCCTTCTCAATAAGATCACTGTCAAATTCCAGTATCCGATGCCTTTGCTTTCTGATTTGTTTGCTCGGATTAAGGGTGCTAGTTGGTTTACTAAAATCGACCTCCGAGGGGCGTATAATCTTGTGCGTATTAATCAAGGTGATGAATGGAAAACAGCATTTAATACGCCTGAAGGCCATTTTGAATATCTTGTGATGCCATTCGGGCTCTCTAATGCTCCATCGGTATTTCAGTCCTTTATGCATGATATCTTCCGGAATTATCTGGATAAATTTATGATTGTGTATTTGGATGATATTTTGGTTTTCTCCGATGATTAGGAGTCTCATGTGAAGCAGGTTAGGATGGTGTTTCAGGTCCTTCGTTCTAATGCGTTGTTTGTGAAGGGGTCTAAGTGCCTCTTTGGAGTTCAGAGGGTTTCTTTTTTGGGTTTCATTTTTTCTCCCTCGGCTATTGAAATGGACCCTGTTAAAGTCCAGGCCATTCATGATTGGACTCAACCTACATCTGTAAAGAGCCTTCAGAAATTTTTGGGCTTTGCCAATTTTTATCGTCGCTTTATTGCTAATTTTTCTAGTGTGGTGAAGCCTCTGACCGATTTGACGAGGAAGGGCGCTGATGTGGTGAATTGGTCCTCTGCGGCTGTTGAGGCCTTTCAGGAGCTTAAACGTCGTTTTACTTCTGCCCCTGTGTTGCGTCAGCCAGATGTTTCTCTCCCTTTTCAGGTTGAGGTTGATGCTTCTGAGATTGGGGCAGGGGCCGTTTTGTCTCAGAGAAATTCTGATGGCTCTTTGATGAAACCATGTGCCTTCTTCTCCAGAAAATCTTCGTCTTCTGAGCGTAATTATGATGTCGGCAATCGGGAGTTGTTGGCTATGAAGTGTGTTATGGACCTGGTGGTTAGGAGCACCCGGAACGACCTGATAGGTAAACTCACACAGGACAAGCTCTGGGAAGTGGGAACTCTGCTGACCGCAACCCCTAATCCTATCACAACAACTAGAAATAGCCGTGGAGCGTACCTGACTCTCCCTAGACCCCTCTTCACAGCCTAAGAGCTAACTAGCCCTAAAGATAGAAAATAAAGCCTACCTTGCCTCAGAGAAATTTCCCAAAGGAAAAGGCAGCCCCCCACATATATTGACTGTGAGATAAGATGAAAGTCACAAACGCAGAAATGAAACAGGTTTCAGCAAAGGGAGGCCAGACTAACTAAACAGACAGAGGATAGGAAAGGTAACTTTGCGGTCAGCACAAAAAACTACAAAAAGACCACGCAGAGTGTGCAAAAAAGACCTCGGCACCGACTCACGGTGCGGAGGTGCCACTCTGCATCCCAGAGCTTCCAGCTAGCATGACAAAATCATAATAGCAAGCTGGACAAGGAAACAATGAACAAATAATAAACTATCAGGGACTTAGCTTCTGCTGGAGTAGACAGGTCTCCAGAAAGATCCAAGAGCGAACTGAATCAGTACAAGAACATTGACAGCTGGCATGAAGTAACGATCTGAGTGGAGTTAAATAGAGCAGCCAGTCAAAGAATAACCTACGTCACCTGTGGAAGGAACCTCAGAAACAGCAGCTCCACTCACAGCCACCAGAGGGAGTCCATGGACAGAACTCGCCGAAGTACCATTCATGACCACAGGAGGGAGTTCGATAACAGAGTTCACAACAGAAGTGGGCATTTGAGGAGTGGCGACATTGGCTTGAGGGAGCCAAGCATCGCGTGGTGGTCTTGACTGATCACAAGAATCTGATTTACCTCGAGTCTGCTAATCGGTTGAATCCTAGACAGGCTCGGTGGTCTTTGTTTTTCTCACGTTTTGATTTTGTGGTCTCGTATATTCCTGGATCTAAGAATGTGAAGGCTGATGCCCTTTCTAGGAGTTTTTTGCCTGATTCTCCGGGAGTTCTTGAGCCGGCTGGGATCCTCAAGGAGGGGGTGATTCTTTCTGCCATCTCCCCTGATTTATGGCGGGTACTTCAGGAGTTTCAGGCTGATAAACCTGACCGCTGTCCTGTGGGGAAATTGTTTGTTCCTGATAGATGGACTAGTAGGGTAATTTCTGAGGTTCATGGTTCGGTGTTGGCTGGTCACCCTGGGATTTTCGGTACCAGAGATTTGGTGGCTAGGTCCTTTGGGTGGCCTTCCTTGTCGCGGGATGTGTGTTCGTTTGTGCAGTCCTGTGGGACCTGTGCTCGGGCTAAGCCTTGCTGTTCTCGTGCCAGCGGGTTGCTTTTGCCTTTGCCTATTCGTGAGAGGCCATGGACGCATATTTTCATGGATTTTATTTCTGATCTTCCTGTTTCTCAGAAGATGACTGTCATCTGGGTGGTTTGTGACCGGTTTTCTAAGATGGTCCATTTGGTGCCGTTGCCTAAGTTGCCTTCCTCTTCTGATTTGGTTCCATTATTTTTTCAGCATGTGGTTCGTTTGCATGGTATTCCGGAGAATATTGTGTCTGACAGAGGTTCCCAGTTCATTTCTAGGTTTTGGCGGTCCTTTTGTGCTAGAATGGGCATTGATTTGTCTTTTTCTTCTGCATTCCATCCTCAGACAAATGGCCAAACGGAGCGAACCAATCAGACCTTGGAAACCTATTTGAGATGCTTCGTATCTGCTGATCAGGATGATTGGGTGACCTTTTTGCCGTTTGCCGAGTTTGCCCTTAATAATCGGACTAGTTCGGCTACCTTGGTTTCGCCTTTTTTTGTAACTTTGGTTTTCATCCTCGTTTTTCTTCAGGGCAGCTTGAGCCTTCTGACTGTCCTGGTGTGGATTCCGTGGTGGACAGGTTGCAGCAAATTTGGACTCATGTGGTGGACAATTTGACGTTGTCTCAGGAGAAGGCTCAGCGTTTTGCTAACCGTCGTCGGTGTGTTGGTCCCCGGCTTCATGTTGGGGATTTGGTCTGGTTGTCTTCTCGTCATGTTCCTATGAAGGTTTCTTCCCCTAAGTTCAAGCCTCGCTTTCTTGGGCCTTATAAGATTTCTGAAATTATCAATCCAGTGTCTTTTCGTTTGGCCCTTTCAGCTTCCTTTTCCATTCATAATGTGTTCCATAGATCCTTGTTGCGGAGATATGTGGTACCTATGGTTCCCTCCGTTGATCCTCCTGCTCCGGTGTTGGTTGAGGGGGAATTGGAATATGTGGTAGAGAAGATTTTGGATTCTCGTTTTTCGAGGCGGAAGCTTCAGTATCTGGTCAAGTGGAAGGGTTATGGCCAGGAGGATAATTCTTGGGTTGTTGCCTCCGATGTTCATGCTCCCGATTTGGTTCATGCTTTCCATTTGGCTTGTCCTGTTCGGCCTGGGAGCTCTGGTGAGGGTTCGGTGACCCCTCCTCAAGGGGGGGTACTGTTGTGAGTTCCGTTCGGGAGCTCCCTCCTGTGGTTGCTAATGGTATGTTTGCAAGTTCTGCCCTTGGGCTCCCTCTGGTGGTTTCGAGTGGAACTGCTGCTCCGTTAGGTAGCTGTAGCAGCTGCCTTCACTAATCGCCTTGCCTGGGTTTGTTATTTAAAACTGCTCTGGGCTTTAGTCCATGCCTGCTGTCAATGTTCTTGGTTGGATTTGATTCTTCCCTTGGATTTCTCATATGGCCAGTCCTTGTCTGCAAAAGATACGTTTTGCTAGTTTGCTTGTCCATTTGTTTGGACTCTATTGCTTTGCATTTTGTCTCTTTTGTCCAGCTTGTCACTATGTCTAATTTAGGCTAGCTGGAAGCTCTGGGATAGCAGATTTGCCCCTCCACACCGTGAGTCGGTGTGGAGTTCATTTTTGTAAACTCTGCGTGGATTTTGTAGTTTTTAATACTGACCGCACAGTATCCTTTGCTCTCTGTCTATCTAGTTTAGTATTGGCCTCCCCTTTGCTGAATTCTAATTTCATTTCTGTGTTCGTCATTTCCCTCTCCTTTCACAGTCAATATTTGTGGGGGCTATCTTTCCTTTTGGGGGTTTCTCTGAGGCAAGATAGCTTTCTATTTCCTTCTTTAGGGGTAGTTATATCTTAGGCTGTGACGAGGTGTCTAGGGAGTGTCAGGAACATCCCACGGCTATTTCTAGTTGTGTTGTTAGGATTAGGGACTGCGGTCAGTAGAGATACCACCTTCTCAGAGCTCGTTCCATGTTGCGTTTTAGCCACCAGGTCATTTCAGTGTGGCCTCTTAACCACCAGGCCATAACAGCGGCCCTCGAGGCCCGGAGTTGGGGACCCCTGATATACCTGAACCAGATTATTCCATAAAAATTGTTGCTGTGTGAAACTATAACCTGTCAAACATCCATTGATCTAGTCAATTTACCCTTCAGTTAGGAAGAAAAAAAAACAAAACAAAACACAATACTATCACCATAAGTGCCAGTATTCACAGGAGATCTGTACTTAGTATGCAGTGTCTGTGTAGAGGTGACAGTGATCACCGGTGACATTATACACAGGAGCTCTGTACATAGTATACAGTGTATAATGTCAGTGTATAGGTAACACTCTGACTCACAAGTGATATCTCTAGGTGAAGTCCTTCATCTTTCATCCAGCACAGACCGCCATCACTTCATCCAGCCAGGACTCGTCTCTGCAGGAAATAACACAGTTATCTCGATCTACGCTTACAGAACACATTACTTAATCTTTCCCAACTTCTACATTACATGAAGAAAAAGAGGTAACATAGTGTCACTCTACACAGTAACAGGACCCCCCCCCCCATTTAAAACAGTGTCCTCAAAATTAAAATAAATACATCACTGCAGTAATAATATCCCTTAATTAGCCCCTATGGTAATAATAATATCCCCCATCCTAGCCCCGTGTATCTCATTCCTGGCGTCACCCATATGTTCTCCCATCCTGCCCTCATGAGTATCCATCCTGCCCCATATGATCTCCCCATCCTGCCCCATCAGTCTCCATCCTGCCCCATGATCCTGCATGATCTGTCTCCAATCCTGCCCCATGTCTTTCATTCTGCCCTGTGTCTCCAATCATGCCCCGTATCTACATTCTGCCCATGTCTCCATTCCTGCCCCCAGTGTGTCCAGCATCTCTGCCCCCATTGTCCAGCATCTCTGCCCCCAGTGTCCAGCATCTCTGCCAGCAGTGTCCAGCATCCGGCCCCCAGTGTCCAGCATTCTGCCCCAGTGTGTCCAGCATATTGCCCCCAATGTGTCCAGCAATCTGCTCCAGCATCTCCAGCATATTGCCCCCAGTGTGTCCAGCAATCTGCCCCCGTGTCTCTAGCATATTGCCCCCAGTGTGTCCAGCAATCGGCCCTAGTGTCTCCAGCATATTACCCCCCCAGCAATCTGCCCCCGTATCTCTAGCATATTACCCCCAGTGTGTCCAGCATTCTGCCACAGGGTGTCATGCATATTGCCCCCAGTGTGTCCAGCATTCTGCCCCAGTGTGTCCACCATTCTGCCCCCAGTGTGTCCAGCATACTGCCCCCAGTGTGTCCAGCATATTACCCCAGTGTCTCCAGCATATTGCCCCCAGTGTGTCCAGCATTCTGCCACAGTGTGTCCAGCATATTGCCCCCAGTGTGTCCAGCATTCTGCCCCAGTGTGTCCAGCATTCTGCCCCCAGTGTGTCCAGCATATTGCCCCCAGTGTGTCCAGCATATTGCCCCAGTGTCTCCAGCATATTGCCCCCAGTGTCTCCAGCATATTGCCCCAGTGTCTCAAGCATATTGCCCCCAGTGTGTCCAGCATTCTGCCCCAGTGTCTCCAGCATTCTGCCCCGGTTTGTCCAGCATTCTGCCCCCAGTGTGTCCAGCAATCTGCCCCAGTGTGTCCAGCATATTGCCCCCAGTGTGTCCAGCATATTGCCCCCAGTTTGTCCAGAATTCTACCCCAGTGTGTCCAGCATTCTGTCCCTAGTTTGTCCAGCATTTTGCCCCTAGTTTGTCCAGCATTCTGCCCCCAGTGTGTCCAGCATATTGCCCCCATTGTGTCCAGCATATTGCCCACAGTGTCTCCAGCATATTGCCCCCAGTGTCTCCAGCAAATTGCCCCCTGTGTGTCCAGCATTCTGCCCCAGTGTGTCCAGCATTCTGCCCCCAGTGTGTCCAGCATTCTGCCCCAGTGTGTCCAGCAATCTGCCCCCAGTGTGTTCCTCATATTGCTCCCAGTTTGTCCAGCATTCTGCCCCAGTGTGTCCAGCATCTCTGCCACCAGTGTGTCCAGCATCTCTGCCACCAGTGTGTCCAGTATTCTGCCTCAGTTTGTCGAGCATTCTGCCCTGTGTGTCCAGCATATTGCCCCCAGTGTGTCCAGCATTCTGCCCCAGTGTCTCCAGCATTCTGCCCCCAGTGTGTTCAGCAATCTGCCCCCAGTGTGTCCAGCATTCTGCCCCCAGTGTGTCCAGCATATTGCCCCCAGTGTGTCCAGCAATCTGCTCCAGTGTCTCCAGCATTCTGCCCCAGTGAGTCCAGCATTCTGCCCCCAGTGTGTCCAGCATTCTGCCCCAGTGTGTCCAGCAATCTGCCCCCAGTGTGTTCCTCATATTGCTCCCAGTTTGTCCAGCATTCTGCCCCAGTGTGTCCAGCATCTCTGCCACCAGTGTGTCCAGCATCTCTGCCACCAGTGTGTCCAGTATTCTGCCTCAGTTTGTCGAGCATTCTGCCCCGTGTGTCCAGCATATTGCCCCCAGTGTGTCCAGCATTCTGCCCCAGTGTCTCCAGCATTCTGCCCCCAGTGTGTTCAGCAATCTGCCCCCAGTGTGTCCAGCATTCTGCCCCCAGTGTGTCCAGCATATTGCCCCCAGTGTGTCCAGCAATCTGCTCCAGTGTCTCCAGCATTCTGCCCCAGTGAGTCCAGCATTCTGCCCCCAGTGTGTCCAGCAATCTTCCCCCAGTGTGTCCAGCATTCTGCCCCCTGTTTGTCCAGCATTCTGCCCCAGTGTCTCCAGCATATTGCCACCAGTGTGTCCAGCATTCTGCCCCCAGTGTGTCCAGCAATCTGCCCCAAAGTCTCCAGCATGTTACCCCCAGTGTATCCAGCAATCTGCCCCAGTGCGTCCAGCATATTGCCCCCAGTGTTTCCAGCATTCTGGCCCGGGCCCCCCGGATTGCCATTCGTAGAAAAAAAAAAAAAATGAGTTCTCCTTACCTGACCGCGCTCCTTCAGCGAAGCTCCCTCCTCACAGCTGAAGCGCGCACTCACTGGTGACTGACAATGACGTCAGCTGCCAGCCTCCGATTGGCTGGCGGCTGTTAACTATTGCCGTGCGGGCAGTTTAATGTCAATATTAAATAAACTGTTAATAAACTGCCGCAGCGGTGGTAGGGGCCCGGTGAGCAGATGACATGAGGCAGTAATGCCCTGATGGCGGCGGTCAATCTGAGTGGTTGCCCAGGGCCCCCCCACACTGCTGGGCCCTGGACTACTGCCCAGATTGACCTCATTATAATCCGCCCCTGTCCGTGGTTGGGTACTATTGGAGTTCCCCATGGATGCATACCACCCCCACCTTCTGTCCATTGAGGTTGTCCCCAGCAACCAGGGACCCATGTACTAGAGTCACTAAGCACCCTGAGTCCAAGAGAGCGTCCGTCTGGTACCCATTAACGAGTACCTTGCATAGCTGGGGTTCAGTACCGGCAGTTCCTGTAGTGGCAGTGCAGACTGGCTGAGCATACATAGACACCCAGTGAGTATACCCGCAGTCCATGGGCTCAACTGTCAGGGGGCAGTTGGCAACCACATGTCCGGCCCTTGGCACCACCAATACTTAACCCCTTAGCGACCGCCGATACGCCTTTTAACGGCGCTAAGGGTACTTAAACCACAGCGCCGTTAATTAACGGCGCTGTGGAAAAAGTCCATAGCGCCCCCCAGAGGCCGATTTTCTCCGGGGTCTCGGCTGCCGAGGGTAGCCGAGACCCCAGAGAACATGATTCGGGGGGTTTTTAACCCACCCCGCATTTGCGATCGCCGGTAATTAACCGTTTACCGGCGATCGCAAAAAAAAAAAAAAAAAAAGCGATCTCTTTTTAATTTCTCTGTCCTCCGATGTGATCGCACATCGGAGGACAGAGAAAAGGGGTCCCAGGTGGCCCCCCAATACTCACCTAGCTCCCCCGATGCTCCTCGTGTCTCCCGGTGGGCGCCGCCATCTTCAAAATGGCGGGCGCATGCGCAGTGCGCCCGCCGGCCGGCACCGGGAGAATCTTTGGGGTCTCGGCTGCCGGGGGTAGCCGAGACCCCAAAGAGCACGATCGGGGTCGGTATTACCGACCCCTGTTTTGCGATCGCCGGTAATTAACTGTTTACCGGCGACCGCAAAAAAAAAAAAAAGTAAAGTGTAATTCTCTGTCCTCTGACGTGATCGCACATCAAAGGACAGAGAAATAGGGGGATTCGGGGACCCTAGTATACTCACCTAGGTCCCTGGATCCTCTTGCTGCTCCTCCTGCCCGCCGGCAGCAGAACATGGCGGACGCATGCCCAGTGCGCCCGCCATCTGTCTCCATCTGCCGGCCGGCAGGAGAACAGCAGTTGGGGCTAAAATTAGGGGTAGGGTTAGGGTTAGGGTTAGGGTTAGGGTTAGGTTAGGGTTAGGTTAGGGGTAGGGTTAGGGGTAGGGTTAGGTTAGGGGTAGGGTTAGGTTAGGGGTAGGGTTAGGGTTAGGGTTAGGTTAGGGTTAGGTTAGGGGTAGGGTTAGGGGTAGGGTTAGGTTAGGGTTAGGGTTAGGGGTAGGGTTAGGTTAGGGGTAGGGTTAGGGTTAGGTTAGGGTTAGGTTAGGGGTAGGGTTAGGGGTAGGGTTAGGTTAGGGTTAGGGTTAGGGGTAGGGTTAGGTTAGGGTTAGGGGTAGGGTTAGGGGTAGGGTTAGGGGTAGGGTTAGGGGTAGGGTTAGGGTTTGGTTAGGGTTAGGTTAGGGGTAGGGTTAGGGGTAGGGTTAGGGGTAGGGTTAGGTTAGGGGTAGGGGTAGGGTTAGGTTAGGGGTAGGGCTAGGGTTGGGGCTAAATTTAGGGTTAGGGTTGGGGCTAAATTTAGGGTTAGGGTTGGGGCTAAACTTAGGGTTAGGCTTCTTTCACACTTGCGTCGGTACGGGGCCGTCGCAATGCGTCGGCCCGACATACCGACGCACGTTGTGAAAATTGTGCACAACGTGGGCAGCAGCTGTAGTTTTTCAACACATCCGCTGCCCAATCTATGTCCTGGGGAGGAGGGGGCGGAGTTACGGCCACGCATGCGCGGTCAGAAATGGCGGATGCGACGTACAAAAAAACGTTTCATTGTACGTTTTTTTGTGCCGACGCTCCGCCAAAACACAACTGATCCAGTGCACGACGGACGCGACGTGTGGCCATCCGTCACGATCCGTCGGCAATACAAGTCTATGGGCAAAAAACGCATCCTGCGGGCACATTTGCAGGATCCGTTTCTTGTCCAAAACGACGGATTGCGACGGATGCCAAACGACGCAAGTGTGAAAGTAGCCCTAGGGCTAGGGTTAGGGTTGGGGCTAAAGTTAGGGCTAGGGTTGGGGCTAAAGTTAGGGTTAGAGCTGGGATTAGGGTTAGGGTTTGGATTAGGGTTCGTATTAGGGTTAGGGTTGGCATTAGGGTTACGCTTGGGATTAGGGTTAGGTTTGGGATTAGGGTTAAGGTTAGGGTTGTGATTAGGGGTGTATTGGGATTAGGGTTAGGTTTGAGGTTAGGGTTGAGATTAGGATTAGGGGTGTGTTGGATTTAGGGTTTTGATTAGGGTTATGGTTAGGGTTGACATTAGGGTTGTTTTGGGGTAAGGGTTGTGATTATGGTTAGGGTTAGTGATTAGGATTATGGATGAGGTTGGGATTAGGGTTAGGGGTGTGTTGGGGTTAGGGTTGGAGCTAGAATTGGGGGGTTTCCACTGTTTAGGTACATCAGGGGGTCTCCAAACACGACAGCCAATTTTGCGCTCAAAAAGTCAAATGGTGCTCCCTCCCTTCTGAGCTCTGCCGTGCGCCCAAACAGTGGGTTACCCCCACATATGGGGCATCAGCGTACTCGGGATAAATTGGACAACAACTTCTGGGGTCCAATTTCTCTTGTTACCCTTGTGAAAATAAAAACTTGGGGGCTACAAAATCTTTTTTGTGAAAAAAAAAATATTTTTTATTTTCACGACTATGCATTCTAAACTTCTGTGAAGCACTTGGGCATTCAAAGTTCTCACCACACATCTAGATAAGTTCCTTGGGGGGTCTAGTTTCCAAAATGGGGTCACTTGTGGGGGGTTACTACAGTTTAGGTACATCAGGGGCTCTGCAATCGCAACATAATGCCCACAGACCATTCTATCAAAGTCTGCATTCCAAAAAGGCGCTCCTTCCCTTCCGAGCTCTGCCGTGCGCCCAAACAGTGGTTTACCGCCACATATGGCGCATCAGCGTACTCGGGATAAATTGGACAACAACTATTGCAGTCCAATTTCTCCTGTTACCCTTGTGAAAATAAAAACTTGGGGGCTACAATATCTTTTTTGTGGAAAAAAAAATATTTTTTATTTTCACGACTCTGCATTCTAAACTTCTGTGAAGCACTTGGGCATTCAAAGTTCTCACCACACATCTAGATAAGTTCCTTGGGGGGTCTAGTTTCCAAAATGGGGTCACTTGTGGAGGGTTTCTACTGGTTAGGTACATCAGGGGCTCTGCAAACGCAACATAATACCCGCAGACCATTCTATCAAAGTCTGCATTCCAAAACGGCGCTCCTTCCTTCTGAGCTCTGCCGTGCGCCCAAACAGTGGTTTACCCCCACATATGGGGTACCAGCATACTCAGGACAAATTGGACAACAACTTTTGGGGTCCAGTTTCTCTTGTTACCCTTGTGAAAATAAAAATTTGGTGGCTAAAATATCTTTTTTGTGGAAAAAAAAATGTTTTTATTTTCACGGCTCTGCATTATAAACTTCTGTGAAGCACTTGGGCATTCAAGGTTCTCACCACACATCTAGATAAGTTCCATGGGGGGTCTAGTTTCCAAAATGGGGTCACTTGTGGGGGATTTCTACTGTTTAGGCACATCAGGGGCTCTCCAAACGCGACATGGCGTCCGATCTCAATTCCAGCCAATTCTACATTGAAAAAGTAAAACGGCACTCTTTCTCTTCCAAGCTCTGCGGTGCACCCAAACAGTGGTTTACCCCCACATATTGGGTATCGACGTACTCAGGAGAAATTGCACAACAACTTTTGTGGTCTAATTTCTCCTGTTACCCTTGTGAAAATAAAAATTTGTGGGCAAAAAGATCATTTTTGTAGAAAAAATGCAATTTTTTTTTTTCACGGCTCTACATTATAAACTTCTGTGAAGCACATGGGGGTTCAAAGTGCTCGCCACACACCTAGATAAGTTCCTTAAGGGGTCTAGTTTCCAAAATGGTGTCACTTGTGGGGGGTTTCCACTGTTTAGGCACATCAGGGGCTCTCCAAACGCGACATGGCGTCCAATCTCAATTCCAGCCAATTCTACATTGAAAAAGTAAAACGGCACTCCTTCTCTTCCAAGCTCTGCGGTGCGCCCTAACAGTTGTTTACCCCCACATATTGGGTATCAGCGTACTCAGGAGAAATTGCACAACAACTTTTGTGGTCTAATTTCTCCTGTTACCCTTGTGAAAATAAGAATTTGTGGGCAAAAAGATCATTTTTGTGTAAACAAAAGCGATTTTTTATTTTCACGGCTCTACGTTATAAACTTCTGTGAAGCACTTGGGGGTTCAAAGTGCTCACCACACATCTAGATAAGTTCCTTAAGGGGTCTAGTTTCCAAAATGGTGTCACTTGTGGGGAGTTTCCACTGTTTAGGTACATCAGGGGCTCTCTAAATGTGACATGGTGTCCGATCTCAATTCCAGCCAATTCTGCATTGAAAAAGTCAAACGGCGCTCCTTCACTTCTAAGTTCTGCGGTGCGCCCTAACAGTGGTTTACCCCCACATATGGGGTATTGGCGTATTCAGGAGAAATTGCATAACAAAATTTATGGTTACATTTCTGTTTTTACACTTGTGAAAATAAAAAAAAATGGTTCTGAATTAAGATGTTTGCAAAAAAAAGTTAAATGTTCATTTTTTCCTTCCACATTGTTTCAGTTCCTGTGAAGCACGTAAAGGGTTAATAAACTTCTTGAATGTGGTTTTGAGAACCTTGAGGGGTGTAGTTTTTAGAATGGTGTCACACTTCATTATTTTCTATCATATAGACCCCTCAAAATGACTTCAAATGTGATGTGGTCCCTAAAAAAAAATGGTGTTGTAAAAATGAGAAATTGCTGGTCAACTTTTAACCCTTATAACTCCCTAACAAAAAAAAATTTTGTTTCCAAAATTGTGCTGATGTAAAGTAGACATGTGGGAAATGTTATTTATTAACTATTTTTTATGACATATCTCTCTGATTTAAGGGCATAAAAATACAAAGTTTGAAAATTGCAAAATTTTAAAAATTTTCGCCATATTTCCGTTTTTTTCATAAATAATCGCAAGTAATATCGAAGAAATGTTACCACTAACATGAAGTACAATATGTCACGAAAAAACAATCTCAGAATCAGCGGGATCCGTTGAAGCGTTCCAGAGTTATAACCTCATAAAGTGACAGTGGTCAGAATTGCAAAAATTGGCCTGGTCATTAAGTACCAAATTGGCTCTGTCACTAAGGGGTTAATAGCTGCGGCACGAGGGAACGTTTGGGCCAGTTTAGGGGACATGGGTCTGTTGACACTCCCCTTCCAGAATACACTCTCAATACAGGCACGGTCCAGATTGGCCCCAGTGGAGGGTCATGGACCTTTCCCCGGCTCCTGAGCTGGCGCAGCCTCACGTGACAGCTGCAGCGGAGCAGTGTCCTGTATATAGTCCTGAGTGCCTGTATAGAACGCAATCAGTTCAACCACCTGGTCCAGAGTGCACGTGTCCCCTTGTCCCACCCAATGTTGTATGGCTGCTGGCAGAGCCTTCACCAGCTGGTCGACCACCACCCTCTCTACCATCTGGAAGGGATTTAAGGTCTCAGGCTGGAGCCATTTTTTAACCAACTGCAGCAAGTCATATGTTTGAGACCTGGCGGGACGCGTCTCTTCAAAAGCCCACTGGAACACCCACTGAGCCCGCCTAAAAGTATTAACCCCTAGTCGGGCAAGGATCTCACCTTTCAGCTTCCCATAGTCCAGAGCATCATTCCGACTGAGGTCCAGGTAGGCCTTCTGGGCATTTCCTGTCAGGAAGGGGGCCACCACTTCAGTTCACTGGGTCAACGGCAAGCTCTCTCGCTCTGCGATGCTCTAGAAAAAAGTTATGAAGGCCTGCATGTCGTCCTCAGGACTCATCTTCCTCAGCGCTGACCAGACTTTATACCGTGCCTCCACACGGATTGAGGTTGAGGTGGGGCCACCTCTCACATAGCCGTGATCTGCTGCATTTACAGATTGTTTGTCTGTTCCTGCTGCCGTTGCTGCTGCTGTTGCTGCTCATGTTGCCATTGCTGAGCGAGGACCAGCTGTTTCAGAAGCTCCTCCATCTTGTCAGCAGGTTTGAGCTGTAGCATTGCCCTTATTACAGACATGCAGCATGCTTTGGGGTATGCCTCAGTTCACACTGCCCGCAATCTCCACCATTTGTAGTGCAGTGGGGTTGGTGCAGTGTGACAGGCAGGCAGGGACAACAGAAAAGTTCACAGCAAACGTGTTTAATTCTCCAAACTCACTCAGTGTACAGCACACGATATCCTCCGGATCGCAGCTGGGAAACAAGATAGTTCATAAATGTGTCCGGCTATTGAGGGCAACTGCACCACCATATCACTCTGCGGGGTGCCAGGAGTTTGCTCTGCTGGTTCTGTGCTACCTCACACAGAGGGAGCCTCTGCAGAGCAGACTACTCCACAGATTGCCAACTCCAAACTGACACACCCAAACCCTTCCTGCAAGGCTTTAATACACTGGAATCTGTGGCCATGGGCCACTTGTAAGATCAGGCCTGGAGGAAACGGACTGGCCCCACTATCTTCCTGCAGTCCGTTTAAAAAATAAAAGCCCATACTGGGTTTTCCTGAACAATTTTTTGGCCACATAACTGGATCAGGTTCATGATTACTTTTATTCTGCCTTGTGACTCACAGGCACCCTGCTGTGACGACAAGGCACTCCAGCGGATCTAATACGCTTCTGAACATTGTATGGTCAGATAATAGATAAATATTAATGGGTGATATATATTACATAGATATGACAGATTGTATAGATACTGTACGTAATTAGATATGTATAGATAAATAGTTATAGATAACAGATATGTCACTCTCTGTGCAGCTTGCAATCCATGTCTCAGTCTCAGACATTTTAAAATTCACATAAAAACGCTAAAAAGATGGATGCAGGGTTATGATGGAGCCTTCGATGTTACAATTTGAATAATCAATATATTTGTCCCTTAAGCGGTCAACTCACCAAGGGTTGCTAGGCAACTGTAGTGGCCAAAATGGCGGAGTCCAGCCCCAAGCATATCAGGGTATGGAGGTTACAGCTTCGCTAGGGGACACTGCGAACACTGATTTGTGAAGGACATTTCAGAGAGTCCCTTTCATGTCCCCTGACCGGAATTTGCTTCTGATTTCTGCCACTCAGGAGTTAAAACAGTTTTTTCTTACAAGTTACAGCAGCCATATCATACAGAGTCCATCCGTGTGGCATAATTTTCACTCAATGACTGAAATTTGGCCAGAATATAACAGGGCTGATTTACATAAGGATGAGTGTGGAATGTATATCATTATCGGCAGATTCCGAGCAAGTCCTACAATAAATTTACCATGTATTATGAAGGGAGAAGAAACCTATCAATACACTATCATCTTAATCTACAACATGGGGTCCCAAAAAATATCAGAGGAGGTCAGGTGTAGAGTTATGGGGGATACTGAGGCAGCAGTCCCAGCTGGTGCTTGAGTGGACACATAGGCTCCTCTGCCTCAGTGGTAGATCTGACCCACAGTTGGTGGAAGTATTTTGACTGGCTCCAGGAGCTTCAAGTCACACCTCTGAAATGGGCTCTTATACTTTAACTAACCTCCTTTTCCAAATTCCATTGGTGTCTGGCACATGTTGACCTTCACATTTCCTATGTTTTGGTCCTTTGGGCCAGTTGCCATCTTTGTTCCAACATGGTACTATGTGATAAATGTCCTTGGTTTGACCATTAATGGCCAGTAGACGTTTGTCTTCTTGTATCTGTGAATAATAATCCCAAGTAAGCTAAGTGTCTTGTGTTTTCAGGACTTGGACCACATAGAATATTTATAGAGAGAGACTTATGAAAATTGAGAATCAACATGCAGTTGTAATTTATATTATGAACTCCTGTTTCTCCTTGAGGAGACTTATAAGTCAGGCAATGCTTCTTGGGAAAAAGAGGTATGCAAATTAGCTCTCATTTACGAGAACAAAAACTTGCTCTTTAGTGCCACCTGTCTGAGATAGTCACAATTATAAGTCAAGGTATAATGATTTAACAAGCCTTGCAACATTGCTTAAGAGACTTAGTCTTGCCCATTTAGATTGTAGTATTGGTTGGTTAGTTCGTTGATTCAAAAAGGAAGATACCATTTCTCCTTGTGGACATTACTAAGTTAGCTTAAGAAGATGTAGAGGCTAGAGTCATTTGAAAAAGGAAAAGTTTTCCATCTAAAGATAACTGTTTTGGGGTTCTTGCCCACTGTCAGTGTAGACTATGGTAGTACTTAGATGAACCAGAGACCTTCAAAGCACTATTTTTCCTTGAACAAGAAAAAAAGCTCCATTAGAAGACAACATTTTTTGAGTTGCCCATTGTCAGTGTAGAGTGAAGAAATGGTTGGTTGAAAGGCCTTTAAAGGCCACATCTCAAAAAGGTATACATCTCGATCTAAAGGAACATTTTTTGGTTTCTTGCCCATTGTCAGTGTTGGTTGGAAGGGCAAGAAGAATTTGAAGACAGAGGAAAGTACTATTTCTCCATGTAGAGATTACCAAGTTGACGTAGGAAGATTTACAGACCAGAATTGTTGTAAAAAGGAAAATATCTTCATCTGCAGACAACTTTTTTTGTATTCTTGCCCATTGTCAGTATAGATTGGGAAATTGCTTGTATGGGAAAGAGGCCTTTGAGGTATTGCTTTTCCATGTGGAGACTGCCGCTTTGGAATAAGAAGACTTGTAGGCCGAAGTCATCTCAAAAAGGAAATCTCTATTTGTAGACAATTTTTTGCGTTCTTGCCTATTGTCAGTTTGGAGTGGGGTGTCATTTGATAGATGAGGCTTTTACAGAGGTCTAGGGAGATACTCTTTCTCCTTGTGGAAACTACCAAGTTGGAATAAGAAGACTTGTAGGCCAAAGTCGTCTCGAAAAGAATAAATCTCCATCTGAAGACAACGTTTTTTGTATTCATACAGTGCCAAAGTAGCACTGACCAATCAATCAAAATAGGAAACCCTCTTTAGCTTCAGGCACTAGATGCCTAAGCCATCAGATTCATCTTTAGTTGTGATCAAAGATGTGCTTTGTTTGGAATGAAAGGAATAATGTGGATATTACCCACACTGCTGAATAAAATTCCAATCCAGACGAGATGAATGAAAAATGGTGGTTTATTCTATGCTTTTCGAAGTATTCAATTACTTCTTCATCAGGAATTTACCACTTGTATACAGAGACCAGAAAAAGTAGCTGTTTAAATAGATTAACTTAACCACATGATGTCTTTGGTTGTGATCAAAGATGTTCATGAGTGCTTTGTTGGCAATCCTATGGTGCCATGTAGCACATTTTATGCCCTCAGCTACACTCCGCAGGACTGTGTCAATATTATGTACCATATATTGTCTTAATAATGCAGTCATACCGTGGCAAAATAACATTACCCAATCAAGCAAATCCTCTTTAGGAGCTGCCTAGGCCTCCTGGCACCTCTTCATTAGGAAGGGGAGATGTGCCAGGAGTGTCATGTTAGTGCCTCTCATGGTGTCTTTTAGTACCACCGCCCCCAGCTACTCCCATGGCTCACGACCTTATTGGTATCAAATATAAGGAGCCAGTTAATAATAAGTAATGTAGAACCGATTTTACACCTTTATTAACCCATTACCCTCCAACCAGGTCATTGTTAAACAACACATTGGAAAGTACAACTGTCTGCAGCAGAAATAATTAAATTGAAGCAAATTAACCCATTTCACCGAGGCATCTCATTTGTTTTCATTATTCAGAGGGGGCTGGGTATGTGCACCAGGAGAGGAGAAGGCCTGGTGATTTCTGCTCTTCTGATTGAGGCTATTGATTAGGAGCCAATCTCATTAACATGTTGATTAACTGAAGGAAAGAGAGAGAAGCAGGGAGAGGATACACGCCTGACAGAGGGGATGGGATGGATGATGGGGGCTTTTATTTTCAATCCTGGAATGGTCCTTCCTTTTCTCTTTACTCGTTTAAGATGGATGTAAGATATATATTTGCAGCCCTGAGCTGTAGGCTGGGCAGGGTGGCGGTGGAGCACGGGTGGATGGACAGAAGAGGCGGTACATGAAGAAGTGGATGCATGCTGTAAATATGTCCTGAAAACTGCAAGATGGGAAGGAGGACGGATCTATACTGGACACTAATAAGAGGTGGGGCGTCGCTCCGAGAGGGAACACAACTCATAGTGGGCAGAGGCACATATACATATCTATATAGATGGATAGACTGATAAATAAGGCTGGAAAGATGATAGATAGATAGATAGATAGATAGATAGATAGATAGATAGATAGATAGATAGATAGATAGATAGATAGATAGATCATAGATAGATAGATAATAGATGATAGATAATAGATAGATTGATCATAGATAGATAATAGATAGATAATAGAAAGATAAGATAGATCAATAGATGATAGATAATAGATGCTAAATAGATGGACAGATAGATAATACATAGATAATAAATAGATGATAGATAGATAATAGATAGATAATAAATAGATGATAGATAGATAGATAGATAATAGATGATAGATAGATAGATAGATAGATAGATAGATAGATAGATAGATAGAAAGATAATAGATGATAGATAGATAGATATATGATAGATGATAAATAATAGATAGATAGATAGATAGATAGATAGATAGATAGATAGATAGATAGATAATAGAAAGATAAGATAGATCAATAGATGATAGATAATAGATGCTAAATAGATGAACAGATAGATAATACATAGATAATAAATAGATGATAAATAGATAGATAATAGATAGATAATAAATAGATGATAGATAGATAGATAGATAGATAGATAGATAGATAGATAGATAGATAGATAGATAGATAATAGATTGATAATAGATAGATAGAAAATAGATAGATGATAGATAGATAGATAGATAGATAATAGATAGTTGATAGATAATAGATTGTTAAAAAGTGTCCTGAAAACTGAAAGACAGGAAGGAGGACGGATCTATACTGGACACTAATAAGAGGTGGGGCGTCGCTCCGAGAGGGAACACAACTCATAGTGGGCAGAGGCACATATACATATCAATTCAATTCAATTCAAAGAAGCTTTATTGCCAGAACCAAATAACCATTAGTTTTGCCAAAGCACGTGTACAGTAGGGAATAGGGAGTAGGGACTGTGGGGACGATGGATGGGGTACATGGTGGGGGCTAAGAAAGTCCATGGCATATCATGGTTGTCTATCTATCTATCTATCTATCTATCTATCTATCTATCTATCTATCTATCTATCTAGATGGACAGACAGATAAATAAGGATGGAAAGATGATTGATAGATAGATAGATAGATAGATAGATAGATAGATAGATAGATAGATAGATAGATAGATAGATAGATAATAGATGGATAATAGATAGACAGATAGATATGAGATACATAGCTAGATAATAAATGGATAATAGATGATAATTAGATAATAGATATATAGTAGATGATAGACACATAATAGATAGATAATAGATAGATAGATCGATAGATAATAGATAGATAGATGGATCATAGCTAGATAATAGTTAGATAGATGATAACTAGGTAATACATAGATAATAGATAGATAATAGATAGATAATAGGTAGATAATAGATAGATATATAATAGATGATAGATAATAGATAGATGATAGATAATAGATAATAGCTAGATAGTTATGATAAAAAGATAGTGAGATAGATAAAATATCGATGATAAATAAATAGAAAGATATCCTTCTTTGTCAACACAAAGGAAACCAGGAAAGAACTAGATGCCATTATAAGCCAATATGGTGCCGTTGGTGTCTGTCATGCAACGATTACGGCACACCATCTTTGTATTTATTTTGCTACTAGAATAGAACAGAAAGGTTTTAACAATGTGAAGTCTCCCTAATTCTTCCCAGCTACGTCTATAAGAATGTGTGATCTGGGAGCCTCAGGTTCCCGTTGTATGCTGACTCCATAGTGTTATGCTGGATGAGGAGTGGAGCGTGACACCAGGATTCTCTCTTTGGTGATCGTGTCCTGCTCAGTGTCAGTCAGTTTATGTAAGCCTGCCCCATAGTGGGCTTTCCAGGTGAACACCAAAAAGGGGCTTAAACATCCCCGAAAATGTTGGCAACCGCAAGTATGATAGATGAGTGCTTCCACATGTACTTTCCCATGTACTGAGCGTGCATGTGTAAGCAGTTGATAGGCACCTCTCTGTCATTTCATTTCCCAGAAGAGAAAAAAGATCAAGCATGTTAAAATCCAACGACCCCATTCCTATTTTTCTTAATATCTACCGTCAGGGAAAAATAAGCTTACCATCATTGATATTCGGATTAAGTTGTTGCTTGGTCCAGATGTAATCTGCATGCTTGGCTGAAACATGCAACTGGTGTACCCTTGGAGCGACCAACCCCCCCCTCGTGTAGGGCAATGGGGTATTCGGCTAACCCGACTACCTCGATCTTCTCCCCTTCTAGTTGACCCTCTCCAGGGAACCCGATTAGGTTGGTGGTAGCGCGGGTCCACTTAAAGGTCACCCACTCTCCCTGGATGTCCACTGTCTGCTTGATGGGCTGCAGTGGGACGTCGGAAGTTTTCAGGGTCTTCCCAGGGCCTCTCCCACTCCAAGCGGTTACACACCCGGCCGGGTGGTGGTGGTGAGGGTGAGTCTGTGGCCACAAGCAGGGGTTCCTCGGCTACCGGGGCAGGGTCGGTGTCGTTACCTGCCTCCGTGGCGTCTCCGGTGTCGGTCTCCTCTGCCGCAGGCTGAGGTTCCGGCGGCTGGCTGCATCGCTGCTCCTCAAGGCTTGCAGTCGCACGATAGCACAAGCTCCGGAGCTGCCGACACAGCTCGTCTACTTCCGCTCCCAGAATCTCCTGGTTCATGCGACCTGGTAGGGTTCCGCTCTGCTCCGATTGGCTGGGACAGTGGCGAGTGTTCTCCCCCTCTTCTGGGCGACCTCCGCTCGCCATGTTGCCAACCAGGTTCTGCCTAATGACGTCCAGCAGTTCTTGCTCCTCCTCCTCCGGAGGGAGGTCCTCACAACTATCGTGGATGTAATGTCTCTTTCTCTCTGTCCCCCGGATGGATTGGACAAACCCGTATGACTGATGGCCTGAGGCTTTTTACAGGGACCCTACGACGCCCCAGCCCCCACAAGTTGCCACCGTGCCTCCTGGGTATAAGGTCGGGCAGCCATCGTGGAATCAACTGTCCTGCCAGTCTCTGAAGTAAAGCTTACTCCCTCGGTGTTCTGGCTACCAGCTTCTGCGCTTCAGAAGGAAGCAGCCTGCTCCTGGCTGGTCTCCCTCTGATGTTCCTCTCCTTTGCTATGACTTCGTTTCTCACTCACTACAAGACAATTCCTTTTGTGTCCTTTCTTAGGATGCTGCCGCACGTGGGGCAGGCGCAGCTCCGTGAACCCTCATTCTCCGCAGACCTCAGTCTGCATCTGGCTACCTCTCACTCTAGTCAGCTTCTGTCTCAGTCTGCATCTGCCTTGTTCTGCCTAACTTTCTGTCTAGACCCCCAGTTTTACCTTATTGTGAGGAGTGCCCTGATAGATCGAAGCATAGTTCCCCCTGGTGGCCTGGAGTGTGAAGTGTGTTGTGTGGTTAATGATACCTGGTAAGGGGATCTCCTTTTTTGCCTTCAGACATAACATCACTCCCCCTGGTGGAAGAACAACATTACTGCAACGACCAGGACTCTGAGGCGCTGCACCCTAGTCTGACGTACCCTAGTCTGACGTACCCTAGTTTGATGTACCCTAGTCTGACGTACCCTAGTCTGACATACCCTAGCCTGACGTACCCCAGTCTGATGTACCCTAGTCTAGGGTACCAGGTCTTTCGTACCCTAGTCTGATATACCCTAATCCGGGGTACCCTAGTCTGACATAGCCTAGTCTGGCATAGCCTAGTCTGGCATACCCTAGTCTGGCATACCCTAGTCTGACATACCCCAGTCTGATTACCCTAGTCTAGGGTACCAGGTCTGTCATACCCTAGTCTGACATACCCTAGTCCGGGATACCCTAGTCTGACATACCCTAGTCTGGCATACCCCAGTCTGACATATCCTAATCTCACGTACCCCAGTCTGATGTACCCTAGTCTAGGGTACCAGGTCTGGTGTACCCTAGTCTGGCATACCCTAGTCTGACGTACCCTAGTCTGATGTACCCTAGTTTGGTGTACTCTAGTCTGACATACCCTAGTCTGGCATACCCTAGTCTGACGTACCCTAGTCTTTTGTTCCCCAGTCTGACATACCCTAGTCTGACTTACCCTAATCTGGCATACCCTAGTCTTACATACCTTTGTCTAACGTACCCTAGTCTGATGTACCCTAGTCTGGTGTACTCTAGTCTGACATACCTTAGTCTGACATACCCTAGTCTGGCATATCCTAGTCTGACGTACCCTAGTCTGGTGTTCCCTAGTCTGACATACCCTAGTCTGACGTACCTTAGTCTAAAGTACCCTAGTCTGGCGTACCCTAGTCTGATTTACCTTTAGTGCGATTTATCCTAGTGTGACGTACCCTGGTCTGGCGTACCCTAGTCTGGTGTACCTCCTCTAGTGTACTCTAGTCTGATGTACCCAATCTGATGTACCCTAGTCTGGCATACCCTAGTCTAGTGTACCCTAGTTTACAAAAAAGTAAATTTCATAACTCACCCCTCCATTACAAATATTCCCATTCTCAGGTGCGTGCCTGAATGGTAGGAAGCACACCATGGGTTGGGGCTGATCTGCAGCTGCTCGGGCACGTTTTCATGCAGCGTGATCGATCGGAGCAGCAGCAATGAGGCTGGCCAGATCTAAATATAATAAACTCATTAATTATCTACAATGCTGTTTAATGGCCGATGCAATGTTTTATTGGAAAGTCATGTATTAATTAAAAATATCTAAAGGGCTTGTGTATCAGGAGGATACATTGTCATGTGAGCATTATGAATCCCGCCAGAATCAGTGGAGGGGGAGAGTGCAGCACTATTACAGCCACTAGTACTATAGTAGTACATGGCGATAATAGACATCGTCCAGTTATCTAATGTGTAAAATTCATGTAGACTAAGCTCTAAAAGCTATATGTACTTTGACAACGAAATGTTTTTCTGTGAAAAAATAGTTTTCATTTAAAAAAAATGTCCTGGTTTGTTTCTACAAAGTTAATGTAGTTCTATGCATCTCCATGGTAACAGACAACAAACAAAGCCTTCCGTAGTCGGAGGCTATCACCATACTTCTTTTTACTTCTCACCTACAAACAGCGTCTGATTCATTAATGCATTTCTGCCTATTTTCTGCAACATGTTTCGTGCTTTGCTCCATTTTTCATTTTCACCATACTCATCCTTCCATTTGTGCCTTTTGGATCCCTTAAGGATGGGCAATTTTTTGTTTTTTGCACTTTCGCTTGCTTATTACAAGAGCCACAACTTTTTTAATTTCTGCTGACATCTGCTGAGGGCTTGTTGTCTGCGGGATGAGTGGTACTATTGAATGACACCATCGATTTGATCAAGGTAAAAAAAATTCTAAATGTTCAATACATGGTAAAAGTGACCAGACCATATGATTTTCCAGGTCAGTACGATTATCAAGTTCCGGAGTTCCGAGCACCTGTGGTGAAGACTGGTGAGCTGGCTTATGTTTTATTTTTTATGATTATCAAGATACCAAAATATTTCGGCATGCTCAGAGATTTAGCTTATTTAGACATAGCTGCATGATTTGCGGCTGCTAGACAGCCTGAATACATGTAGGGATTTCCTGTTTGTTAGGCAATCCCCACATGTATTCAAGCTATTTAGTAGCCGCAAATCATGCAGCTGCTAGACATAAGTTGACATAACCTAAATCTCCGAGCACGCTGATATATTCAGAGATCACCTGAGCATGCTCAGGAAATCTTGAGTGACGAGTATACTCGCTCATCACTAGTAATAATAATAAATAACATAGGTAAAAAGTAACACGTTTACTGAAATGTATTTAATCTATATATATAATTGTCTAAGGGTCACTTCCGTCTGTCCTTCTGTATTTCTGTCTGTCACGGATATTCATTGGTCGCGGCCTCTGTCTCTCATGGAAATCGAAGTCGCTGATTGGTCTCGCCAGCTGCCTTTCATGGCTGCTGCGACCAATCAGTGACGGCCACAGTCTGATTAGTCCCTCCCTACTCCCCTGCAGTCAGTGCTCGACGCCCGCTCCATATTCCCCATAGTCAGTGCCAACTCCAGACTCCCCTCCAGTCACTGCTCACACAGGGTTAATGCCAGCGGTAACGGACCGCGTTATGCCGCGGGTAACTCACTCCGTTACCGCCGCTATTAACCCTGTGTGACCAAGTTTTTAAAATTGATGCTGCTCAGGGACTGAGCACCTATAGGTATGTGGAACCTCTTGTAATTAACCCCTTAAGCCCCGAGGGTGGTTTGCACGTTAATGACCGGGCCAATTTTTACAATTCTGACCACTGTCCCTTTATGAGGTTATAACTCTGGAACGCTTCAACGGATCTTGGCGATTCTGACATTGTTTTCTCGTGACATATTGTACTTCATTTTAGTAGTAACATTTATTCGATATAACTTGCGTTTATTTGTGAAAAAAACGGAAATTTGGCGAAAATTTTGAAAATTTCGCAATTTTCCAACTTTAAATTTTTATGCCCTTAAATCACAGAGATATGTCACGCAAAATACTTAATAAGTAACATTTCCCACATGTCTCCTTTACATCAGCACAATTTTGGAACCAAAATTTTTTTTGTTAGGGAGTTATAAGGGTTCAAAGTTGACCAGCAATTTCTCATTTTTACAACACCATTTTTTTTTAGGGACCACATCTCATTTGATGTCATTTTGAGGGGTCTATATGATAGAAAATACCCAAGTGTGACACCATTCTAAAAACTGCACCCCTCAAGGTGCTCAAAACCACATTCAAGAAGTTTATTAACCCTTCAGGGGTTTCACAGGAATTTTTGGAATGTTTAAATAAAAATGAATATTTAACTTTTTTTCACACAAAATTTATTTCAGCTCCAATTTGTTTTATTTTACCAAGGGTAACAGGATAAAATGGATGCCAAACATTGTTGTACAATCTGTACTGAGTACGCTGATACCCCATATGTGGGGGTAAACCACTGTTTGGGCGCATGGCAGAGCTCGGAAGGGAAGGAGCGCCATTTGACTTTTAAATGCAAAATTGACAGGAATTGAGATGGGACACCATGTTGCGTTTGGAGAGCCACTGATGTGCCTAAACATTGAAACCCCCCACAAGTGACACCATTTTGGAAAGTAGACACCCTAAGGAACTTATCTAGATGTGTGGTGACCACTTTGACCCACCAATTGCTTCACAGAAGTTTATAATGCAGAGCCGTAAAAATAAAAAATCATATTTTTTCACAAAAATGATCTTTTCGCCCCCAATTTTTTATTTTCCCAAGAGTAAGAGAAGAAATTGAACCTCAAAAATTGTTGGCCAATTTGTCCTGAGTACGCTGATACCCCGTATATGGGTGTAAACCATTGTTTGGGCGTATGGCAGAGCTCGGAAGGGAAGGAGCGCCATTTTACTTTTCAATGCAAAATTGACTGGAATTGAGATGGGATGCCATGTTGCGTTTGGAGAGCCCCTGATGTGCCTAAACATTGAAATCCCCACAAGTGACACCATTTTGGAAAGTAGACCCCTTAAGGAACTTATCTAGAGGTGTGGTGAGCACTTTGACCCAACAAGTGCTTCACAGAAGTTTATAATGCAGAGCCGTAAAAATAAAAAATCATATTTTTTCACAAAAATAATCTTTTCGCCACCAATTTTTTATTTTCCCAAGGGTAAGAGAAGAAATTAGACCACAAAAGTTGTTGTGCAATTTGTCCTGAGTGCGACGATACCCCATATGTGGGGGTAAACCACTGTTTGGGCGCATGGCAGAGCTCGGAAGGAAAGGAGCGCCATTTGACTTTTCAATACAAAATTGACTGGAATTAAGATGGGACGCCATGTTGGTTTGGAGAGCCCCTGATGTGCCTAAACATTAAAAACCCCCACAAGTGACACCATTTTGGAAACTAGACCCTCTAAGGAACTTATCTAGATGTGTTTTGAGAGCTTTGAACCCCCAAGTGTTTCACTACAGTTTATAACGCAGAGCTGTTAAAATAAATTTATTTTTTTTTCGCAAAAATTTTTTAGCCCCCAGTTTTGTATTTTCACAAGGGTAACATAATAAATTGGACCCCAAAAGTTGTTGTCCAATTTGTCCTGAGTACGCTGATACCCCATATGTGGGGGGGAACCACTGTTTGGGCGCATGGCAGAGCTCGGAAGGGAAGGAGCGCCATTTGGAATGCAGACTTAGATGGATTGGTCTGCAGGAGTCACGTTGCATTTGCAGAGCCCCTGATGTACCCAAACAGTACAAACCCCCCACAAGTGACCCCATATTAGAAACTAGACCTCCCATGGAACTTATCTAGATGTGTTGTGAGAACTTTGAACCCCTAAGTGTTTCACTACAGTTTATAACGCAGACCCGTGAAAATAAAAATTCTTTTTTTTTTCACAAAAATGATTTTTTAGCCCCCAGCTTTGTATTTTTACAAGGGTAACAGAATAAATTGGACCCCAAAAGTTGTTGTTCAATTTGTCCTGAGTACGCTGATACCCCATATGTGGGGGGGAACCACTGTTTGGGCTCATGGCAGAGCTCGGAAGGGAAGGAGCGCCATTTGGAATGCAGACTTAGATGGATTGGTCTGCAGGCGTCACGTTGCATTTGCAGAGCCCCTGATGTACCCAAACAGTAGAAACCACCCACAAGTGACCCCATATTGGAAACTAGACCTCCCATGGAACTTATCTAGATGTGTTGTGAAAACTTTGAACCCCCAAGTGTTTCACTACAGTTTACAACGCAGAGCCGTGAAAATAAAAAATCCTTTTTTTTCCCACAAAAATGATTTTTAGCCCCCCAAATTTTTATTTTCCCAAGGATAACAAGAGAACTTGGACCCAAAAAGTTGTTGTCCAATTTGTCTCGAGTACGCTGATACCCCATATGTTGGGGTAAACCCCTGTTTGGGCGCACGGGAGAGCTCGGAAGTGAAGGAGCACTGTTTTACTTTTTCAATGCAGAATTGGCTGGAATTGAGATCGGACGCCATGTCGCGTTTGGAGAGCCCCTGATGTGTCTAAACAGTGGAAACCCCCCAATTATAAATGAAACCCTAATCCAAACGCACCACTAACCCTAATCCCAACTGTAACCCTAACCACACACCTAACCCAGACACACCCCTAATTCTAATCCCAACCCTAATCCCAACCGTAAATGTAATCCAAACCCTAACCCTAGCCCCAACCCTAGCCCTAACCCTAACCGGAAAATGGAAATAAATACATTTTTTTTAATTTTATTATTTTTCCCTAAGGCTAGGTTCACATTGCGTTAGGGAAATCCGTTTAGCACTAGCGGATTGCGCTAACACAATGTCTTTTTAGGTGTCGTGTTTAGTGGTCGCGTTAACGTCCCCGCTCTGGAAGATCGGGGATCGGACCTCGGGCGCGCCGCGGACGCTGCAAGCAGCGTCTGAGGCGCGCCACAAAAGAATGGCACCTTGCTAGCGCGAGCCGAAAATGGCACGCTCTAGCGATGCGCTACACCTGAAAATCACATTGCTGTCAATGGTTGTGCTAACGGACCCGTTGCACGGCGTTAATTGTGACATTTTCGCCGTGCAACGCTGTCCGTTAGCGTTAACCCATTAACGCAATGTGAACCTAGCCTAACTAAGGGGGTGATGAAGGGGGGTTTGATTTACTTTTATAGCGTTTTTTATATCGGATTTTTATGATTGGCAGCCGTGACTGGCAGTATGTGACATACTAAAAGACGCTTTTTATAGCAAAAAAGTTTTTGCGTCTCCACATTTTGAGACCTATAATTTTTCCATATTTTGGTCCACAGAGTCATGTGAGGTCTTGTTTTTTGCGGGACGAGTTGACGTTTTTATCGGTTACATTTTCGGACACGTGACAGTTTTTGATCGCTTTTTATTCCGATTTTTTTGTGAGGCAGAATGACCAAAAACCAGCTATTCATGAATTTCTTTTGGGGGAGGCGTTTATACCGTTCCGCGTTTGGTAAAATTGATGAAGCAGTTTTATTCTTCGGGTCAGTACGATTACAGCGACACCTCATTTATATCATTTTTTTTATGTTTTGGCGCTTTTATACGATAAAAGCTATTTTATAGAAAAAATAATTATTTTGGCATCGCTTTATTCAGAGGACTATAACTTTTTTATTTTTTTGGTTATGATGCTATATGGCGGCTCGTTTTTTGCGGGACAAGATGACGTTTTCAGAGGTAACATGGTTATTTATATCCGTCTTTTTGATCGCGTGTTATTCCACTCTTTGTTCAGCGTTATGATAATAAAGCGTTGTTTTTTGGCTCGTTTTTTTTTTTTTTTTCTTACGGTGTTCACTGAAGGGGTTAACTAGTGGGCCAGTTTTATAGGTCGGGTCGTTACGGACGCGGCGATACTAAATATGTGTACTTTTATTGTTTTTTTGTTTTTTTTTATGTAAAGAAATGTATTTATGGGAATAATATTTTTTTTTTTCTGCTTTATTTAGGAATTTTTTTTTTATTTTTTTTTTTACAAGTGTGGAAATTTTTTTTTTTACTTTTTCACTTTGTCCCAGGGGGGGACATCACAGATCACCGATCTGACAGTGTGCACAGCACTCTGTTAGATCGGTGATCTAACATACAGCCGGGCAGGATTAGAGCTGCAGCTGCAGCCTGATCCTGACCCGGAAGTGCTCCCTGCAGGACCCGGATGCAGCCCGGCGGCCATTTTGGATCCGGGGACTGCAGGGAGAAGACGCTCGGTACACGGTGAGCACATCACCGTGTACCGATCGTCTCAGGGAAGCCCGCAGGGAGCCCCCTCCCTGCGCGATGCTTCCCTGCACCGCCGGCACACCGCGATCATCTTTGATCGCGGTGTGCCGGGGGTTAATGTGCCGGGAGCGGTCCGTGACCGCTCCTGGCACATAGTGCCGGATGTCAGCTGCGATAGGCAGCTGACACCCGGCCGCGATCGGCCGCGCTCCCCCCGTGAGCGCGGCCGATCGCATATGACGTACTATCCCGTCCATGGGAATTAAGTCCCAGGTCACCTGGACGGGATAGTACGTCATATGGGATTAAGGGGTTAATTAGATCTTATTTATGTTATTTATGCCGCTACTAGTGTTCAATAGCGGCGGATATACCAAGGCACTGTCTGCACTTTAGTGTTATCTTACTATCGCTGCTATATTCTGCTGTGTGAGTTTGTTAGTCTCAGCGTGGTAGTGTGCAATACAAAATATCTAGTGTTACCTTTTAGCATATCCGCATTTCATCAGCGGTATAGAGTATATTATATGCATTTCACATTATATGCGTTGTTTTGCACCTTCTAAACGTCTGGTAATTTTTTTAGGGACCTAGGTTAATTTATTTAATTGGCACTGTTGCACTTTATATTGGCATACTTTATACTATATGCAGGAATCTGCAGTGTGGCATTGTGCAATATAAATACCTAGTGTTACCTTTTAACATACCTGCATTTCATTAGTGGTACATAGTATATTAGATTTATTTCTTTTTGAGTTATTTATATTTGCATGTATTTGCACAAATTAGGGACCCAGGTGGATTATTATATTAGCACTGTTGCACTTTATATTGGCACATATATATATTTTTTATTATATGCAGGAATTTTTCTGCATATCCTATATTTTTTTCTATATTATATCTTATTTTTTGCACTTGACTTTCTAGCACTTTTTTACACATATCATAGTTGGGTCGTGCAATATATATATTTTTTATTATATTTTTCTTATTATTTATTTTTTATATATATATATAATTTTGTTCATTATACACAGTGTTATTTAGTAACTTGTTACACATTTTTTCTATTTTAGTATTTGTATTATATAATATATTTTGTATCTGGGTATCCATTATTACTTTTTGTGCATCTTCTGTGCCATATAGGCTCTAGTTTTTGAGGTGTCTCATCATACCATTATAGTGTGCTCTTATTTTATCAGCTTTATTTGTGTATGTTATTATTTTTCTATACTTTGTATTATTTATATAATAAAATCAATTATTTTTATATAGTGTCTTTTTATTGCACGTGTTTTTTTTGGGATGATTTATACATATACATAGAGTACATACTCACCATCACCTTGTCACCTTGATCACCGAAGCCAGTGTCACCTGTAAAAAATATTAAAATAATAACAAACACTATACTCCCTGATCCGCAGAAATCCAATTAAAACGAGTGTCCCACGACGGTATCCCGTGGAGAGCAGTAGCATCAGCTGATGTGACCACTCTCCAGGGGCTCCAGGAATACAATGACGGAAGGTGTCCTTCTGCACTGTATTCCTCCGTCACTGTAAAAAAAAGTCCCTAGTCTCACTTGTGGCACTGCTGGGTGAGAAATTTCCCATGCAGCATTGTCATAAACTGAAACTCTGAACTAAGGTAACCTCAGTGATGCTCTGCAGGAGCCATTGTCTCCTGTCAGTGTGTCACTGAAGGTCTATAGAGCAGTGACATCACCCAATGTCACTGTTCAATAGGGGAGATCGTCATGGGACACTCGTTATTAATTGGACTGCATTGGACAGGGAGTATACGGTTTATTATTTTTAATTTTTTGCAGGCGCTCGAGTATGGTAAGTATGGTTAAATTAAGAATAATAAAATACTTTTTTCTGGCTGTCTTATTTTTTAAAACTCTTTCACTACTATTGGCGTCTTATTGACGCCTCTCCATTATTAACCGGGCTTAATGTCACCTTACATTAGCAAGGTGACATTAACCCCTTATTACCCAACATCCCACCGCTACTCAGGAGTGGGAAGAGAGGGGCTAAGTGCCGGAATTGGCGCATCTTATAGATGCGCCATTTCTGGGGCAGCTGCGGGCTGGTATTTGTAGCCGGGGGAGGCCAATATCCATGGCCCCTCTCTAGGCTATGAATATCAGCCTGCAGCTGCACCCCATGTCTTTTTTGGGGTGGTCCCCCTATTTTAATAGCCAGTAAAGGCTACGCAGACAGCTGCGGGCTGATATTCATAGCCTGGGAGGGGCCATGGGTATTAACCCCTTCCCAGGCTACAAATATTGGCCCCCGGTCGTCAGCTTTTCCCCGCTGGTGCAGAAAATTGCGCGGGAGCCCACGCCATTTTTTTCCATTTTTTTTTAATTAAATGTTCTTTAAGAAACATAGGCCTTGCTATTATATACCTATGGATATGTGTATAGATATATGTATATATATAACTATGGATATATCTATCTATAGATATATTTATAGATAGATATATCTATAAATACATAGATGTGTCTATTCATATATCTACTGTATCTGGCTACTTTCACACATCAGGATTTGCCGTCAGGCACAAACCGGAGAGTTTTGAAAAAAAAAACAGATTTTTTTTTCCGCCTAATCCGTTTTTTTCTTAGAGTTGTATTAGCGCCGTATTGCGCCTGATGGCTACACGTTTCATCCTTTTTTGCAGCATCCGTCAGAAAAGCTGTTTCCGGCGGACGGAAAAAACATACAGAAAAACAGTTTTTCTGTCCGGCGAAAAAACGCACAGCGACGGATCCGGCGAAAAATGTATGAAACTGAGATGTGAAGTGATGAATCCGGCCTCCGAATCTGGTTTTTCATGCATTTTTCCATTGAAATCATATGTTGGCTTTGCTGACAGAGGTGTCCACATTTACCCAAGCATACAGACATTAGCCTTCGGTAAGTGTTCACATTTGGGCAGGGAAGTCAGGGACCCATCAGTTTAATGAGACCACCTTGACGATGGTTGATGGGCTCACACTATTTGGCCAAGTTCTGTGCTAAGCGTCTCTCAAATATTTTTTCTAATGTTCAAAAGCCATTTTGCTATTCATATTTCATGTATTTCATATTAGACATGCTTTGGCACGATAGAGTGCAACCTTTTTTTGTATATTCTATATGGAGGTAGCTGCTCCTGGTATGCACCTATTCACAATTGTTTGGATGTGCCAGTCTTTTTTCTGTTGGTTCAGTGTATTAGTTATAGTTTTTTTTAAACATTTGTACCTGCTGATTCCAGGTCTTTCTGTCACCTTCCACCAGGTCCTTGGCTCTAGGACAGCTCTTCTGATAATTCTTTTCACTCTGATTATGGTACCAATAGTACTCGCTGGAACCTAGTTTAGAAATTCTTCTATATCCAATGCTATCAGTATGTTTTACAACAATAAGGTTGTGAAGGTCTTGAGATAGCTCACTGGTTTTACCCATCAGGAGATGTTTGTTGTGTGGCACCTTGGTAATGAGATACCTTTTTATTGGCCATTAGTTGAACTAGCTGATACTATTTTCACTAAGCGGCAGGATTGCTTTCTAATTACTTGTAGATTTCAGCTGGTATCAGGATTTTCCAGGGCTTTTTGCACCTCTCTTTCTTCATGTGTTCAATACTTTTCCCCGTGTCTTTTCTCATTTTTATACATAACTTACTTTCTGGCCATCTGTAGTTTGATGTCTGTGCCTGTGTGGATTGGATGGGTTGTTCCTAACATTTGGTGAGAATTTCAAGTCATTAGCACCTTTAAAAAAAAGAATTATTTAGAAAATTAGTGACACTGTACGTCACCCGCTGTATATATATATATATATATATGTATATATATATATATATATATATATATATATGTGTGTGAATATACACATACACATCTCCTCTCACACCTCCTGCACGTTCCCATTAAACACTGTCAAACCTCCTTGCACCAATATCCCACTGCAGGGTGTTTGCATGTATAGATCTGTGCGATCAATATACAGGCCCAGGATCAATATGCAGCTTAGAAAATCCTATTCTGAAAGACGCATGTGTGTATCTGCAGCGAGGACGGAAGCGCTCACCTACAATGGTGCCAGTCTTCTTTGTCACCACAGAGGGTGTTTCCCTAGAAGAAGCATTGTAAGTGTAGCAGAGCTATGTAGGGTGGCATATCCCGATGAGGCCTCGTGGCTCTGCTCCATCTCCCAGGATGACACACTCAGCTCTGCACTCACTAATAGTCCTCCCAGACGTGCAGAGATCCTATGTTATGATTACACATGATGTACGGAGGCCTCCGTGCTCGGCCTGGTAAATATAGGCATATGATTCGATTACCGTCTTGTCATTTCCTTGCTAAGGCAAAGTAAAAGACATGGAGGACGGTTCGGAGGACGGCTCTAAATAATGTTTATTGGGCGAAATTAGGTTAAATCTTCCTATTACTTACAAGCCCTTTATGGCCATCGAAAGGTTAGCAATTTCACATCTCTGCAGGAGATTTCCTGCTCTCTATAATCCCCCTATTCATTTTCCATTTTATTACATCCCTCAATTAATCCACCGGAGGACAGGAGACACTGGAGAAGGAGCGAGCCATCCTCCCCTGGTCCCACAGACTAGAAGCTGGCTCTGCGGAAATATCTATGTGTATATATAGCTCAGCGACTTGTCTATACACTCCTAACTATATATGTGTCTCCTATCTATTATCTAGCTATTATCTTTCTATCATCTATCTATTATCTATCTATCTATCATCTATTTATTATCTATATATCTATTATCTATTATCTATCATCTATTTATTATCTATATATCTATCTATATTTCTATCTATTATCTATGTATTAGATAATAGATGTACGGCAAGCCTACAACCTGCAGTAATCACCGATCGGCCAAACCGCTGCATGACCAGCTCTACCCTCACCTACTGTATCCTCACCCATCCCTTGTAGATTGTGAGCCCTCGCGGGCAGGGTCCTATATCCTCCTGTACCAGTTATGACTTGTATTGTTTAAGATTATTGTACCTGTTTTTATTATGTATACCCCTCCTCACATGTAAAGCGCCATGAAATAAATGGCGCTATAATAATAAATAATAATAATAATAATAATGTATTATCTATCTATCTATCATCTATTATCTATCTATTATCTATCATCTATCTATCATCTATCTATTATCTATTATCTATCTATCTATCTATTATCTATCTATCATCTATCTATCATCTATCTATTATCTATCTATCTATCTATTATCTATCTATCATCTATCTATCATCTATCTATTATCTATTATCTATCTATCTATTATCTATCTATCTATCATCTATTATCTATCTATCTATTATATATCATCTATCTATCATCCATTTATTATCTATCATCTATCTATCATCTATCTATTATCTATTATCTATCTATCTATCTATTATCTATCTATCATCTATCTATCATCTATCTATCATCTATCTATTATCTATCTATCTATCTATCTATCATCTATTATCTATCTATCTATCATCTATCTATTATCTATTATCTATCTATCTATCTATTATCTATCTATCATCTATCTATCATCTATCTATCATCTATCTATTATCTATCTATCTATCTATCATCTATTATCTATCTATCTATTATATATCATCTATCTATCATCTATTTATTATCTATCTATTATCTATCATCTATTTAGTATCTATCTATCTATCTATCTATTATCTATGTATTATCTGTCTGTCTGTCTGTCTATCTATCTATTATCTATCTATTACAGGTGGGTGCACGCCTCCCAGACAAAATATCCAAGACTTGCCTCAATTTAAACATAGGAAAAAATGCAGACAGCACTCCATAGCTGAAAAAAATATGGTTTTGTTTCAACCCCACATGCTGTGGCAACGTTTCAGCTCAAATGAGCCTTTTATCAAGCCAATCTATCTATCTATCTATCTAGCATCTGTCTATCTATCGATCTATCTATCTATCCTATTATCTATCTATCTATCTATCTATCTATCATCTGTCTATCTATCTATCTATCTATCATCAATCTATTACCTATCTATCATCTACCTATTATTTATCTATCATCTATCTATCTCTTATCTATTGTCTTTCTATCAACTTTATAGCTATTTATCCATTGTTACAGTATCTATGCTCATGTTTTACTTATCCAGCTCTAACTGATTATGTATATATTTATACACACACAAACATGCTAATATATATATATATTGTACCATGATTTATTAATTTTTTCTATGATTTATCTAAATTTCTATTGACCTCATATCTATATAATGTATCTATCTAATTTATCTATCTATCTATCTATCTATCTATCTATGATCTATCTATCATCTATTATCTGTTATCTATATATTAGATATCTATCTGTCTATTTATCATTCTGTGTCTCAACTTCGCTCCATGTCTTCTATCTCATGAATTTGTTTTTCTTTATTTCTTATTTTATATCTGTTTATCTATCCAGCATATTTGTCAATGTATTTAATTTATTTATTTTTCTTTATTCCTTCTTTCCCTCTCTCATATTCACTTCAGGTCTTCTAATTTTTTTCTACTCTCTCTTGTCTATTTCATATTTGCTCTATTATCTATTTATCTATCTATCATCTATCTCATTGCTTTTATCTATCTATCCCATTCCTTCCATCTATCTATCTATCTATCTATCTATCTATCTATCTATCTCATTGCTTTTATCTATCTATTATCTATCTATTATGCTTGTCTATAACTTTCTTTAATTTTTTTTCTTTATCTTTCTTTGTCTTGCTTTATTTATTTTTCTATTTCTCTCTTTTCCTCTTTTATCTTCACTCCATGTCTTCTATCTTATGTATTTTTTCTTATTTTGTTCCCTCTCTCATCTATCTATCTATCTATCTATCTATCTATCTATCTATCTATCTAGCCATTTCTTTTTCTTTCTTCCTTCCCCCTATCATCTCTGTAATTCTCACACTCTGTGTCCAGCTCCCTTCTCAGCACCTTCCTCTCCCCCACTTTCCAGGTGGCAGCAGCTCTCCCGTGTTTTTCCCTCCACAGATCCCCCCGTGTTTCCCCCTCCACAGACCCCCTCTTCCTTCTGTCTTTCCCAGCCAGCGCTACATCGGGGGCTTGTCGGGTGAGATGTTCTGCAGCAGCCCCTGCAGACTACACGGACGATCCTGTGTCTTTAATGGCAGAGAAATGTATTTAAATCTATTCCTGCGTCGCTGCCAAACAGCCGATTGATCGATACTCAGCAATTAATCAACTAAATGGTGTTTTAAACTCTATTCAGGGGAGAGAAAAAAAATTCTAATTGATGAGGAAAATGTGTTAAGTATTTTAAAAAGGCTCAAGTACAATTTAACACACAGTCCCCAAATCTGTGCGATGAGTGATGATGATGCGACTGGAAGATCTTCATTGTGTTTGGAGACGTGGAATTGTCCCGATCACGTTCCTGTTATCTGGGTCCATCCTGCAAAAATAGTAATAATCCCTCCTTAGAAATGAGCCGAGGGCAATGCATGCAAGAAATAGAATTTCAATCGATCTTTGGAATAGTCGGCCGATATAATGAACTTAGGTATTTATATGTCTGGCCAGAAACAAAGTAATGCAGAAACTTTCCTCCGTCTGCGGATGTAGTCTCCTGCTCCTGGCAGAGGACACTGGTAATAAGGAGAGGAACGTGGGGAGAAAAATGGGAGAGGGTCCGACTCCATCGGGGGAGACTGAAAAAAGCCACAACTGAGATCAGAAACAAATGGAAGATGTGATCTGTGTGCAATAATAGCTGTGAGTAATCATATCTGTATGTATGTGTAATAATACTGCAAATATGTGTGTGTAATAATACTGCTAATATGTGTGTGTAATAATACTGCTAATATGTGTGTGCAATAATATCTGTGTGTAATAATACTGCTAATATGTCTGTGCAATAATTTCTGTGTGTAATAATACTGCTAATATGTCTGTGCAATAATTTCTGTGTGTAATAATACTGCTAATATGTGTGTGCAATAATATCTGTGTGTAATAATAGTGCTAATATGTGTGTGCAATAATATCTGTGTGTAATAATACTGCTAATATGTGTGTGCAGTAATGTCTGTGTGTAATAATACTGCTAATATGTGTGTGCAGTAATGTCTGTGTGTAATAATACTGCTAATATGTGTGTGCAATAATATCTGTGTATAATAATATTGCTAATATATGTGTGCAGTAATATACTGTATGTGTGTGTAATAATACTGCTAATATGTGTGTGCAATAATATCTGTGTGTAATAATAGTGCTAATATGTGTGTGCAATAATATCTGTGTGTAATAATACTGCTAATATGTGTGTGCAGTAATGTCTGTGTGTAATAATACTGCTAATATGTGTGTGCAGTAATGTCTGTGTGTAATAATACTGCTAATATGTGTGTGCAATAATATCTGTGTATAATAATATTGCTAATATATGTGTGCAGTAATATACTGTATGTGTGTGTAATAATACTGCTAATATGTGTGTGTCCATCTCCTGTGTGTCTATTATCTATCAGAGATATATTAGTGCTCAGACTCTATCCATTCTATTATCTAATAGATGCATGAATAGACATTACAAGTTCTTTATTCCATGTATATTGAATCCTGTTAGCCGGAAGGTTCATCTATCAACTTTGAAATTCTTGTTTTTGTAGTTGTCAGATACACAGTGTACTACATGAACAGAGCTAAAAAAAAAAAGCAAAAAAAAGATTTATCCATCTCAAATATCTATCTTTCTTTTCCTCTTTCTTTATATTCATCCATCTTTACTCTTCCACCTATCTCACACTTTTTTTGTTTTTTTTCATTCTTTCTTTCTCTTTTCATCTGTCTGTCCATCTATATCAAATCTTTATTTTTCCACTTTCTTTCTTTCTCTCTTTCTTTCTTTCTTTCTTTCTTTCTTTCTTTTTCTTCATTCTTCCTTTTCATCTCTATCCATCTGTCTGTCTTTCCATCTTTCTTTACTTCTTTTTCTTTCCATTCATCTTCATAGCTGTCTGTTTAGCTTTCCATTTATCTAAAAATTTTCTATATTTTTCTTTCCTACTTTGTTTTTCATTCTTTCTCTTTCTATCTGTCTGTCTATCCATGTATATCAAATTTCTTTCCTTTTTCCCCTTCCTTACTTCTTTCCTCGTTACAAAATAGATAAAAATAAAAACCAGGCAGCAGTCCAAAATTAGCAAAAAGAAAAAGTAATTCTAATAGCTGATGTGTCCTATCTATCTATCTATCTATCTATCTATCTATCTATCTATCTATCTATCATCTATCTATTATCTATCTATTATCTATCAGTTATCTGTCTATATCTATCTATTTATCTATTATCTATCTATAATCTATCAATTATCTATCTATATATCTATTATCTATCTGTCTATCTATTATCTATTAATCTATCATCTATCTATTATCTATCTATCTGTTATCTATCTATCATCTATCACTCTATCTATTCTATCTCCTATCTATTATCTATATCTATCTATCTGTCTATCTATCTATCCTATTATCTATCTATCTATCTATTATCTATCTATCTATTATCTATCTATCTATTATCTATCTATCTATCTATCTATCATCTATCTATTCTATCTCCTATCTATTATCTATATCTATCTATCTGTCTATCTATCTATCCTATTATCTATCTATCTATCTATCTATCTAGCTATTATCTATCTATTCTATCTCCTATCTATTATCTATATCTATCTATCTGTCTATCTATCTATTATCTATCTATCTATCTATTATCTATCTATCTATCTATTATCTATCTATCTATCTATTATCTATCTATCTATCTATTATCTATCTATCTATCTATCTATCTATTATCTATCTATCTATCTATTATCTATCTATCTATCATCTATCTATTCTATCTCCTATCTATTATCTATATCTATCTATCTATTATCTATCTATCTATCTATCTATCTATCTATCTATCTATTATCTATCTATCTATCTATCTATCTATCTATCTATCTATCTATCTATCTATCTATCATCTATCTATTCTATCTCCTATCTATTATCTATATCTATCTATCTATTATCTATCCAGCATCTATCTATTATCTATCTGTTATCTATCAACTATCTATTACCTATCTATTATCTATCTTTTAACCCCTTCATGACCTTGGGATTTTTCGTTTTTCCGTGTTCGTTTTTCACTCCCCTCCTTCCCAGAGCCATAACTTTTTTATTTTTCCGTCAATTTGGCCATGTGAGGGCTTATTTTTTGCGGTTTTAGCATGTCGTGTACTAGAAAACGGGGAAAAGAATTCCAAGTGCGGTGAAATTGCAAAAAAAGTGCAATCCCACACTTGTTTTTTGTTAGGCTTTTTTGCTAGGTTCACTAAATGCTAAAACTGACCTGCCATTATGATTCTCCAGGTCAGTACGAGTTCATAGACACCTAACATGACTAGGTTATTTTTTACCTAAGTGGTGAAGAAAAATTCCAAACTTTGCTTAAAAAAAAAAAAAAAAATTGCGCCATTTTCCGATACTCGTAGCATCTCTATTTTTCATGATCTGGGGTCGGTTGAGGGCTTATTTTTTGCGTGCCGAGATGACGTTTTTAATGATAGCATTTTCGTGCAGATACGTTCTTTTGATCGCCCGTTATTGCATTTTAATGCAATGTCGCGGCGACCAAAAAAACATAATTCTGGCGTTTCTAATTTTTTTCTCGTTACACCGTTTAGCGATCAGGTTAATGCTTTTTTTTAATTGATAGATCGGGCGATTCTGAACGCGGTGATACCAAATATGTGTAGATTTGATTTTTTTTTTATTGATTTATTTTGATTGGGGCAAAAGGGGGGTGATTTAAAATTTTATATTTTTTTTATTTTTTTTCACATTTTTTTTAACTTTTTTTTTTTACTTTTGCCATGCTTCAATAGCCTCCATGGGAGGCTAGAAGCAGGCACAGCACGATCGTCTCTGCTACATAGCAGCGATCTGCTGTTCGCTGCTATGTAGCAGAAAATCAGGTGTGCTGTGAGCGCCGACCACAGGGTGGCGCTCACAGCTGCCGGGGATCAGTAACCATAGAGGTCTCAAGGACCTCTATGGTTACAATACTGAAGCATCGCTGACCCCCGATCATGTGACGGGGGTCGGCGATGCCGTCATTTCCAGCCGCCCGGCCGGAAGCGGTAGTTAAATGCCGCTGTCTGCGTTTGACAGCGGAATTTAACTAGTTAATAGGTGCGGGCAGATCGCGATTCTGCCCGCGCCTATTGCGGGCACATGTCAGCTGTTCAAAACAGCTGACATGTCCCGGCTTTGATGCGGGCTCACCGCCGGAGCCCGCATCAAAGAGGGGCTTCTGACCTCGGACGTACTATCCCGTCCGAGGTCAGAAAGGGGTTAATCTATTATCTATCTATCGTCTATCTATAATCTATCTATTATCTATTTATCTATCATCTATCTATTACACTGAGGAACACAATTTTTTAGGAGTTAGGTCAGACAACTGTTCTTAACTCATTTTTGGATGCTGAATCCAGAAATGATCTCAGTTTTTCTCTATCACGTCAAGTTTTTGAACTATAGGATTTTTGTCTTCTCAAAAATATGTAAACTACTGTACCTAAAAAGTGTTTGTTTTTTATTTAAATAGTACAAATAGGCATTTACGACGAGAGGAAGAAGGAGCAGACATGATCTGAAACAAAGGAAATATGTACATATGTAAATAAAACACTGAGATGGAAAGTTACAAGCTTTGAAAACTAACAAAGAAAAAAATCATAAAAGATATATAAATTACAACTAAGCACCCAATGTAAAGAGAAAAGCTATCACAAATCCTATTTATTCCTACTATAATAATTTTTGTGTGTAAAGATATTGATAGTTATGACGTATTGGGAGCTGCACACACCTCTCACCACACGGTCTCAGTTGTGACTACTCTTACAAGTTGCCACGTAGCTCTATATGAGTCGAATTGTAATCAGATAACAAGTCTTATTACAGATATCAGTGCAATTGTGCTTCTCTGGCAGGTAAGTTGTGGAGGAAAAACTTGACGTGCTAGAAAAAAACTGACTACATTTTTGGAATCAGCAAGCCAATTTTAGTATAAATCAGCTCAAAAACCTAACTCAACAGAAAATGTTTTTTCAAATTGTTCCCCAGTGTTATCTATCTATCGTCTATCTATTTATCTATCTATCTATCATCTATCTACACTGTGTGCAGAATTATTAGGCAAGTTGAATTTTAGAGGATTATTTTTATTATTGATCAACAACTATGTTCTCAATCAACTCAAAAGACTCATACATATCAAAGCTTAATATTTTTGGAAGTTGGAGTGGGTTTTTTTTTTAGATTTGGCTATCTTAGGAGGATATCTGTTTGTGCAGGTAACTTACTGTGCAGAATTATTAGGCAACTTAATAAAAACCAAATATATTCCCATCTCACTTGTTTATTTTCATCAGGTAAACCGATATAACTGCACAAAATTTAGAAATAAACATTTCTGACATGCAAAAACAAAACCCCCAAAATTAGTGACCAATATAGCCACCTTTCTTTATGATGATGCTCAACAGGCTTCCATCCATAGATTCTGTCAGTTGCTTGATCTGTTTACGATCAACATTGCGTGCAGCAGCCACCACAGCCTCCCAGACACTGTTCCGAGAGGTGGACTGTTTTCCCTCCCTGTAGATGTCTCATTTTATGAGGGACCACAGGTTCTCTATGGGCTTCAGATCAGATGAACAAGGGGGCCATGTCATTATTTTTTCTTCTTTGAGACCTTTACTGGCCAGCCACGCTGTGGAGTAGTTGGAGGCATGTGATGGAGCATTGTCCTGCATGAAAATCATGTTTTTCTTGAACGATAGCGACTTCTTCCTGTACCACTGCTTGAAGAAGTTGTCTTCCAGAAACTGGCAGTAGGTCTGGGAGTTGAGCTTCACTCCATCCTCAACTCGAAAAGGTCCCACAAGTTCATCTTTGATGATACCAGCCCATACCAGTACCCCACCTCCACCTTGCTGGCGTCTGAGTCGGAGTGGAGCTCTCTGCCCTTTACTGATCTAACCTCTGGCCCATCCATCTGGCCCATCAACAGTCACTCTCATTTCATCAGTCCATAAAACCTTTGAAAAGTCAGTCTTAAGATATTTCTTGGCCCAGTCTTGACGTTTTATCTTATGTTTCTTGTTCAAAGATGGTTGTTTTTCAGCCTTCCTTACCTTGGCCATGTCCCTGAGTATTGCACACCTTGTGCTTTTTGTTACTCCAGTAATGTTGCAGCTCTGAAATATGGCAAAACTGGTGGTAAGTGGCATCTTGGCAGCTTCACGCTTGATTTTCTTCAATTCATGGGCAGTTATTTTGCGCCTTTTTTGCACAACACGCTTCTTGCGACCCTGTTGGCTATTTGCCATGAAACGCTTCATTGTTCAGTGATCACGCTTCAAAAGTTTGGCAATTTCAACACTGCTGCATCCCTCTGCAAGACATCTCACAATTTTTGACACTTCAGAGCATTCAAATCTCTCTGCTGACCCATTTTGCCAAAGGAAAGGAAGTTGCCTAATAATTAAGCACACCTTATACAGGGTTTTGATGTCATTAGACAACACCCCTCCTCATTACAGAGATGCACATCACCTGATTGGCTGTTGGCTCTCAAGTCTGAACAGCTTGGAGTAGGACAACATGTATAAAATGTATCATGTGATCAAAATACAACTTGCCTAATAATTCTACACACAGTGTATTATCTATCTATCTATCTATCTATCTATCTATCTATCTATCTATCTATCTATCTATCATCTATCTATTATATATTTATCTATCATCAATCTATTATCTATCTATCATTCATGTATCATCTATCTATTATCTATCATTCATGTATCATCTATCTATTATCTATCTATTATCTATCTATTATCTATCATCTATCTACTGTATCTATCAATTATCTATCTATCTATCTATCATCTATCTATTATATAGCTATCATCTAGTATCTATCTATCTATCTATCTATCTATCTATCTATCTATCTATCTATCATCTATCTATCTATCTATCTATTATCTATTTATCTATCATCAATCTATTATCTATCTTTCATTCATCTATCATCTATCTATTTATTATCTATCTATCTATTATCTATCTATTATATGTCTATCTATCTATCTATTTTCTATCTATTATCTATCATCTATCTACTGTATCTATCAATTATCTATCTATCTATCTATCTATCTATCTATCTATCTATCTATCTATCTATCATCATCTATTTATCATCTATCTATCTATCTAGATTAAAAAAAATGTTACCACTTAGGTAAAAAATAACCTAGACATGTTTGGTGTCTATGAACTCGCAAAGACCTGGAGAATCATAATGGCAGGTCAGTTTTAGCATTTAGTGAACCTAGCAAAAAAGCCAAACAAAAAACAAGTGTGGGATTGCACTTTTTTTGCAATTTCACCGCACTTGGAATTTTTTTCCCCGTTTTCTAGTACACGACATGGTAAATCCAATGGTGTCGTTCAAAAGTACAACTTGTCCCACAAAAAAAGCCCTCACATGGCCGTATTGATGGAAAAACAAAAAAAGTTCTGGCTCTGGGAAGGAGGGGAGCGAAAAATGAAAACGCAAAACCAAAAAAAGCTCCTGTCATTAAGGGGTTAAGCATTGTCTCCCGAATATCCCCCATCCTCTGTAATTCTGTGCCCCAAAACGTCTGGTTATCCACCACATGTGGATCCTTCAAAAGAAACATGAAGACCCATCTCTTCAGGAAAGCTTACAGCCTGTAAAAACCACACGGCCGCCTCAACACCATCGGAGCTACTGTAACACTCGACCTACTGTCTCCTTCCCCATAATCCTGTAGAATGTAAGCCCGCAGGGGCAGGGTCCTCGCCCCTCTGTATCAGTCTGTCATTGTTAGGTTTGTTTACTGTAAGTGATATCTGTAACTTGTATGTAACCCCTTCTCATGTACAGCACCATGGACTCAATTGTGATTCTATATAAATAATAATAATAATAATAACCTATCATCTATCTATCTATCTATCTATCTATCTATCTATCTATCTATCTATCTATCTATCATCTAACTATTTATCTATTATCTCTCTATCTATTTATCTATTATATATCTGTCTATCTATTATTTATCTATCCATTATCTATCTATCCATCTATTATCTATCTTTCTATCTCTATATTCCCGTGCTTCTGTTATACTATGTACAGGTGCTTCTCACAAAATTAGAATATCATCAAAAAGTTAATTTATTTCAGTTCTTCAATTCAAAAAGTGAAACTCATATATTATATAGAGTCATTACAAACAGAGTGATCTATTCCAAGTGTTTATTTCTGTTAATGTTGATGATTATGGCTTATAGCCAATGAAAACCCAAAAGTCAATATCTCACTAAATTAGAATACTTTGTAATACCAGCTTGAAAAAATGATTTTAACATCCGAGATGTTGGCCTCCTGAAATGAATGTTGAGTAAATGCACTTAATACTTGGTTGGGGCTCCTTTTGCATCAATTACTGCATCAGTGCGGCGTGGCATGGAGGCGATCAGCCTGCGGCACTGCTGAGGGGTTATGGAAGCCCAGGTTGCTTTGATAGCAGCCTACAGCTCGTCTGCATTGTTGGGTCTGGTGTCTCATCTTCCTCTTGACAATACTCCATAGATTCTCCATAGATTCTCCATTGGGTTAAGGTCAGGTGATTTTGCTCCCCAAGCACATTGATACTGTTGTTTTATAAACCAGGTATTGGTACTTTTTGCAGTGTGGACAGGTGCCATTCCTGCTGGAGAATGACATTTCCATTTCCAAAAAGCTTGTCGGCAGAGGGAAGCATGAGGTGCACTAATATTTCCTGGTAGACGGCTGCGCTGATTTTGGTCTTGATAAAACACAGTGGACCTACATGAGCAGATGACATGGCTCTCCAAACCATCACTGATTGTGGAGACTTCACACTAGACTGTGGAAATCAAGGTCCCAGAGTCTGGAGGAAGGGTGGAGAGGCCACAATACAAGCTGCTTGAGGTCTAGTGTGAAGTTTCCACAATCAGTGAAATCAGCACTTCATGCTTCCCTCTGCCGACAAGCTTTTTGGAGATGGAAATGTCATTCTCCAGCAGGACTTGTCACCTGTCCACACTGCCAAAAGTACCAATACCTGGTTTATAAACAACAGTATCACTGTGCTTGATTGGCCAGCAAACTCGCCTGACCTTAACCTCATAGAGAATCTATGAGATATTGTCAAGTGGAAGATGAGAGACAACAGACCAAACAATGCAGATGAGCTGAAGGCTGCTATCAAGGCAACCTGGGCTTCCATAACACCTCAGCAGTGCCGCAGGCTGATCACCTCCATGCCACGCCGCATTGATGCAGTAATTGATGCCAAAGGAGCTCCGACCAAGTATTGAGTGCATTTACTGAACCTGTATATATTGCTGCTACTAGTATTATAAACCTGTGATTGACATTATATGGGAACATCGTAGGTGTTGTGCGGTGGCCAAGGTCTCGCTGCAGAGCTGGTGTTTTAGCACCACATTGCTGGACCTGAGTGATGTCCCTGCACAGCATAGTGAAGCTAAGGGAGGGTGAGATAATAGTACGGCCTCTGGATAATTTTATGAGGTGCGCGTCATACAAAGGTGTAATGCCATTATCTGCATGAGGTTTTGTGCAATATTACTCCTAGGCTGGGTATATCAATGATAACTCTCATTCTCAGTGATAAATTAAGTTATTATAGTCATCATTCCAGTTGAATTTTAGGAATTAAAAAAATCTCCAATTATGATGGTCGCAGTACATACAGTGCAGTGGGTTCCAGTAATGGCGGTCATCAGTTATATAAAGGAATCATTTCTATCCTATGGAAAAATATCTATGTGTAAATACAAATGGGAACATTGTGCTATCGGGGGCACACATTAATCCCTCATCCTCAGGTCCCATTGTACTATGGGGTGAGAAGCTCATATTGATAGGAAAGAAAGCGCAGAGCTGGGAAAATACAGCACCAAGTATTGATGAGAAGGTGATTTATGGTAAAGCGCACTGTATGACGCAGTACATAATGGCTATGAGCTCCAATCAAAAAGGTCGATAGATAAGTAGAAAGAAAGATAATAGATACATGGAGTAAGACATCTTATATGTATTCATAAAGCCTGCACACTATTGGCACTCACTACGTATATATATATATATATATATATATATATATATACTGCACCATAGCTGGGAAGGGCAGGGTGTTCTGCAATGTTTGAGGAGAAGCATGAAGTATAATCATTGATTGTCAGTCTCTCGTGGGAGTCAGTCTGCTGGATGTAGCTGAAGAGAGGACAGAATCCCTCTCTGAGAAGAGTCCGCACCGGCCGCATGCAGCAGAGAACCACAAGTGTCACTGGTTACTATGGACAGTGGCTACTTTGTGTGACCAAGCTGGGGCTAGCTCAGCCGTGTACAGAGGTGCATCTAGATTTTATGGCCAGATTTCAGTTTGGCGCCCCCCCCCAAGGACATATGCGATTTGCACACAGTCATGTACCAATGATCTGTTCTCTCTAATGGTCTCAATCTTCAGTGAAAAACTGAGAGAAGCAGAAGAGAAGCTCGTTATCACAGGGCCATAAGTATGAAAATCACATATGAGTGAAGTGTCCATGTGACGACTACTGGAACCTGCAGAGCTGAATCCTGACATCGCAGCTTCTGAATTCTCACAACGCATGCCCTGCACACTTTTAGGATTCTCCCTTGCCGGTGGACGGTCATGTCAGCACAAGTATGTGATTTGTATTCTTCTGACCACATTCCGACTAGACGTGCCCGGCCTCACTCAGTTCATTTTCATTGAGTGAGGCCACATGTCTAGTCCGCATGTGACCGCATGTACAGTGCCTTGCAAACTATTCAGCCCCCTGGAACATTTCAACCTTTTCAAACATATTATGCTTCAAACATAAAGATACCAAATGTAAATTTTTGGTGAAGAATCAACAAGTGGAACACAATTGTGAAGTTGAACGAAATTTATTGGTTATTTAAAATTTTTGTGGAAATTCAAAAACTGAAAAGTGGGGCGTGCAATATTATTCGACCTGTTTACTTTCAGTACAGCAAACTCGCTCCAGAAGTTCCTTGTGGATCTCTGAATGATCCAATATTGTCCTAAATGCCTTATGATGATAAATATAATCCACCTGTGTGTAATCAAGTCTCCGTATAAATGCACTTGGTCTGTGATAGTCTCAGGGTTCTGTTTGAAGCACAGAGAGCATGATGAAGACCAAGGAACACAACAGGCAGATCCATGATACTGTTGTGGAGAAGTTTAACCCCTTTCTGACATTAGACGTACTATCCCGTAGTTGTGGGGTGGGCCCGTATGACCACCGACGGGATAGTACGTCATATGTGATCAGCAGCACTCACTGGGGGAGCGCGGCCGATCACGGCCGGGTGTCAGCTGCCTATCGCAGCTGACATCCGGCACTATGTGCCAGGAGCAGTCACGGACCGCCCCCGACACATTAACCCCCGGCACACCGCAATCAAACATGATCGCGGTGTGCCGGCGGTATAGGGAAGCATCGCGCAGGGAGGGGGCTCCCTGCGGGCTTCCCTGAGACCCCCGCAGCAACGCGATGTGATCGCATTGCTGCGAGGGTCTCCCTACCTCCCTCCCTGTAGCAGGCCTGGATCCATGGCATCCAGGTCCTGCAGGGAGGGAGGTGGATTACCAAGTGCCTGCTCAGAGCAGGCGCTTGGTAAGCCTGCACTGCTGTAAGTCAGATCGGTGATCTGACAGAGTGCTATGCAAACTGTCAGATCATCGATCTGTGATGTCTCCCCCTGGGACAAAGTTAAAAAGTTTAAAAAAAATTTCCAAATGTGTAAAAAAAAAAAAAAAATTCCTAAATAATGAAAAAAAATATATATATTATTCCCATAAATACATTTCTTTATCTAAATAAAAAAAAACAATAAAAGTACACATATTTAGTATTGCCGCGTCTGTAACGATGCGACCTATAAAACTGGCCCACTAGTTAACCCCTTCAGTAAAACACCGTAAGAAAAAAAAAAACGAGGCAAAAAACGCTTTATTATCATACCGTCGAACAAAAAGTGGAATAACACGCGATCAAAAAGACAGATATAAATAACCATGGTACCGCTGAAATCATCATCTTATCCCGCAAAAAACGAGCTGCCATACAGCATTATCAGCAAAAAAATAAAAAAGTTATAGTCCTGAGAATCAAGCGATGCAAAAATAATTATTTTTTTCTATAAAATAATTCTTATCGTATAAAAGCGCCAAAACATAAAAAAAAGATACAAATGAGGTATCGATGTAATCGTACTGACCTGAAGAATAAAACTGCTTTATCAATTTTACCAAACGCGGAACGATATAAACGCCTCCCCCAAAAGAAATTCATGAATAGCTGGTTTTTGGTCATTCTGCCTCACAAAAATCGGAATAAAAAGCGATCAAAAAATGTTACGTGCCCAAAATTGTTACCAATAAAACATCAACTCGTCCCGCAAAAAACAAGACCTCACATGACTCTATGGACCAAAATATGGAAAAATTATAGCTCTCAAAATTTGGTAACGCAAAAAATATTTTTTGCAATAAAAAGCGTCTTTCGGTGTGACGGCTGCCAATCATAAAAATCTGCTAAAAAACCCGCTATAAAAGTAAATCAAACCCCCCTTCATCACCCCCTTAGTTAGGGAAAAATTAAAAAAATTTATTTATTTCCATTTTCCCATTAGGGTTATTGTTAGGGCTAGGGTTAGGGTTAGGGCTAGGGTTAGGGCTAGGGTTAGGGTTATGGCTAGGGTTAGGGTTGGGGCTAGGGTTAAGGCTACAGTTAGGGTTGGGGCTAAAGTTAGGGTTAGGGTTGGGGCTAAAGTTACGGTTAGGGTTTAGGTTACATTTACGGTTGGGAATAGGGTTGGGATGAGGGTTAGGGGTGTGTCAGGGTTAGAGGTGTGGTTAGGGTTACTGTTGGGATTAGCATTAGGGGTGTGTTTGGATTAGGGTTTCAGTTATAATTGGGGGGTTTCCACTGTTTAGGCACATCAGGGGCTCTCCAAACGCGACATGGCGTCCGATCTCAATTCCAGCCAATTCTGCGTTGAAAAAGTAAAACAGTGCTCCTTCCCTTCCGAGCTCTCCCGTGTGCCCAAACGGGTTTACCCCAACATATGGGGTATCAGCGTACTCAGGACAACAACTTTTGTGGTCCAATTTCAACTGTTACCCTTGGGAAAATACAAAACTGGGGGCTAAAAAATAATTTTTGTGAAAAAAAAAAGATTTTTTATTTTCACGGCTCTGCGTTATAAACTGTAGTGAAACACTTGGGGGCTCAAAGTTCTCACAACACATCTAGATAAGTTCCTTGGGAGGTCTAGTTTCCAATATGGGGTCACTTGTGGGGGGTTTCTACTGTTTAGGTACATTAGGGGTTCTGCAAACGCAATGTGACGCCTGCAGACCAATCCATCTAAGTCTGCATTCCAAATGATGCTCCTTCCCTTCCGAGCCCTCCCATGCGCCCAAACGGTGGTTCCCTCCCACATATGGGGTATCAGCGCACTCAGGACAAATTGTACAACAACTTTTGGGGTCCAATTTCTCCTGTTACCCTTGGGAAAATACAAAACTGGGGGCTAAAAAATAATTTATGTGGGAAAAAATTTTTGTTTTATTTTTACGGCTCTGCATTATAAACTTCTGTGAAGCCCTTGATGGGTCAAAGCGCTCACCACACATCTTGATAAGTTCCTTAGGGGGTCTACTTTCCAAAATGGTGTCACTTGTGGGGGGTTTCTACAGTTTAGGTACATTAGGGGCTCTGCAAACGCAATGTGATGCCTGCAGACCATTCCATCTAAGTCTGCATTCCAAATGGCGCTCCTTCCCTTCTGAGCCCTCCCATGCGTCCAAACGGTGGTTCCCCCCACATGTGGGGTATCAGCGCACTCAGGACGAATTGGACCACAACTTTTGGCATCTAATTTCTCATGTTACCCTTGGGAAAATACAAAACTGGGGGCTAAAAAATAATTTATGTGGGAAAAAAATTTTGTTTTATTTTTACAGCTCTGCATTATAAACTTCTGTGAAGCCCTTGGTGGGTCAAAGTGCTCACCACACATCTAGATAAGTTCCTTACGGGCTCTACTTTCCAAAATGGTGTCAATTGTGGGGGGTTTCTACTTGTTTAGGTACATTAGGGGCTCTGCAAACGCAATGTGACACCTGCAGACCATTCCATCTAAGTCTGCATTCCAAATGGCTCTCCTTCCCTTCCAAGCCCTCCCATGCGCCCAAACAGTGGTTCCCCCCCACATATGGGGTAACAGCGCACTCCGGACAAATTGGACAACAAATTTTGCGGTCCAATTTCTCCTGTTACCCTCGGGAAAATACAAAACTGGGGGCTAAAATATAATTTTTGTGGGAAAAAATTTTTGTTTTATTTTTATGGCTCTGCATTATAAACTTCTGTGAAGCCCTTGGTGGGTCAAAGCGCTCACCACACATCTAGATAAGTTCCTTAGGGGGTCTACTTTCCAAAATGGTGTCACTTGTGGGGGGTTTCAATGTTTAGGCACATCAGTGGCTCTCCAAACGCAACATGGCGTCCCATCTCAATTCCTGTCAATTTTGCATTGAAAAGTCAAACAGCGCTCCTTCCCTTCCGAGCTCTCCCATGCGCCCAAACAGTGGTTTACCCCCACATATGGGGTATCAGCGTACTCAGGACAAATTGTGCAACAACTTTTGGGGTCCAATTTCTTCTCTTACCCTGGAGAAAATAAAACATTGGGGGCAAAAAAGATAATTTTTGTGAAAAAATATGATTTTTTATTTTTACGCTTCTGCATTATAAACTTCTGTGAAGCACTTGGTGGGTCAAAGTGCTCACCACACCTCTAGATAAGTTCCTTAGGGGGTCTACTTTCCAAAATGGTGTCACTTGTGGGGGGTTTCAATGTTTGGGCACATCAGGGGCTCTCCAAATGGGGCTCTCCACATGGTGTCCCATCTCGATTCCAGTCAATTTTGCATTGAAAAGTCAAATGGCGTTCCTTCGCTTCCGAGCTCTGTCATGCGCACAAACAGTGGTTTACCCCCACATATGGGGTACCGGTATACTCAGGACAAATTGTACAACAACTTTTAGGGTCCATTTTCTCCTGTTACCCTTGGTAAAATAAAACAAATTGGAGCTGAAGTAAATTTTTTGTGAAAAAAAGTTAAATTTTAATTTTTATTTAAACATTCCAAAAATTCCTGTGAAGCATCTGAAGGGTTAATAAACTTCTTGAATGTGGTTTTGAGCACCTTGAGGGGTGCAGTTTTTGGAATGGTGTCACACTTGGGTATTTTCTATCATATAGACCCCTCAAAATGACTTCAAATGAGATATGGTCCCTAAAAAAAATCGTGTTGTAAAAATGAGAAATTGCTGGTCAACTTTTAACCCTTATAACTCCCTAACAAAAAAAAATTTTGGTTCCAAAATTGTGCTGATGAAAAGTAGACATGTGGAAAATGTTACTTATTAAGTATTTTGTGTGACATATCTCTGTGATTTAATTGCATAAAAATTCAAAGTTGGAATATTGCAACATTTTCAAAATTTTCGCCAAATTTCCATTTTTTTCACAAATAAACGCAGGTAATATCAAAGAAATTTTACCACTATCATGAAGTACAATATGTCATGAGAAAACAGTGTCAGAATCACTGGGATCCGTTGAAGCATTCCAAAGTTATAACCTCATAAAGGGACAGTGGTCAGAATTGTAAAAATTGGCCCGGTCATTAACGTGCAAACCACCCTTGGGGGTAAAGGGGTTAAAGCCAGATTTGGTTACAAAATGATTTCCAAAACTTTAAACATCCCAAGGAGCACCGTGCAAGCGATCATATTGAAATGGAAGGAGTATCATACCCCTGCAAATCTACAAAGACCCGGCCGTCCTTCTAAACTTTCATCTCAAACAAGGAGAAGACTGATCAGAGATGCAGCCAAGAGGCCCATGATCACTCTGGATGAACTGCAGAACTCTACAGATGAGATGGGACAGTCTGTCCATAGGACAACAATCAGTCGTACACTGCACAAATCTGGCCTTTATGGAAGAGTGGCAAGAAGAAAGCCATTTCTCAAAGATATCCATAAAAAGTGTCATTTAAAGTTTGCAACAAGCCACCTGGGAGACACACCAAATATGTGGAAGAAGGTGCTCTGGTCAGAAGAATCGAACTTTCTGGCAACAATGCCAAATGATATGTTTGGCATAAAGGCAACACAGCTCATCACCCTGAACACACCATCCCCACTGTCAAACATGGTGGTGGCAGCATCATGGTTTGGGCCTGCTTTTCTTCAGCTAGGACAGGGAAGATGGTTAAAATTGATGGGAAGATGGATGGAGCCAAATACAGGACCATTCTTCAAGAAAACCTGTTGGAGTCTGCAAAAGACTTTAGACTGGGACGGAGATTTTTCTTCCAAGACAATGATCCCAAACATAAAGCAAAATCTGCAATGGAATGGTTCACAAATAAACGTATCCATGTGTTAGAATGGCCATGTCAAAGACCAGACCTCAATCCAATCGAGAATCTGTGGAAAGAGCTGAAAACTGCTATTCACAAACGATCTCCATCAAACCTCACCGAGCTCGAGCTGTTTGCCAAGGAAGAATGGGCAAGAATTTCAGTCTCTCGATGTACAAAACTGATAGAGACATACCCCAAGCAACTTGCAGCTGTAATCACAGCAAAAGGTGGCGCAACAAAGTATTAAGGTAAAGGGGCCGAATAATATTGCACACCCTACTTTTCAGTTTTTGAATTTCCACAAAAATTTAAAATAACTGTAAGGGGGTTACCTTCTCTGTTCTGTGCCTGGAACCACTTAGCTGTGCAGCAGGTTTCCCTGGGGGCAGAATTAGAGGCCGGGACAGGAAGGAAGCTGGGCTGAGAGAGAGGCGCGCTTTCCAGGGGTAGAGCAGCGTGTGCAGCAGAGAGAGCAGCGGATACAGCAGACAGAACAGCACGCAGCTGCGCTCTGGGGAGGAGAGAGAGCTCCCGGTCGGAGGACTGAGACAGGAAGATTGTCCAGAAAGACATCTTGTGAGTACGTGAAAGCGGACTCTGCTGTGTCTGGAGAGGTGCGCCCTGACGCTCGTCCAAAGACATTAACCCGTGCAAAGACAGTGACCCATGCAGAGACAGTGGCCCCTAGCACCCACGGCACTAGTGCAGAGCCCCTGATTCCTGTTGGGAGACCCAATAATAGATTGAGCATCGTTATCCTGAGATAGGCTGCACTCTTGAGGCAGAAGACTCAGAGGACAGGGGACCCCGTTTGCCTAGCATCCCCTCTACTCACCACAGTAACCCCTCAAACCCCAGGTTGCGGGTTCCCAGAGACTACGCAGCTCACGGATAACAGAGGGACGACAAGTGCCGCTGTTTCCCGGCGCCTATGTTGGAGAAGACGACCCTACAAGCAAGTGCTCATCAGACTGATGTGTTTTTCCCAAGAACTTCCGTTTACTTCTGTTATACTGCTTCCCATATATTTTGCACCGTTATTTCTGCAGTTTATATTCTACTGTTTTCTCCCTGCGGGGAGAATATCGCCCCTGATAATAAACCCCACTCAACAGTTGGTCTGTCTGTTCCGTGGTGACATAGTCTACCCTGCACTCTATTACATAACCAATAATTTTCGTTCAACTTCACAATTGTGTTCCACTTGTTGTTGATTCTTCACCAAAAATTAACATTTGGTATCTTTATGTTTGAAGCGTGATATGTGGGAAAAGTCCCACCAGCACGAGAGAATCCTGACAGCATGCAGTGAGAATTCAGAAGTCTGCAGTCACAAAGAATGACTGCAGACGCATTACAAACCTGGACATCCCCTTTAAAGCTGCTAACATAAATAAAAACATGAGAATTAGTATCATTATTCTTTTTTATATAGCGCTAACATATTCCGCAGGGCTTTACAGCTTGCATACACTATCATCGATTGTCCCCAATGCGGCTCACAATCTACATTCCCTATCATTATGCCTTTGGAATGTGGGAGGAAACCAGAGTACCCAGAGGAAACCCACGCAAACATGGGGAGAACATACAAACTGCTTGCAGATGTTGTCCTTGGTGGGATTTGAACCCAGGACTCCAGCGCTGTAAGGCTGCTGTGCTATCCACTGAGCCACCGTGCTGCCCAATTAGTATCACAAATAACATTTACATCCAGGTACCTTATAAAGGACGTCATCTCTGGAGTCATTCTGCTTCTTTTCTTCATCTTGTCCAGACCCCATGATGACATTTGTAATCCACAGCCGTCTCTACAGACTTCCATCTTCTACGCTCTTTTGCAGACAATCTCCACATGATCCCCTTAAAGAAAGAAGTGTAATTATAATGTTCCTGAATAAAAAATTTCCCCTCACTATATTGTCTGCACAAAATATGACCCCCCACATTGTCCCTCTTATGGTACATGTGTGGCCGCCACAGAGGTCTGGTCGCCACAGAGGTACTGCACCTCATCCAGAGGAGTGGGACTCTGCGCACGGGTAAGGAGAGGGCACTAAACGGGACTCCACACCAGCATCCAACACCACAACATTCTAGTCAGGGCATCTGTGTGTACCCTAAGGGAGGATGGCCTCATCCCAGTCTGGAGAGGGTAACTAGGTAGAGGGTGTGGGTGGAGCTAATTAGGAGGGAAAGTAGTCAGTCAGTGGGGAGGAAGAGACGAAGTGAGAAGTGCTGAGAAGGAGCTCCCTGTGAGAGAGAGCTGGAGAGAGGAGAGGCTGAAGAGAGTAGAGAGAAAGAAGTTTCAGAAGCAAGAAGGGGTCCTAGGGGCACAGGTAGTGAGCAGTCCACCAGTGGGACCCGTATCCACGCTGACTATCGCCAGGTGGAGGGACCAAGTCACAGTGGAGAACCGGCCCCAAGACTAGTGGAGGACTACAAGACTCAGCTAGCCAGCCGGAGGCTGCAGCATCTGCATGTGCTACAGCGACATCCAACACATTCGCTGAAAAGGCAGCCACATGGGATCCAGGGGACCAACAGAGAGTGTCGCTTTGCACGATCTGAGGCTGCTGGATTGGGACACTGTGTGTGAAGACGCAGGGCAGAAGGGTGAAAGCCAGGGCAGCGAGACGGCCAGGAAAGGAACACAGAAAGGGGGTTCTGGAAGGTGCACCCAATTTACTTGAGAGCTGGCTGGACCTCAGACCCGGAAGACACAGCATCCCGGCTGGGGACTACAATTAAGAACTGCGTGTAAACGTGAAACTGCACCCTGCTGTGCCCTCTGAATTATTACTCCGTCACCTGCCCTGCACTGCAACCACCGTCATCATCCAATCAACACCATCACTGCCCTGGGATGTAGCTCTACCTGTGGAGAGCTGTAACAACCATGCTGCATGACATCTCCTATTTGCCGAATACCACAGGTGGCGTCACGAACTATCCCCCATAAAGTTTATTTTCCTCTTTATGTCCCTTTTATTGGATGCCCAGGGCCACAGACTGGGTCACTGCTGCCGTGACACATTTCTCTTAAGAACTGTCCAACCCAGCCCAAGTACCCCACAGCCCTGGTGGGCGCTCCACATGGTCTTTACACTGACCTCTCCTTTCCATACCGGCCCCTCTTCAGACTGTCCTCTCATACTGTGTCCCCAATATAGGCCCCAGTAATTATACTGTACTCTCTCATCACACTCCCCCCTCCTTGGTATACAGTCCCCTCCTGGTTGTGCCCTTACACTGTCCCTCCATGCTACGCCCCCACTACTCTGTTTCTATTCTGTGTCCACTCCCTTTTCTCCCCCATACTGTCTCCTCACACTATTCCCCTCCCTCCTCATACTGTCTCCTCTCACATCCCCCTGTTCCCATACTGTTTCCTCATATATTTACCCCCTCACTTTCTATACTGCCTCCTCACCTGACTCCCTATACTGTGTCTGCACAAATCCCATCACCCTCACTCCCTGTAGTCTGTCTACATACATTTTTCACATCACTACTCATACTGTGTCCGCATACATTCCCCCGTTCGCTCCCCATACTGCACCCATCCCTCATACTGCTTCCTCATATATGCCCCCCATATTGTTTCCTCACACATGCCCCCCATTCCCCATTACTGTTTCCTCATATATGCCCACCATTCCCCCATACTGTTTCCTCATACATGCCCCCCATTTTCCTTTACTGTTTCTGGAGCGCCCGCCAGGGCCGTGGCGTACTCAGGGCCCTGGGCGTCCAATAAAATGAAATTGAAGGGGAAGGGAATAAAGTTTATGTGGGATTAGTTTGTGACGCCACCCATGGTATTTGACAATAAGAAAAATGGCCGACGCTGCGGTTCAGGTCCATTGAGGCAGTTGGTGATGCAGCAGAGATGTTACGGCTCTCCATGGGTAGAGCCAGGCTCCAGGGCAGATAATGTGTTAGTGGATCACCCCCACGTAAGGGCAATGGGGTACCCGATCTTGAGTCCTTCAGTTCCCTCAGCGAAGATGTCATGGTGGCCCGACCCAGACCGTGGCCCTATGAGGGGCGCCCAATAAAAAAGGAATAGTTTGTAGATAACGGTAGTGTTCATGACGCCACCTGTGGTATTCGGTCAGGGTGACCGACGCTGCTTAGGGGTCCGCTGGGGTGATGTTATTGCAGCTAGATGGTATACCTTCCCACAGGTGAAGTATTTCCCCAGGGCTTCCCAGAAGTGTAGATGATGGTGGTGGATGATGTAAGGTGCAGCGAATAACGAGGACACAATGGGTGCAGTCTCTTTTACCTTTACTGAAGGCTTCAACATCCACAGTCCAGAGTGCCGGATGACAGGGTAGGCAGGGTTCGGCCGGTCTGATAGCAATTCCAGAGTCCCCTTATCCAGGTGGAAATCAGTAGCCTTCCCCTTGCGCACAGTATTTTTTTCAGGGCTCTGAGGTTTATTGGAGTTCTGGGAGTAGTACCGGTGGGGGTAGTCCTGTTGGGTACTGGCGACTACCACCGGGTACTACATAGAGTGCGTCCTCACTCTTGATTGGGGTCTGTGTGCTCACCGTTCTCCTTGCCACAGAGGTCTGAGTGCACTTTGACCACATGGTGACCGGTGCAGGGGTCACCTGTTCGGGTGTGGAGTAGTAGTGCGATGATACAGTGATTTTGGGTTTGTGCTTGCGGACGTGCAGGGCATACCACCCCTTGTCACCCCAATGCCGCGTGTACCTGACACGATCACCCGGGTATAGATCCCGGTCAGCCTGACGTCGGAGCTCCATCTTTCTAGCCCACTCCTCCTCCTGCAGACGCAGCCACCGGCGGTTCTCTTCATGGGCGATTTCCGCCAGACTCTCCCCCTCTGGCTGGTCCTCCCCAGGGAACCCCATCAGGTTGGTGGTGGCGCGGGTCCACTTAAAGGTCACCACCTCGCTCTGGATGTCCACTTTCTGCCTGAGGGGCTGCAGCGGAACGTCTAAGGTCTTCATAGTCTCCCATGGCCTCTCCCACTCTAAGCGACTACACACCCGGCCGGGTGGTGGTGGTGGGGGTGAATCTACGTCCACTAGCAGGGATCCCTCAGCTACCGGGGCAGGGTCGGTGTCGTTACCTGCCTCCGTGGCGTCTCCGGTGCCGATCTCCTCTGCCGCAGGCTGGGGCTCGGATGGTGGGCCGCATAGTTGTGTCTCAGGGCCGGCGGTTGCACGCTGGTAAAGGTTCCGGAGCTGCCGACATAGCTCGTCGACTTCCGCTCCCAGAACCTCCTGGTTTGCGCGTCCTGGCAGGGTTCCACTCGGCTCCCATTGGCTGGAGCTGCGACGGGTGTTCTCCCCCTCTTCCGGACTGCCTCCGCTCGCCATGATGCCAGCCTGGTTCTGCCGAATGGCATCCAGCGGTTCTTGTTCCTCCTCCTCCGGAGGGCGGTTCCTTCTTCGTCCTCCACCATCCCTGACCAGGAGGCCGATCTTTTGTTGATGGGCATATTTCCCGGACATAGTAGTATCTGTGAGGGGCTTTCTTTACTTCCGCACCATTCTTCCATGCTACGCCCACGATGACACGCCCCACTCCTCCAGCACGCTACATGGTGCTGCAATGGCGGCGGTTTTGGCGGGAATCTTGGCGGTAACCAGCAATACACAGTCCTTAAGCAATTCACAGTTCTTATACGATTCTGACACAGTTCTTAGGCGCACATGACCCTATTTTTCAGGCTTAAGTCCATCCTGTTCGTGACGCCAAAGTTTGGATCGCCCCCACGTAAGGGCAATGGGGTACCCGGTCCCGGGTCCTTCAGTTCCCTCAGCGAGGATGTCATGGTGGCCCGACCCGGACCGTGGCCCTACAAGGGGCGCCTATCTAAAAGGCAGAGTTCGTAGATAACGGTAGTGTTCGTGACGCCACCTGTGGTATTCGGTCAGAGTGACTGACACTGCTTAGGGGTCCGCTGGGGTGATGTTATGGCAGCTAGATGGTATACCTTCCCACAGGTGAAGTATTTCCCCAGGGCTTCCCAGAAGTGTAGATTATGGTGGTGGATGATGTAAGGCGCAGCGAATAATGAGGACACAATGGGTGCGGTCTCTTTACCTTTACTGAAGGCTTCAACATCCACAGTCCAGAGTGCCGGATGACAGGGTAGGCAGGGTTCGGCCGGTCTGATAGCAATTCCAGAGTCCCCTTATCCAGGTGGAAATCAGTAGCCTTCCCCTTGCGCACAGTAACGTAGTAGGTCCCTACTTACATTAGCTACCATAAGGTCCTCACTGTTCTTACTCCTCTCTCTCTGTCCCCCAGATGGATAGGACAAACCCGTATGATGGTGGTGGCCTGAGGCTATTTTATAGGGACCCTAGTGACGCCCCTCCTCCACAATTGCCACCGTTTCTGCTTAGGTGTTTAGGTGGGACAGCTAACTTGAAATTCTCTGCCCTGCCGGTCTCTGAAGTAAAGCGTAGAGTCTATTACTCCCTCGGTGTTCCGGCCACCGGGTCTGCGCTTCGGAAGGAGGCAGCCTGCTTCTAGCTGGTCTCCCACCGACGTTTCACTCCTGTTGCTATGACTTATTTGCTCACTCACTACAGCACATTTCCTTTCTTGTCCTTTCTTAGGATGCTGCCGCATGGGTTGCAGGCGCAGCTCCGTGTCCTTCTTTCCTTCCTCCTCTCTTACTCAGACTTCAGTCTGGATCTGACCAGGGATCACCCCAGCCAGCTTGACCTGGAGACCTTTCCTCGTCGGTCCCCAGCCAGGAACTCTCCTCTCCTCCACTGGACTGACTAACTTCCTAACCAACCCACCAGTTTTACCCTATGTGAGGAGTGGCCTAGTGGATAGAACCCTTAGCTCCCCCTGGTGGACTGGAGTGTGAAGTGTGTGTGTGACTGTGATACCTGGTAAGGTGAACTCCTTTGGTGCCATCAGACGTAACATCACTCCCCCTGGTGGAAGAGCAACATTACTGCAACGACCAGGACTCTGGGTCGCTGCACTAGAGTCAATGATTGTGAATGTTGTAGTGCACGGCAGGTGACGCAGTAATAATTCAGAGGACAGCACGGTGCAGTTTTTACGCTTTACTCACAGTTCTTAGGTACAGTCCTGAGCTGGGGTGCTGTGTCCTCAAGGTTTGTAGTCCAGCCAGCTCTCAGGTTAATTTGGGTTCACTTTCCCGAGACTCCCTTTCTTATGTGCCTTCCCTGGCCGTCTCTCTGTGTTGGCTTCACTCTCCTGCCCTGAGCCTCACACACAGTGTCCTAAGCCAGCAGCCTTGGATACTGTTGGGCGACATCCTCCTGGTCCCCTTGATCTTATGTGGCTGCCTTTTTGGTGAATATGTGTGGATGTGGCTGTGGCACATAAAGTTACCACAGCCTCCGGCTTGCTAGCTGAGTCTTGTAGCTCCTCCACTAGTCTGGGGGCTGGTTCCCCCTCTGCGGCCATCCAACTACGGTCGGCGTGGATCCGGGCGCCCAAGGTGGATTCCTCACTTCTCTGGCCCCTAGGACCCCTTCTCCCCCTCTCAGGAGCTTCTCTCTCCATGTCTGCTCTCATCCACTTCTCCTTTTCAACTCCCCAACTGACTAACTCCTCCCACACCCTCTACCTAGTTCCATCTCCAGCCTGAGATGGGGCCCTCCCACAATAGGGTCCGCCCAGATTCCCTGGCCTGGAGTGGTGTAGTGTTGGATGCTAAAGTGTTGGTCTCTGGGAGTGCCCTCTCCTTACCCGAGAGCGGAGTACCACAGCTCTAGCTGAGGTGCAGTATCTCTATGGGGACTGGACCTTCAGGTGCACCACATTTCCTCATACATGCCCCCATTCCCATGTACTGTTTCCTCATAAATGCCCCCATCTCCCCCTTTACTCTTCATTTTGTGTCTTCAAATCTCCCCCACAAATTAAATCCCCCATCCCCAGTACAAATCTCCCCACACACAATAAATAACCCCATCTACACTCCAAATCTCCCCACACACATTAAATCCCCCATCCCCACTCCAGATCTCCACACACATAATAAATCCCCCTATCCTCCAATTCTCCCCCACACAATAAATCCCCCATCTCCATTCCAATTCTCCCCCCACACAATAAATCCCCCATCCCCACTCCAATTCTCCCCCACACAATAAATCCCCCATCTCTATTCCAATTCTCCCCCCACACAATAAATCCCCCATCCCCACTCCAATTCTCCCCACACATAATAAATCCCCCATCCCCACTCAAATTCTCCCCACACATAATAAATCCCCCCCCCCCCCCCCCGTGCACTTAATCTTCGGTGTCTTCAGTTCCACTGGAGCACTTGCCACCAGTGTTCTCCTCTGCAGCGCAGGTGAGTGACATCAGCAGCATGATCACATGATCTGATCACGCTGCTTGCGTCCCTCTTACCTGGCAGTCGGAGCCTCAATTGTACTTGCTTCTGTAAGATGCGAGTACAATTGATCCCTGGGAGCTGGCACGCTGCAGCTTCTCTGTACCGGCTGTCAGCTTGACTGTCAGCACAGAGAACAGCCCACTCTCAGTCCGGGGGACGGCAGAATGCAGCTGCTGGGGGGGACACTGCGGACTGCTGCATTAGACGGCCCGAATGCGCCCCCCTGCCGGCTGCGCTTGTAGCACATGCCCCGGCTGCCCCCCCAGATACGCCTCTGGCCATGTATGAGTAGTCAGGGTCTGTTCTGTGTAGTCAGCACCTGGACAAGGCCAGGATTTATGTTTCTGAGTTTGTTTTGGTGCTGTGCAATCTGTGGAAAGCAATAAAAACTGCAGGTTTGGATCAAAAATGCATTGCCTGTGTGAACGCTACCTAATGCCTACCAGAGACCATGAATCCCTACAATACCTAAGAGTAGAACCTAAGCCTCACATGTGGGTGAATAAAGATCCTGTTTCTTTTCTACATGTGCAGCGCCCCAGAGATCTGGTCGTTGCAGTAACAACGCTCTGCCACTAAGGGGAGTGATGGTACATCTGACCGCACTAAAGGAGTTCTACTGAGCAGGTATCACCAGTACACATTACACTTCACACTCCGGCCACTAGGGGGAGTAAAAGGCTTTATTTATTGGGCCACTCCTCATATTGGTAAAACTAGGGGTTGGACAGGAAGTTAGGCAGAACGAAGCCTGGGAGAGTTCCAGGGAGGACCTGTCAGAACTGGGAAATCTGGTAGGTACCTAGCGAAAGGACAGATTGTTTCGGAACCGCGCCTGCACTACCTTGCGGCGGTATCTAAAGAAAGGACACAAAGCGAAGGATATTGTGGACAGTGAGAAAATGAAATCAAGTACATGGGAGAGCCAGTAGGAGTCATGCCCCGAGAACGGCAACATCCTACTGAGGCGCATAGTCGGTGGCCAGAGCACCGAGGAAGTAACAGTCTCCACGCATTACTTCAAACAGCGGGAGGACAGTTAATTACAGGTTGGCTGTCTACCATACAACACCTAAGAAGGACATAGGAGGCAATTGTGGGAGAGGAGCGGCACTAGGGTTCCAGAATAACTCCAGGCCTACCTGTCAATAAGGTGCATCCTAGCCATAACATACCTGGGGGACGGAGAAGAGAAAGATCTAGAAAGAACGAGGACAGAAGTTGTGAGGACTATCCTGAATGCTCAGCAGGGAAGCACTACAACACACAAGAGCTAGTGGGTAGACACTGATTTCCACCTGCAAAGGGAACTCTGGATGTGCCTTCGGACGAGCAGGTCTCAGACAGCCCTGTAGACAGTGTCCTGGACTGAGGATCCTGAAACCCTCAGTAAAAGGTAAAGAAACTGCAACCCTGTGTCCTCGTTATTCCTTGCACTACGCACCATCACCCTTCTATTGGACAGCCCTTAGCAGGGTCACTGGCCGGGTCTAGCCACCGTGACAACCCAGGACCAAGTACTCTGTGGCCCTGTGTCTGGGGCCGATCCAACTTGGCGTCACGAACAGGATCTACTTAAGCCTGAGGAATCAGGTCATGTGTGCCTTGGAACTGTGATTGAACTGTGACTTATTGCAAAGACTGTGTATTGCTATTTGCCGCCAAAAATCCGCCATTGCCGCGCCGTGTGAAGCGCGAAGGGAGGAGCCATAGCTTCGTGGGTGGAGCCGGCTGGAAAAGCGCGCGGAGCGGAAGACGCGGTGAGGCGCCGTCCCCGGAAGGAGAAGCCCGACAGATTAGCAAGGGGAAGGAACGGCCATGTGGGATTCCGGAGGAGCGGAGGCGGCGGCGGCCACAGCTGCAGACCCGGGAACACTTCCGGATTCCGCAGTAAGCGCAGCCACAAACCCGGGATCACCGCTAGAGGCCGCGGGGCTTACCGCTCCCACCAACCAGCCGGATACTGCAGCCGCTACAGCAGCCATAATGTCCTTCTCTATGCCGTACCTACCAGGGGCCGCCTGGCTCCCGCGATACTTTGGAGAAGCTCATACGTTAACTGACTTTAAAGAGGGGATTTGTAGCCTGCTCGAGTTTTATCCCTTGACGGAGCCTCAGAAGGTTCCTATGATAATCGGCCAACTCTTTGGAGCGGCATTGAGGGAAGTAAAATCCTGGTCCGCTGCGGACAAGAAAACTGCGCAACAAGTATTTGCCAAGCTTAAAGCCACCTTTGACACTCGCACCGCTACGGAAATTAAATTGATGTTCTATGGGTGCAAGCAGCGGCCGCAGGATAGCTTACGGGACTATGCCCTTAATCTGCAGGAGGCGCTGCGGGCCATCAAGCAAAGTGACACAAACAGCATGCAAGATGAAGATAAACTCCTGAAAGAGCGGTTCGTCGAAGGGCTCCTGTGCAGTAATCAAAGGGCCCAGCTACACTTCCTGGCCATGCAGAATCCAGATCTGCCTTTCATGCAATTCAAAGATAAAGCTATCCAAGCGCTACCGGAGCGGCAGCCCAGCAGTGCCACACTTTCCAGGCGGCAGGCCCTCACATACCACCAGGAGGTAGCGCCGGACACACCTGTCTCCGCCGAGGCCGATGCCCAGATCCTGGAAGACGACTCCCCTGCAGGACTGCGCCTCCAGGTACAGGAACTGACCAGGAGCGTTGCTGCCCTAGCCCGGACCGTCCAGTCCCTACAGGAGGCCCCCAAGGAGTAGATCCAGCTGGCTTCCCGACCGGAGAATGTCCCCTGGCAACGACCAAGGAGGGTTCCATCGACCAGAGGCAGAGACAACGATCATTTTCATCAGGATGGACGACCTATCTGCCGCCGCTGCCACCAGGTGGGTCATCTTGCAAGGTACTGTCAGTTAAATGAGCAACCCCTGGGACCAAGGGCCAACCCCCAGGAGTAGAACGCCCAGGCCCGCAAAATTGGAGAGCCAAATACGTTGGTGGGCGTCCTGTTCTCCCCATTGTGATCGACGGTATCCCCATGAACGGTTTGCTGGACACCGGTTCCCAGGTGACAACTATGCCCTACATTCTTCATAGGCGTTGGGAGGACACTGATATTACCCGTACCCCTGATGATGATTTCACCATAATAGCTAGCAATGGTCAGCCACTGCCGCAAGTGGGATATAAAGAGGTCACTATTAAGGTGGGGCGGGTAGAATTGGAGACCCAAGGAATTGTCATTGTTGATATTGACCGACGTGAACGTTACCACATGATGACCATCGGTACTAATGTCATAGAAAATTGTCTTGCAGAAGTTATTATCTTGTTGCAGCAAGTAGCAGAGACAGCTGGTCACAGTGAACAACGTGCTTTGCAGAAAGAAATCAGAGCCCTAATGCGGAGACAACAAGTGGAGCTGACTGCTGGTGAAATTGGCCAGGTCACAGTGAGTGATTCGAATCCCATTGCAATACCCCCCAGGAGTGAAATGTTAATATGGTGTCGGGCAGCCATAGGCCTCGGGGGTAAGAACTATCAGGCCCTGGTAGAACCTGTGTATTCAGAGAATAGGCCTACCCTCCTGACAGCCAGAGGGGTGGTTGACGTCCGCAAGGGGAGGGTGCCAGTGCGTGTTCTTAACTGCGGGGAGGAGGAAGTCCACCTAACCAAATATGTCACACTTGCCAAGTTGTTTACTGTTAATAATAGTGTGAAACACGCACCCGGGCCCTTGGCTCCGTCTAAGTCGGCAGAGGACAACGGAGTCCTTGGCTGCGTTAAAGTCTGCTAATTACTTCTCTACTTTAGATCTCACCAGTGGGTATTGGCAGGTTCCCGTGGCAGAGGCGGACAAGGAAAAGATAGCCTTCACGACGCCGATGGGTCTCTGCGAGTTCAACTACATGCTCTTCGGATTGTGTAACGCCCCAGGGACGTTGCAGAGGACGATGGAGTGCTGTTTGGGACGCAAGAACTTTGAGACCGTGCTGCTGTATCTGGACGATGTCATTGTCTTCTCTAAGACCTATGAAGACCATCTGAAGCACCTGGCTGAGGTATTTGAAGCGCGGTCCAACTTTGGCTTAAAGGTGAAACCGTCCAAATGCCATCTGCTCAAACCCAAAGTACAGTACCTGGGCCATGTGGTGAGTGCCGAAGGAGTGGCCCCAGACCCCGACAAGGTCACGGTGATCAAGGACTGGCCGGAGCCCAGTAACATTCATGAGGTCCGGCAGTTCCTCGGGTTGGTGGGTTACTACCGGAGGTTTATCAAGGACTTCACCAAGAAGGCCGCGCCGTTGCAAGACCTGTTGGTGGGCCAGCCCAAGAAACCCAAGAGTAAGAATACCCCGTTGGATTGGAACGACGGACTGGAAGGATCGTTCACTTGCTTAAAATCGGCACTAACGGGAGAGGAAGTACTAGCCTACCCAGAATATGACCAACCGTTTGTATTGTATACGGACGCCAGCAATGTGTGCCTGGGAGCGGTGCTGTCCCAGGTCCAGAAGGGCAAGGAACGAGTAATCGCTTATGCCAGCAGGAAGCTTCGCCCCACTGAAAGGAACCCAGTCAACTACAGTTCCTTTAACCCCTTAATCCCATATGACGTACTATCCCATCGAGGTGGGGTGGGCTTTAATTCCCACCGACGGGATAGTACGTCATAGGCGATCGGCCGCGCTCACGGGGGGAGCGCGGCCGATCGCGGCCAGGTGTCAGCTGCCTATCGCAGCTGACATCCGGCACTATGTGCCAGGAGCGGTCACGGACCGCCCCCGGCACATTAACCCCCGGCACACCGCGATCAAACATGAAGGTAAGCGTCCTTACCTTCCATAACTGAAAGCACTGTTATATTTATTTGTTCATAGTATATATATAAGAATTTTTGTGTGTTTTCTATTAACATATATTGTTATTCTTCTTTTCCCAGTCCGGGAGTACTGTATTTAACCGGGGGGAGTGCAGCGCCCCAGAGATCTGGTCGCTGCAGTAATGTCGCTCTGCCACTAAGGGGAGTGATGGTACATCTGACCGCACTAAAGGAGTGACCGACGCTGCTGTGGGGTCCGCTGGGGTGATGGAATGGCAGGTGGATGGTATACCTTCCCACAGGTGAAGTATGTCCCCAGGGCTTCCCAGTATGGTAGATGGTAATGGTGTAGGGTGCAGTCAATAACGAGGACACAGGGTTGCAGTCTCTTTACCTCTTTACTGAAGACTTCAGGATCCTCAATCCAGAGCACGCTTAACAGGGCTATCTGAGGCCGGCCGGTCCGATGGGCACATCCAGAGTTTCCTTCGCAGATGGAAATCGTTGCCTACCACTAGCGCCTGTGTGTGTTGTAGTACTACCCTGCTGAGCATTCGGAATAGTCCTAACAACTGCTGTTCTCGTTCGTTCTCTACAGCTCTGTCTCTCTCTTTAGTTCCAGATGTTTCTAGTTCAACGTCCCCCAGATATGTTATGGCTAGGACGCACCCATATGACGGGAAGGCCGCCCCTCTCCCACAGTTGCCCCCTATGTCTTCGTAGGTGTTTAGGTGAGACAGCCAACCTATAATTAACTGTCCTGCGGAGTTCAGAGTAAGGCCTGGAGTCAGTTACTCCCACGGTGTTCGGGCCACCGGCTACGCGCCTCAGTAGGATGTTGCCTCGGTCTCACGGCACGACTCCTACTGGTTCTCCTTTGTGCTTGATCTCGTTTACACTGTTCCACAATATCCTTCCCTTCGTGTCTCTCTTATGGATACCGCCGCAGGGTGAGCAGGCGCGGTTCCGTTCCGTTCTGTTCTGTTCGCGAGGCACCTGCCAGGTTCCCACGCCTGACAGGGACCCCCCTGTGTCTTCTCCCCGCAACACCCCCTGCCACGGGATGTTGCCTGAATCCAACCCAGTCAGCTTCTGACTAACTTCCTCCCCGACCCCTAGTTTTACCAGTGTGAGGAGTGGCCCAATAAATAAAGCCTTTTGCTCCCTCTAGTGGCCGGAGTGTGAAGTGTAAAGTTTTCTGCTGATACCTGGTCAGGAGAACTCCTTCAGTGCCATCAGACGTACCATCACTCCCCCTAGTGGCAGAGCGTCATACTGCAACGACCAGATCTCTGGGGCGCTGCACTAGCTTATGATGCAAGGCTGGAGGTTGTTGGTGGTTGTTATTGGAGAAGGCATTTGGTGGATTTATCTGTGACTGTTGCTAGGTTTTGAGTGTGTGATTTCTAGTGATGAGCGAATATACTCGTTACTTGAGATTTCCCGAGCATGCTCGGGTGTCCTCCGAGCATTTTTTAGAGCTCGGAGATTTAGTGTTCCTCACCTCAGCTGAATGATTTACATCTCTTAGCCAGCTTGATTACATGTGAGGATTCCCTAGCAACCAGGCAACCACCACATGTACTTATGCTGGCTAACAGATGTAAGTCATCCAGCTGCGGTGATGAAAACTAAATCTCCGAGCACTAAAAAATACTCGGATGACACCCAAGCGTGCTCGGGAAATCTCGAGTAACGAGTATATTCGCTCATCACTAATAAATTCCTTTCTTCTACTGTGGTGTAACCCCATTCTCCACTCCCCGGTGTATACCTCTGATGTTTATGTGTGTATATTTGTATGTTTGGTATTTTTCGTCACCCCTGTTCATATTACCTTGTTAGTCTGGTTGGTGTATTACTGTATACTGCTACTCCCTTATTCCCTGGGCAGGAGAAGGGTACAGACTGTGGGCAGAATCAGGAGCTAAGGCAAGGTACATGGCCCCGGCATCTTCACCATCAGAAGTAATCTGGAGATCAGGGCGAGCTAGGGTGCCCCTAGCGTTAGGGATAGGGAAGGAGCCCCTGGTCCTGGGACACCTAACAGAGTTGTGACATTAGCTCTGACTGAAATAGTTTTTGATCCATTACGGATGTATCACTGCTCTGACAGGGCAATTGCAGCATCTCAGCCTGGAGGTGGCAGATCTACACAGTGTCGTTTTACAGAACCCTAACACTTCAGTTTTGGGGACCGTGACTCTCAGGCAACCCTTAGTGGAACCTAAGATCTCTTTGCCTGACAGGTTTTCTGGGGTTGTGACAAGTTTGTTGTTTTCAGGGAGGCCTGTAAGCGATATTTCAGGTTACGTCCTTGTCCCTCAGAAACTGAGAAGCAATGGGTTGGGATAATCTCTCTCCTTCAGAGTGACTCCCAAACATGGGCATTCTCTCTCCCATCTGACTCCCAGTTGTCCCAGAGGGTAAAGGATTTTTACGACGACCCTGACTGCATCTCCTTGGCTGAGTCCACACTATGTCAGCTTTAGCAGGGAGACTGTCTGGTGGAGGAGTATTGCTCCACGTTTCGAAGGTGGTCCACTGACCCTAAGTGGAATGACCCCGCATTCCATAGTCATTTCTGTGAAGGGCTATAAGTAAGGATGAAGAATTCCTTAGCCCTGTATGAGACTCCAGTTTTGCTTGAGGCGGCCATGTCTCTTGCCATCTTCACCAGAGACATAAAGAGACACCCCATTGTGCGGGAGGTCCAGGACCAAGGGAAACCTGGGTGATCTGAGGTCTGGGTCTGGATCATCTGAGGAACCCTTGCAGTTGGGTGGGACCCCTCATTCTGGAAAGCAGTCTGTTTGTCGCAAAGGGGGAGTATGTTTTTACTGTGGTAGAAAGAGCAAAAATAAGGTGGTTGTTTCTGCCTTTCTGGACAGTAGGGCGTGGTATAACTTGATCAATGCTATGTTTGTTCAGGTCCAGGACCTCAAACCACAAACACTGTCCAGACTATATCTATAGTCTGCATAGAATCTGTGCCCTTGAGACGGGTATTTTACCCAAGTCGTCCGAGGGTTACATCTACTGGTAGGGGCCATGCACACAGAAGGTATTGACTGTTATGTGCTAGAGGGCCTGCCCTCTCCTGTGGTTCTTGGACTTCCTTGGTTCACTCAGCACAACCCTGTGGTAGATTGGCAGACTCAGGAGATGGTAAAGTGGAGTGAGTATTGTCAAGGACACTGGTTGGGCACCCAGTCTGCAAAGGTGGATACCCAGTCTGTGCCTAAATACCTGTTGGACTTTGGGGTTGTCTTTCCGGAGCAAGAGTGCCAAGAACTTCCTCCTGATCGTCCTTTTGACTGCGCATTAATCTTGTCCCTAGGGCCAACTGCCAAAGAGCAGACTATATAATCTCTGGTCCAGAGAAACAGGACATGAAGGACTATATCGCGGGAAGTTTGGCAAAGGGTCATATCAGACCATTCTCATTCCCCGTTGCTGCAGGGTTTTAACTAACTAAATCAGATCACCATCCGGGATCGGTATCGGCTCCCTCTTTTCCCGAACCTCTTTAATCAGATTGTAGGAGCAAAATGGTTTCCTAAACTGGATCTTAGGGCAGTCTCACACGTCCAGATAATTCCAGTACCGGAAAAATCGGTACCGGAATTATCCGTGTCCGTGTGCCGGTGCGTTTCTGTGGCACATCAGTGTGGCACACGTGCGGCACACATGTGCCGCCCGTGTGCCCACTAGGTGCCACATGTACCGTGCAGGAGACAGCGCTAAAGTTTAGCGCTGTCCCCTGCATCTGGTGCTGAAGCCGCGATTCATATCTTCCCTGCAGCAGCGTTTGCTGTAGAGAAGATATGATAATCGTGTTTAAAATAAAGATCAATGACCCCACCCCCCTCCCACCCCCTGTGCGCCCCCCCACTGTTATTAAAATACTCACCCGGCTCCCTCGCTGGCTGGCGCTGCTTCCTGTCCTGGCCGCACCTTCTACTGTATGAGCGGTCACGTGGGGCCGCTCATTTACAGTGATGAATATGCGGCTCCACCCCTATGGGAGGTGGAGCCGCATATTCATGATTGTAATGGGCGGCCCCACGTGAATGCTCATACAGTAGAAGGTGCGGCCAGGACAGGAAGCAGCGCCAGCCAGCGAGGGAGCTGGGTGAGTATTTTAATAACAGTGGGGGGGGGGGGCGCACAGGGGGTGGGAGGGGGCTGGGCACATGGAGCTTTATTTTAAACACAATTATTCATATCTTCTCTACAGCAAAGCCTGCTGCAGGGAAGATATGAATCGTGGCTTCAGCACCAGTGGGGGGGACAGCGCTTACAGTAGCGCTGTCTCCTGCACGGCATACGGATTGCACACGGACAACGTCCGTGTGCAGTACGTGTTTTACACGGACCCATTGACTTTAATGGGTCCGTGTAATCCGTGCGCTCCCACGAACACTGACATGTCTCCGTGTTTGGCACACGGAGACACGGTCTGCAAAAAATCAATGACATCTGCACAGATGCATTGATTTCACTGTGTCTACGTCTGTCAGTGGCTCCGGCACGTAAGGAAACTGTCACCTCTTGTACCGGAGCCACTGACGTGTGAAACCGGCCTTAGGGGGGCGTATGATTTCATTCATAGTAAAGAGGGGGATGAGTAGAAAGCTTTCAATAGGACTGAGGGACACTATGAGAACCTGGTGATGCCATTTGGGTTGACTGATGCTCCCGCCGTCTTTCAGCACTTTGTAAATTACATCTTTAGTCACCTGGAAGGTAGATTTGTGCTAATCTATCTTGACTTTTCCAAGTGGTCAAGTCTGGCCAGAAAGGTACTTGATATCTTGAAGGAGTATTTTTGTCATCTGCCCCGATTCTCATACAGCCTGACATCACTCAGCCTTTTATTGTAGAAGTTGATGCATCTGAAGTGGGGCTGTATTGTCGCAGGGTGCATCTCCTGGTAAATGGCATCCATGTGCATACTTTTCTAAAAAAAAACTGTCATCTGCAGAGAGAAATGATGACATTGGTAATAGGGAACCCTTGACAATCAAGTGGGCCTTTGAAGAGTGGTGCCATTTTTTGGAGGGGGCAGTCCATCCGGTTATGATAATCACAGATCATAAGAATCTCATACATCTAGAGTCTGCAAAACATCTAATGACTCAACAGGCAAGATGGGAATTGTTCTTCACCAGGCTTAACTTTTTTGTTGCATATAGGCCGGGGAACAAGAACATTAAGGTGGATGCCTTACTTCGCTGTTTCCCTGGGGGTGGAGGCAATTGTGAACTGGTTCCTATACTACAAAAAGGGTTATTGCGTCTATATACTCCGATCTTGAGAAAGAGGTTGTTGAGGCTCAGGGGGGCGCCCCTGCTGCCTGTTCATTAGGGAAACTGTTTGTACCTGTGAATCTCCATCTGAGAGTTCTTAGTGAACATCATGATTCGGCCTTGGCCGGTCATCCCTTTAATAAAGCCACCACAGATCTTCTTACTCTGCATTTTTGGTGGTCATGGATACAGCAGGATGTCTGGGAATATGTAGCCACCTGCAGTGTCTGTGAGCATTCTAAAACCTTTCTTACTAGTCCGGCTGGGTCTCTCCAACCATTGGCGATCCCCAGTGGATCTTAGACTCATTTATCAGTCGATTTTATCACTGACCTACCCCTGTCGGCAGGTAATACTGTAATTTTGATGGTGGTGGACAGATTCAGTAAAATGTCACATTTTATTGCGCTAACACCTCTACCTAACGCCAAGACCTTGGTGCAAATTTTCATTGAGAGATTGTGAGATTGTAAAATTACATGGAATCCCTACCGATATTGTTTCTGACCATGGGTGCAGATTATTTCCAAATTTTAGAGGACTGTTTGCCCTCATTTGGGATCCACCTGTCAGCTTCTACAGCATTTCCCTGGCAGTCTAATGGGCAGACTGAATGGGTTAACCAAAATCTTGATTTATCTTAGAAGTTTTGCATCTGAGAATCAGGCTGATTGGGTTACCTGCTTATCTCTAGCTTAATTTGCGATAAATAATCGTTGTCATGAGTCTACTGGTAAGTACCCGTTTTTCGGGGCATACGGGTTTCATCCTCAGTTCAGCTCATCTAATAGGAATCGTTCTTCTTGAATACCTGAAGGCAGGAGAGAAGGTTTTTCCACCAACATAGAAGAGGATTCTTTACTGTTAGGGCAGTGAGAATCTGGAATTGCTTGCCTGAGGAGGTGGTGATGGCGAACTCAGTCGAGGGGTTCAAGAGAGGCCTGGATGTGTTCCTGGAGCAGAACAATATTGTAACATACAATTATTAGGTTCTGTAGAAGGACGTAGATCTGGGGATTTATTATGATGGAATATAGGACTGGATGGACAAATTTCTTTTTTCGGCCTTACTAACTATGTTACTATGTTAATGACTAGTTCTCATGATCCCTCATCTCAAGTTCTCAAAAGGGTTTAGGTCAGGTGGGGAAAGAGCCACGTCATTATTTTCCATCTTTAATGTCTTTCCTGGCCCTGAGCAGTGGAGACTTCAATGCTTTAATGGAGCATTGTCCTGCAGAAAAATCATGGTTTTCTGAAAGATGCAGACTTGTTCCTGTACCACTGCTTGAAGAAAGTATCTTCTAAAAATTGGTAGTAGGTTTGGGAATTGATTTTTGAGCAATTCTTCAACCCGAAAAGGTCTAACTAGCTCATCTTTAATTATTACAGCCCATAGCAGTAACCCACCTCCACCTCGCTGGGGTCTGAGTGGAAATGGAGGTCTGTGCCTGTTACTGATCCAGCCACAGTCCATCCATCTGGTTCATCAATAGTCACTGTCATCTCATCAGTCCATAAAACCTTTGAAAAACCTGTCTTCAGATATTTATTGGCCCAGTCTTGACTCTTCCACTTCTGTGTCTTGTTCAGTGGTGGTCGGGTTCAGCCTCCCTTACCTCAGCCATGTGTCTGAGGACTGAACATCTTGTACTTCTGTGTCTTGCTCAGTGGTGGTTGGGCTCAGTCTCCTCACCTCGGCCGTGTCTCTGATCACTGATCACCTTGTATGTCTGTGTCTGGCTCAGTGGATGTCAGGCTCAGTCTCCTCATCTCGGCCGTGTCTCTGAGTGCAGAACATCTTGTACTTCTGTGTCTCGCTCAGTGGTGGTCGGGCTCAGCCTCCTCACCTTGGCCGTGTCTCTGACCACTTTGTATTTCTGGGACTGCAAAGTCTGTCTCAGCCTGATGATGCCTGCCATGGAAATAAGGACTTTAAAGAAAAGAAATCCCAGTTTTTACCGAACCCCAGAGCCTAATTCCAGTGCTGTCACAATCGGTGTAGAACCTTACTGTTTTATCCCAATATATTCCTATAAGGTGTCGCCCTCATTCCCAGTGTAATGTGCATTCTGGGCAGCCAGGGATACTGTGCACCAAGCTGCCAGTTTACTACATGCCATAAAGCACTAATTATACACAGCTATTAGATGATGGGGTGAGAACGCAGTGACCCCAGGATTTTATTGGTGGGCTTGGTTCTTGAGAAGCCTTTGTCTTCCAGAGCAGACAATACTGTACAGGGCACATCAATAACTTAGCCAGCACCATCAACCGTCTGTGGCTCTTACATGTACAGGTGATAAATTAAAGACCCCAAAATTAGGTGGATTGGGCATGTTACATAAGACAATTGGCATGGCTGCAGCATATTCTCTTCTCTCTCTCTTCCCTACACCTCCTCATTAAGAATCACATATTCTCACCTCTCAACATAGAAAGACTGGAAAGAGGGACTTACACTTGTTTACAGCTACACCCCACCCATAACTCTGCTTTTTATGCTCCCCCCACACAGGAACAGGGTTCTGAGTGAATCCCTTTACTGTTCCTACACAGTTTGATGCCTCTTTTATAGCTCACATGCTGTATGATGGCCCCATGTTGCTCTTCCAAGAATTCTGTACAATATGACGCTATCACAGTACCCCCACAAATATGGTTTCCCCAGTACTCCCTCAACACAGTATGATGTCCCCCACTGTACCCCCAATACACTATAATACCCTCAGTGCCCCCCCACACACATTATGATGCTCTCAATGGAACACATATAATATGATGCCCCTACAGTACCATTAACACAGTATGATGCCCCCATAGTGCACTTAATATAGTATGATCCCCCATAGTGCCCCTATACAGAACGATGCCCCTATAGCGCCCAACACAAGTATGTTGTTCCCATAAAGCTCCACACACAGTGTTTCCCACATATTGCCTCCTCAAAATATGATGCTCCCATAGTACCCCCACATAGTATGATGCTCACATAGTGCCCTCCACACAGTATGATGTCCCCCCACAATCTATTTAACCCCCACTCTTCCATCCACACTGTCTGATTCCCCTATAGTGCCCCCACACAGTATGATGCCCCTACAGTGCCGCCCACACAGTATGTTCCCTGTTATGAAAGGCAATTCAGTACTACAATGGACATAGCGGTCAGAGCACATACAGTGATCTGACAATAACCCAAAATCATAGAACGAGCTCTGAGACGTGGGAACTCTGCAGACCGCAATCCCTAATCCTCTCCAAACAACACTAGAGGCAGCCGTGGATTGCGCCTAACTCTGCCTATGCAACTCGGCACAGCCTGAGAAACTAACTAGCCTGAAGATAGAAAATAAGCCTACCTTGCCTCAGAGAAATACCCCAAAGGAAAAGGCAGCCCCCCACATATAATGACTGTGAGTTAAGACGAAAAGACAAACGTAGAGATGAAATAGATTCAGCAAAGTGAGGCCCGACTTTCTTAACAGATCGAGGATAGAAAAGGTAACTTTGCGGTCTACACAAAACCCTAAAGAAAACCACGCAAAGGGGGCAAAAAGACCCTCCGTACCGAACTTACGGCACGGAGGTACACCCTTTGCGTCCCAGAGCTTCCAGCAACAAATTAGACAAGCTGGACAGAAAAAATAGCAAACAAATAGCAAAGAAGAACTTAGCTATGCAGAGCAGCAGGCCACAGGAATGATCCAGGGAAAAGCAAGTCCAACACTGGAACATTGACAGGAAGCCAGGATCAAAGCATTAGGTGGAGTTAAGTAGAGAAGCACCTAACGACCTCACCAGATCACCTGAGGGAGGAAACTCAGAAGCCGCAGTACCACTTCCCTCCACCAACAGAAGCTCACAGAGAGAATCAGCCGAAGTACCACTTGTGACCACAGGAGGGAGCACTGCCACAGAATTCACAACAGTTCCCATATGGTCCCATAGTGCCCCCAGCACAACATGATATTCTCACAGTGCCTTAAACACGTTATGATGCTCATAGTGCCCCCACACAGTATGATGCCTCCCAATGCACCCCCCCACAAATTATTATCCTTCACACAAATTATGATGCCGCCTTTCCCAACTGAAACAAATACTCCCATAGCCCGATTCACTCAATACATTGTGTAGCTCTCTACTCTGTGCTGTGTGTGTCCCAGTGCAGCGGTGCCATGTGGTGACATCATTGCGTCATAATGGAGTACATTAAGGTGGTAGACCAGAATTGGCCATAATTATATAGGATGATGCCTGCACATTATATTCTGGGGCACCGGTTCTCCATATCTAGTATACAGAACCTTTACCAAACAGCGTCTATGTATTAGTGCCATATGGTGTGCAAATAACACTCCAAAGTACACTATAAAACATAATACCATGGAGTAAGAGGCCTTTCACCTCCATAAGAAGCAAGTAGGTTCTGTCACAGGCACATGATCAATTTTTGGACTTTAAACACCATATACTGCTCCTGCACAGGGGCCCTTATCTGTCGGTCGTCCTGCCTGCATACAGTGTATTAGTAGCAATGCTGCATAAAATAAAAACCACCACACAGTGCACAAATAATACCAACATACAGTTACTGTACTAGAATAGAAATAAATATTATTAAATGGTCAGAAAGTCCTAAATAAGAGCTCTCTGAAGTAAGATGCCCCAAACTTAAGAAGAGACACACAACTGTTAAATATGGAGCATCTTGGCCTGTCCTGTAGCTGGAATTAATCCTATGACAGATCAAAGCAGATTATTGATATCATTTTCAACAGTTTCTTGCATAATTAATAGTAAATCTACTGGACCACTGTACTGCACACCTGCAAGGCCTGCCCCGAGCCGACCACCTCTGGGGTGGGGGCTGAGCTGCTCTTGCATTATTATGGTAGCTTTCTCCATTCACATTTATGGGCATCCAAGAGGTAAGAAAAGCATGTATCACTAGGCATATTATATGGATATTCCAAAAAATGTGGCAAATAGGAATATCCATCTACTATATCTAACTGTCAATCAATCTATTTGTATCTGATTATTTATCTATCTATCTTTCTATCTATCTATTATCTGTTTATTATCTGTCTATTATCTATCTATATATTATCTATCTATCTGTTATCTATCTATTATCTATGTATTATCTACCATCTATCTATCTATTATCTATTTATCTATCTATTATCTATGTATTATCTACCATCTATCTATCATCTACCTATTATCTATCTATTATCTATGTATCTATTTTCTATTTATTATCTATCTATTACCTATCTATCTATCTATCTATCTATCATCTATTATTATTATTTATTTATAATATAATATATTAATTTCATGGTGCTGTACATGAGAAAGGGGTTAGATACAGGGTTACAGATATCGTTAACAGTAAACAAATTTGAAATGACAGGTACAGAGGGGAGAGGATGGTGTCCCTGCAGACTTACATTCTTCGGGATCTATCTATTACCTATCTATCTATCTATCTATCTACCTATCTATCTATCTATCTATCTATCTATCTATCTATCTATCTATCTATCCATTATCTATGTATCTATTAGCTATCTATTATCTATCTATCTATTATCTATATATCTATTATCTATCTATCTATTATCTATCTATCCAGCCATCTATCTATTATCTATCTATTATCTATCTATCTATTATCTATCTATCTATCTATCTATCTATCTATCTATCTATCTATCTATCTATCTATCATCTATCTATTACCTATCTATCTGTCTCCCTTTTTCCTAATCACCCTGAGTCTGCCTCTGTATACACAGTCCTTTATCTACTACCCTATTGTGAAATATTTATATTGTATTTTTTCTATTTTCCATACGGCGCAGATCTGTAGCAGCGTTATATTCCATATATTCAATCGATATATATTCTATACGGAATATACTCCTGTGCATAACACTTGCGACATATCAGTGACTGCTTTGTGCGCGCCAATGTATTTTACTCTTCTTTTATTCTTGTATCTCTTTTATTACTACTTCTACCTTACGTGTCATCGGATGGGATGCTTATGTTAATTGTCTGTAGGCTGGAAGAAAGAAGGAAGGAGGGTCCAGCAGTGAAAGAGTTAGCCCTGGTTGGTGTTTGATTGCACATCTGTCAGATTTTAGGCTGGTGACGTGTGGTAGCAGGAAACTGGAGTGTTTGGGACTATAATCGATGAGACTTAGCTGTGGGTTGGAAGCAGAAGCGAGCAGGAGCCCTGAGAGGGGAGACAATATCACAATAGGAGGACTGAGGCTTCCAGAGAAGAAGAAGACCCCTCCACACTGTGGCTGCTTATCTCAGCAGCCTGCTGCCTCTACAAACTCTCCTACCCCTGCATTAAGAAAATCTCACATCTGCTCAAAAGGATTTCAAGAAGAAGGACCTATCTAGCCCAACACAACGTGGCCATAGGTAAGAATATATTTTCTTCTATTGACCCATGTATTTTTCCCATAGACTTAATGCTCTAGTAGCTTTGGTGATAATGGGTTAACTCATGGTGAATAGATAGTGGTCATAGACCATCATAGTCCCTGGGAGGGTGAAGGGAGACGTACCACCAGACAAAAGAGTGACCCTCATCAGAATTAAGACATTTTTTTTTTTAAATTAAGACGTATAGTAGACTCTCCAAGCTAAAGCTGTGGTTCTCTCCAGTCAATTTAGAGTAAAGAGATTAATCACCCTACGACTAGATAAAGCGGAGGATGTTGTAGCCTGAAGACATGAATGTCCAGTTGGGTTTGGAGACCAGTGAAGACATTTCCGGCTCAGGCCAAGAGCTTATGCACAATCACAATAGGACTTTACATCCACCTGTTCCCAGATCTTCGTTGGTTTCCAGTATGACTTCCGTTCTGGATGGAAGTGACTATCACCGGTCGGATCATCATCTGGCAACCTCCTTACATCCAGGACTTGGATTTGGGGGCGATTCACCTCCGGCATCTGCTAATAGTTACACTACCTTGACGCCACTGCAACCTCTCCATGACAAGTTCCATCATCATCAGCACCACCAATGCGTCCCAGTTGGAAATGTGATTGGAAGTTTTACGCTCATGAGGGAGGACAGAGGCCTTGGCCCCCCTAGTAACTTTTATAGTCACTATCCCAAAGATATAAGCATGGGACAAAGCCTTTCCTCCTTGCCAAGTCCTAACCTGACCGGCATGCACAGCTACGGCCATCCTTCTGGACATTTGTCTAATGAGAAGATGGTATCTGGCAATGGGTTTGATGCCCACCATCATAGTATGTTCAGCAGAATAGACCAGCACTTTTCCAGAGAGTTATCCCCACCTCCATCCTCTGGAGTTGGTTCACCCAACAATATGCACCAACATCACTATGTGCATCACAGATCTGAGATAAACTGCAGGCAAAATCCACCCATGCCAACGCAAAACACTACCAATCTTTCCAGCCAGCTGGAAGAGATAAATACCAAAGATGTTGCCCAAAGAATTATTGCAGAGCTGAAAAGATACAGTATTCCTCAAGCTATTTTTGCTGAGAGAGTCCTGTGTAGGTCACAGGGGACCCTATCAGACCTTCTAAGAAACCCCAAACCTTGGAGCAAGCTAAAATCTGGAAGAGAGACCTTCAAGAGGATGTGGCGATGGCTTCAGGAGCCCGAATTCCAGAGAATGGCAGCTTTAAGGTTAGAAGGTAAGATACTTTATTTCAAGCATGCTGGTGGTGACCTCGGACAATACAGGGAAAGGTCCAACACACGTTTGGGTGACAACAACCTCAAATGCCTTCTCAGTTGTGAAATTAGGCACCAAAATCAGGTGGGCCCATGTGCACAATCCTGTATTCTCTTAGTACAAGGGTGGCATAAGGTTTGACTTTTACCACCGGCATTATTTAACATACATTGAATACTACAAGTCGTACACCCTCGTGCTCACTATAGTTGCGCTACGTCTTCTCCAAAGTTCCCTGTGTTTTTCTTGGTTGTCAATCATATACGATGTGTACGGAGCCATCATGTCACATTACCTGGGTAGCTAAAACTGCAGTGCCTTAATTATCTAAAGACACATCCAGTCTTTCAAACTACTTTTCTTCCTTTCTCTTTCTATCTTTCTATCTTTATTTCTCATTCTTTCATTACTTTCCTCTTTATTTTTCTTTCTTGTTCCTTCTTTTTCTTTTCTTTATTTCTAACCTATCTCTTTTCCTCCTTTCTGTTTTATCTTTTTTCTCTTCCCATCTTTCTCTCTCTCCTCACATCTTTCTTCCTTTCTCACTATCTTTCTTTCTCTTTCCCTTCCCTCCTATCTTTCTCTTCTTTCCATTCTATCTTTGTTTTTCTCCCATTCTATCCTTCCTTCTCTTCTTTATATCCTTCATTCTCCCCCTTTCTTTCTTCTTTCTATTCCTCTCTAATCTTCTTTCTCTTCCTTTTGTTCTCTCTTCATTTCTATTTTTCTTTCTCTTTCTTTTTTCTTTTCTTTTTCGTCCATTTCTTTTTTATCCTTCTCTTTTATCTTTTTTGTTTCTGCGTTTCTTTTAATTTTCTTCCTTTCTCTACCCTTCTTTTTCTTTTCATCTTTATCGTCCATTTTTTCTATTTTTAATCCTTTTTCCTTCTTTGTCTCTTTCTCTTCCTTTTAATCTTTCTTTTTACATCTTTCTTGTCCATTTTTTGCTATCGTTCTTTTATATAAAATTTCCTTCTATGTTTTTTTCTTTCTATCTTTCTTACTTTTCTTTCTTTTTATTTCCATCTTTCTTGTCCATTTTTCTTTCTGTCATTCTTTTACACGCTTTTCTTTCTGTTCCTATCTATTATCTATCTTTCTTTTTTTGCTCTGTGTTTCTCTTTTTCTCCCATTTTTCATTTTCCTTCTATCTATCCATCCAATATCTGTCTTTATTTTTCTCATTCTTCCTATGCATCTACTGATCTAGAATATTGTTTTCTGTCCAGTAATATCTCTCTGTCTATGGCTGTATAATCATGCCTCTGCATGATCATCTACCCCATATTATATTCTATAGGTAGCGTTTCATACATTTCAGCTTCCATACAATAGTAACATTAACTGAGACCTGAAATTCGGAGCTTTCAATTTTTTTGCCTATTTTGTGGAACGTGGAAAGCTTTATAGGAAAGAGTGGGCAATTTGTAGGTGTATAAATGTATATGTAATTATACCTAAATTAATGCAATATTCGGAACTCGGGAAATTGTCGGATGGGCCTAGATATTCTTTTTTCAGCCTGAAAGCCAATCTTTGCAACAGTATTTATAATTCTGATTCATCTTGAGAAATTTTTGCAATTTTTTTCAAGTTATCTATCTACCTATTTATCTACCTATCTATGTATTATCTATCTCATATATATCTTTCTATCTCTCATCTATCTATCTATTATCTATCTATTATTTATTTATCTATCTATTATCTATTTATTATTTATCTATCTGTTATCTATCATCTATCTATTATATATCTATCTATTATCTATCATCTATTATCTATTATCTATCTATTATTTATCTATCTATCTATTATTTATCTATCTATTATTTATTTATCTATCTAGCTATCTATTATCTATCTATCTATCTATCATCTATCTATCTATCTATCTATCTCATATCTATTATCTATCTATCTATCTATCTATCATCTATTATCTATCTATCTAACTATCTATCCATCTATCTCATTCCTTCTATCTATATCATTCCTTCTATCTATTATCTATCTATCTATCTATCATCTATCATCTATTATCTATCTATCTATCTCATTCCTTCTATCTATATCATTCCTTTTATCTATCTATCTATCTATCTATCTATCTATCTATCTATCTATCTATCTATCTAACTATCTATCTATCTATCTATCTATCTATCTATCTATCTATCATCTATTATCTATCTATCTATCTCATTCCTTCTATCTATATCATTCCTTTTATCTATCTATCTATTATCTATCTATCTATCTATCTATCTATCTATCCACCATTTAAAGTTGGTGTTTGGTATAATGTAGGAAATTGATTTTTTTAACTAATTTGCATGCTGTATTGATAAAAGGAAATGGATCATTTCACTTCTTATATATGTGTATCGGCCTTGTGTTCTGACCAAGAAATTCATTGATTAGCTGAGATCATAGAGAAGATCTGATGAAAGCGCAAATGATTAATATTTTTTCCCTTCGACGGCAGCCTTTACAGCACTTCACATACAAAATGGCGGTAAGGTTCCATCATGGAAGGAAAGCAGTGAACTGCTGACCATGGGTCATTTCTTGTAACATTTCCAATATTTTTTTTTAATAGAATAATTTATTTTCCATTACATGTACTCTGGAATTTGCCAATATTATGAAATGTATACAACTAGTTATACATTTTTTATAAGTAAACCAATTCTACACTGTCTTATAGTAGGAATGTAATATCCTGTCAGATTTTGTCATTTTCGAATATTTTTATGTCAACATCTTTTTTTATACTTGTATTTTTTTCATTATAAAAAAAAGCACCTTAAATGTATTTTCTATTTGGATAAAATATATTGCACATGTAGAAAATGTTTTGTATGAGTTTGTAAGATATAGTTGTTAGTACACAATTTTATGTTACTTTAATTTTTTTTTGTATTTTATTTACATATTCCATACGGTTTTGAAAATCACATACCTCATCTTAACGTAAATTACTGGAAAATAAAACCCTGCTGATATTTGCCTTATAGTTAGTAGTTTTACTCCAAATTTTATCGTAGACGGTCAATTATAATACGAGACGTTTATGATTTTTTTCTTAATTAAACCAATAAAACCATTATATCAATAGCGCTGATGCTTTACAATATTAACCATAGAAAATCAGGTCACTTTTATCAGCTGCTACCCAATAGACCTTGCCATCTAAAATGTACCATGTAGGCAGATCAGGGCCGATATTTATGTTGCTGTGCAGTGCCTAGTGGAAGCCGAAGGACAATAAAGCCAAGATTGGTAAAGGAACGAATGTTAAAAGTGTGGTAAAGATAAGAATGGTAAAGGTACGAATGTTAAAGTTAAGGGTGGTAAAGGTACGAATGGTAAAGGTAAGGGTGGTAAAGCCAAGGATGGTGAAAGCCAAAGATGATAAAGGCAAGGATGGTAAAGGTATAAATGGTAAAAGTGAGAATGGTAAAGATAAGGATGGTAAAGGCAAGGATGGGAAAGGTACAAATGGTATGGTATGACAAAACCAAGGATTGTAACGGTAAGGATAGAAAAGCCAAGGATGGTAAAGACAAGAATGGAAAAAGCAAGGATGGTAAGGCCAAGGATGATAAAGCTAAGTATGATAAAGCCAAGGATAGTAAAGGCAAGGATGGCAAAGGTATGGATGGTAAAGGCAATGATGATAAAGGCAAGAATAGTAAAGGCATTGATGCTAAAGGAAAATAGGGTAAAGGCCGGGATGGTAAAATAGGAATGGTAAAGGCAAGGATGATAATGGTAAGGATGGTAGAGGTAAGGACAGTAAAGGCAAAGATGGAAAAGTTATGGATGGTAAGGGCAAGAATGGCAAGGCAAGGATTGTAAAGATAAGAAGAGTAAAGGTACACATGGCAAAGGCAATGATCGTAAATTCAAGGATGGTAAGTTAAGAATTGTAAAGGCAAGGAGGGTAAAGGCAAGGAGGGTAAATGCAGGAATGGTAAAAACAAGGATCGTAAAGACAAGGATGGTAAAAGCAAAGCTGATAAAGGTAAAGATGGTAAAGGTAAGGATGGTAGAGGCAAAGATGGTAAAATCAAAGTTGCTAAAGGCAAATATGTAAAAGGTATATTTGGCGAAAGCAATATGGTAAGCAAGGGTGGTACAGGGCAGGAGGGTAAAGGCAAGAATTACAAAGGCAAGGAGGGTAAAAATAAGGATTGTAAAGGCATACAACATACTGTATGTATCTCCAGATTTCTCAGCATCATTGATTTTAATGTAAGCTGGCTATGCAAATTAAAGAGGTAATTCTTACAATGTCAACTTATTTTTCTCAATAAATTATAATTACAAAAATATACAGAAAAAATATACCGCACTTAAAAAAAATGTAATTTTGCTAAGTATTTTATGCAATAATATCTCTATCGCCATTTTTAAGCTAGTGACTTGTTCCTATAAATGTCGTATTGTGGCACCAATGGCAGCTAATAAAACAAACACTTAAAATTGCCTCACAGGAATCTCTAATAATTTTGTTTAGGCTTAAAGAAAATGGCAAAAAATATGGAAAAATCATAGTTTGCAATAGGAACTAAACAAGGATTTCTTTTCCAGGTGAGTATATATATATATATATATATATATATATATATATATATATATATGTATATATTTATATATATATCCCATAATTTACTGTTTAAACAAATGTGTTAAGGATAATAATAATAATTTTAAAAGTATAACAAATCTTCTTTGCATCTGTAGTTTTAAAATGTCTTAAAGGGACTCTGTCACCTGAATTTGGCGGGACTGGTTTTGGGTCATATGGGCGGAGTTTTCGGGTGTTTGATTCACCCTTTCCTTACCCGCTGGCTGCATGCTGGCTGCAATATTGGATTGAAGTTCATTCTCTGTCCTCCGTAGTACATGCCTGCGCAAAGCAATCTTGCCTTGTGCAGGCGTGTACTATGGAGGACAGAGAATGAACTTCAATCCAATATTGCAGTCAGCATGCAGCCAGCGGGTAAAGAAAGGGTGAATCAAACACCCAAAAACTCCGCCCATATGACCCAAAACCAGTCCCGCCAAATTCAGGTGACAGGTTCCCTTTAAAACAAATCAAATTAAAGGATCATTAAAGTGTGAAAGCTGTAAGGTGCCACATTGGCAGAGGACAAAAAACATAAGTGAAGATTTAAAAAATATATAAAATGAAGGAAATAAAATAAAACAAAAAAAATTAAATAATAATAATACTGTAATAATAATAATAATAATAATAAATAACAGAAAATCCCTGCAAGACATGCGGTTCCTTTCCTCTCCTCCCTGAGAATCTACAAGGCTTGCACATGAACAAAGGACCAAAGTCCATTTTAACCTTTCCATTGTCAGTGCATTAAAGTGTGAATTGTTGCAGCCCCCTAGCAGGAAGAATGACTGTGACATCCTGGTCGATCAAGCAGCCTAGAAATTAACACAGCTAGGGTTGGTATAAAACATGGCCCTCACCAATGGGAAACCACCCTGTTCCTAATGATCTCAGAATAACTTGTCAGCTACTTTATTGAAACAATTTACTAATATTAAATATGAATATTAATGAGAGGGAAAGAAAAATGTCCGGTATGGAAACAAAAAAAACTGGGAGAGTAAAGGAATGATAGTAATATATATCATCAATGCACACAAGGGACTGACCCTCATCTACAGGGCGTCAGAATGGATATTGAGAGTTAATATGTGCAAACTGGAAAGCGCTGCGGAATATGTTAGCGCTTTATAAAAATAAAGATTATTATTAATTAACCCCTTCATGACCTGTCATGGCCGTGTGAGAGCTTGCTTTTTGCAGGACGGCTCATACTTTATACTGACACCATTGATGTTACCATATAGTGTACTAGAAAACGTAGTGTGTGGTGAAACTGCAAAAAAAGCACAATTCCAACATTTTTGGGGGGTTTTAGTTAGCATGTTCAATCCATGCTAAAACTAACCTGCCATTATGATTCTCCAGGTCAGTACGAGTTCACAGACACCCAACATGTATGGATATTTTTACTTAAGTGTTGGAAAAAGATTCAAAAATTTGTAGCAACATGTTTTTTTTTTTTTGCTTATATCGCCATTTTCTGAGACCCGTGGTGTCTCCATTTTCGTGATCTGGGGCTGGGTGAGGGCTTATTTTTTGTGTGCCGAGCTGACGTTTTTATTGATACCATTTTGGTGCAGATACAATCTTTTGATCGCCAGTTATTGAATTTTATTGCAATGTTGTGGCAACCAAAAAAACACAATTTTGTCGGTTTGATTTTTTTCTCATTACGCCATTCACCGATCAGATTAATTTACTTTATATTTTGATAGATCGGGCGATTCTGAACACAGCAACACCAAATATGTGTATTTTTTATTGTTTTACTTTCAGTGGGGCTGATTTGAACTTTTGCGCTTTTAATTTTATCATTTTTTATTAAACTTTTCTTTTCATTTTTCACTTGCTTCAATAGTCTCCTTAGGGTACTTGAAGCTGGGAATCATACACCGACCACAAGCTGGCGCTCACAGGAGTGTCGTAATGAAAGACCTGGGGGTCTTCTACAGGCCCCGACTGCCATTACAACCCATCAACGCCACACGGTTACATGACAGGGGCGTCGATGGGCGGCATTTGTGACACTCATCTGCTGGTGCGTGTTAAACCCAGCTGTCAGAGTTAAAGGCACATGATGGAAAAGTAAATCAGGAAAGATTTGGGTTCAGCCCTGGAACCCGCATCAAAGTCAGGGACACCATCAACGACGTAACTATATCTCAAAGGTCGTAAAGGAGTTAAAATTTTACAGTATTGAAATATTTCAAGTAGTGATCTAAAAATTTTACCTATTCGTTAAATATAATATAAGTAGGTGAACATTGTTTGGGAATTAACTTAAAAATATCTGGAAATCTGGATTCGCTTTAGGTGATATATAAACACACGTGTATGTTATCTATCTCATCTCTCTATCATCTATCCATATATTATCCATCTATTATCTATCTATCTATCTATCTATCTATCTATCTATCTGTCTATTATATATCTATCTATTATGATCTATCTATTATCTATCTATCATCTATTATCTATCTATCTATCATCTCTCTATTATATATTATCTATCTATGATCTATTATCTATCTATTATCATCTATTATCTATCTATTGTCTATTATCTATCTATCAATTATCTATATATCTATCTATTATCTATATCTATTATCTATCTATTATCTATCTGTTATCTATTATCTATCTATCTATCTATCTATCATTTATCTATCTATCTATTATCTATCTATTATCTATCTGTTATCTATTATCTATCTATCTATCTATCTATCTATCTATCATCTATCTATCTATCTATCATCTATCTATCTATCTATCATTTATCTATCTATCTATTATCTATCTATTATCTATCTGTTATCTATTATCTATCTATCTATCATTTATCTATCTATCTATTATCTATCTATTATCTATCTGTTATCTATTATCTATCTATCTATCTATCTATCTATCTATCTATTATCTATTATCTATCTATCTATCTATTATCTATCTATCTATCATTTATCTATCTAGCTATTATCTATCATCTATTATCTATCTATTATCTATCATCTATCTATCTATTATCTATCTATCTATCTATCTATTATCTATCTATCTATCTATCTATCTATTATCTATTTATTATCTATTTATTATCTCTCTATGATCTATCTATTATCTATCATCTATCTATCCATTATCTATCTATTTGAAAAAATGGAATAGTACAATATTACAACTTAGGGTGCACAGGCCTCCCCAGCAATTCATCAACTACTTGCTAAAAAAGTCCATAAACAGGGAGAAGGAAGGCAGCACTCCATATAGTTTTAGGTGAAAAAGGTGGATTTTTATTCAGACCCACATGGCGTGGTGATGTTTCAGCTCACACTGAGCCTTTTTCAAGCCTTCTATCTATCATCTGTCTATCTATCTATTTATCTATCTATTGATTATCTGTCTATTATCTAATATCTATCTATCATCTATTATCTATCTATTATCTATCTATTTATCTATTATTTAACTATCTATTATCTGTCTATTGTCTATCTATCTATCTATCTATCTATTATTATCTGTCTATTATCTATTATCTATCTATCTATTATTTATATATCCTCTATCTATCTATCTATCTATCTATCTATCTATCTATCTATCTATCTATCTATCTATTATCTGTCTATTATCTATCTATCATCTGTTATCTATCTATTATCTATTATCTGTCTATTATCTATCTATCATCTGTTATCTATCTATTATATATCTATTATCTGTATATTATCTGTCTACTATCTATCTATCTATCTATCTATCTATCTATCTATCTATTATCTATCTATCTATTATCTATCTAACTATCTAACTATCTATTATCTGTCTATTATCTATCTATCTATTATCTATCTAACTATGTATCTATTATCTGTCTATTATCTATCTATCTCACATATCCATAGAGCTCATCTCTCTGTATATTTTCTATTCTCTATTTCTCCCGCTATTTTACATACTTGACGCCATGCGTATTTGAGCAGTTTGGCGCAGTGTTATCTCCAGTGTGGTTAGATACAGTAATTGTACTCTACAGTGAATGATTGATTGATGGTTTTTTAATCATACCCCTGTGAGGCATTTTAACAGTGCTTGTTTGTACACACTACACATAGGACCGTGGGGTTTTAATTCGGCTATGCTCTCTGTATATCTGTACATTAATGGACATTAACCAACATTAGTCAAGTTGAATTTTGATGAGATGCCACAATCCATAAAAGGTAAGATGGCGCTCAGTCATCTGCTCAGCTTTCGAGGGTTTTCGCCACCTAAAGTTCATATTCTGGTCATTAATCAAGCAGTTGAACACAATCCATTGTTTCTATGTACAACCATCTCAGACTGGGGGGAACGCCTAAATATAGTGGTCTTCAATCTGACTTCCATAAAACATGTTCTGCCCCTACACCATGATCACAACTTCAATATTGGCAAAAACCTCCAGAATAATTTATACATGCATTCTTAAAATGAATAATTGATAAGCCTTTAGGATTGAGGCTACTTTAAAATTAGACTTTCTCTAAGGCCTGGCAGTGAAAGGGTTATGGCAAAAAAAAAAAAGAAAAATCATTGATTTCTACAGCGGACTCAGTCAGCGCCACTCACAGAGACACACACACAATCCACTCATAAACTACCCACAAGCCCTCGCGCTTCATTCCCAAGGGGAGCTTTCTGTGAGCGTCCTATTGATTTTTGATTTTACAGAAATTAGCCCCTTTTCCCCCCCAATCTTTTTTTTATTTTCATTTTTGATTTCTGATGCGATTTATATACATTTGTGATTTTATGAGGTTAACGATGAGGGAAGAAAATTACAGAGGCGGATGAAATGATAGACGTGCTGGATATTTTACATTGAATTACGCCAAATAACATAGAATATTACAACATTATGTACAGAAAATGTACATTTTACATATACGTTCGTATATTGTATTTTGCCTTTTTTACTGCTTTTTCCTGAAATCAGAAATTACATTTAAAAAAAGGTATACATTTTTCTGATTTTTTCATCTTTATTTTTTTTGTAACTGATTTTTTTTGCTTAGCCCTATCCCTAACCATAGCCCTAACTCAATCCTTTACCATAGCCCCTCGTCCCTAATCATATCCCTACTTGTAGTTAGAAAAAGTGTAAAAATATAAAAGTAGCTCTTAATGAAAACATGATTCAGTACTGTCTTCATTCATTAGCCCCTCAACTTCTATCATCTTGGTCGCTACTCTAGTAGAGTTCAGGCTCCTCAGCTTCTGTCATCTTGGTCCCTGCTCATGCAGATTTTAGGCTCCTCAGTTTCTGTCATCTTGGTCCCTGTTCATGCAGAGTTCAGACTTCTCAGCTTCTGTCATCTTGGTCGCTGTTCATGCAGATTTTAGGCTCCTCAGTTTCTGTCATCTTGGTCGCCGCTCATGCAGATTTTAGGCTCCTCAGCTTCTGTTATCTTGGTCGCTGTTCATGCAGATTTTAGGCTCCTCAGCTTCTGTCATCTTGGTCGCTGCTCATGCAGATTTTAGGCTCCTCAGTTTCTGTCATCTTGGTCCCTGTTCATGCAGAGTTCAGACTTCTCAGCTTCTGTCATCTTGGTCGCTGTTCATGCAGATTTTAGGCTCCTCAGCTTCTGTCATTTTGGTCGCTGCTCATGCAGATTTCAGGCTCCTCAGTTTCTGTCATCTTGGTCACTGGTCATGCAAAGTTCAGGCTCCTCAGCTTCTGTCATCTTGGTCGCTGTTCATGCAGATTTTAGGATCCTCAGTTTCTGTCATCTTGGTCACTGCTCATGCAGATTTTAGGCTCCTTAGCTTCTGTCATCTTGGTCGCTGCTCATGCAGATTTCAGGCTTCTCAGCTTCTGTCATTTTGGTCACTGCTCTTGCTGATTTCAGGCTACTCAGCTTAAGTCATCTTGGTTGCTGCTCATGCAGAGTTCAGGCTCCTCAGCTTATGTCATCTTGGTCGCTGTTCATGCAGATTTCAGGCTCCTCAGTTTCTGCCATCTTGATCGCTGTTCATGCAGGTTTCAGGCTCCTCAGTTTCTGCCATCTTGATTGCTGTTCATGCAGGTTTCAGGCTCCTCAGCTTATGTCATCTTGGTCGCTACTCATGTAGATTTCAGGCTCCTCAGCTTATGTCATCAAGGTCGCTTGGTCGCTGCTCATGCAGAGTTCAGGCTTCTCATCTTCTGTCATCTTGGTCGCTGCTCATGCAGAGTTCAGGCTTCTCAGCTTCTGTCATCTTGGTAGCTGTTTATGCAGATTTTAGGCTCCTCAGCTTCTGTCATCTTGGTCGCCGCTCATGCTGATTTCAGGCTTCTCAGCTTCTGTCATCTTGGTCACTGCTCATACAGAGTTCAGGCTTCTCATCTTCTGTCATTTTGGTCGCTGCTCATGCAGAGTTCAGGCTTCTCAGCTTCTGTTATCTTGGTCGCTGTTCATGCAGATTTCAGGCTTCTCAGCCTCTGTCATTTTGGTCACTGCTCTTGCAGATTTCAGGCTCTTAAGCTTATGTCATCTTGGTCGCTACTCATGTAGATTTCAGGCTTTTCAGCTTCTGTCATCTTGGTCACTGCTCATGCAAATTTCAGGCTCCTCAGCTTATGTCATCTTGGTCGCTGCTCATGTAGATTTCAGGCTCCTCAGCTTATGTCATCTTGGTCGCTTGGTTGCTGCTCATGCAGAGTTCAGGCTTCTCATCTTCTGTCAACTTGGTCGCTGCTCATGCAGAGTTCAGGCTTCTCAGCTTCTGTCATCTTGGTAGCTGTTCATGCAGATTTTAGGCTCCTCAGTTTCTGTCATCATGGTAACCGCTCATGCAGAGTTCAGGCTCCTCAGCTTCTGTCATCATGGTCACCGCTCTTGCAGATTTCAGGCTACTCAGCTTAAGTCATCTTGGTTGCTGCTCATGCAGATTTCAGGCTCCTCAGTTTTTGCCATCTTGATCGCTGCTCATACAGGTTTCAGGATCCTCAGCTTATGTCATCTTGGTCGTTGATCATGTAGATTCCAGGCTCCTCAGCTTCTGTCATCTTGGTCGCTGCTCATACAGAGTTTAGACTCCTCAGTTTCTGTCATTTTGGTAGCTGTTCATGCAGATTTCAGGCTCCTCAGCTTCTGTCATCTTGGTCTCTGCTCATGCAGATTTCAGGCTTCTCAGCTTATGTTATCTTGGTTGCTGCTCATGCAGAGTTCAGGCTCCTCAACTTCTGCCATATTGGTCGCTGCTCATGCAGATTTCAGGCTCCTCAGCTTCTGTCATAGTGGTCGCTGCTCATGCAGATTTCAGGCTCCTCAGCTTCTGTCATAGTGGTCGCTGCTCATGCAGATTTGATGCTCCTCAGCTTATGTCATCTTGGTCGTTGCTCATATAAAGTTCAGGCTTCTCAGTTTCTGTAATCTTGGTCGCTGCTTATTCAGAGTTCAGACTCCTCAGCTTCTGTCATCTTGTTTGCTGCTCATGCAGCGTTCAACTCCACAGAATCTGTAATTCTGTCTTGTCAGTGCTGCTCATCGTACAGTGAGATGGGGAGGAGACCACATTTGGCAGTCCCCATAGACTTTGGCACTTGGCTTACCTATCCATTCTAGGCCATTGTTTCCGTTATTAGAGCTAAATTAAATTACTTCCTTTGGACACCACTTTGTTCATAAATAACATATCAAGAACTGTGCTCTATATACTGTATGTATATATGGAGATACATGTGCAAATGTCTGCAAGAGTAGAGCATGATACATACTCTTAAAGGTTTTTTTTTCAGACTGAAGCACGTATCTGCCAGAAAAATGACAAATGCCAGATTGTTGAGAGTCACAACATATCCAGTATTTACCACCTAGTCAGTGGATATATTAATAATTTTTTTGAACCGTAATATCAATATTTGTTTGCCAGGTAAATAGGGCATAAAAAAATACATGGAGCGCAACAGACTATTTGATATATTTTTCAAAAAGCTGAAAAAACAGCAACCCAACCCAAAACAAGTCAGCAAAGGAAAGACATGAAAATATATCACAAAGAGATACAATAGGTATGGTAGAGCCAATCACTTTAAGGTTTATTGACAACTACGCCAACAAGAGGGCTGAATATGGATGTTTTGTGCCAGGTTCAAATTGATGCACTATTCCTCCCCCCCCCCCCCCCAAAAAAAAAAAAAAAAAACTCAAATCAATATGTAGAAAAACTAATTACATTAAGAAAAATAAATGAAAAAATGTAAAATTACAATTTTTAGCACAATCAAGTTTTGAATGATGGTTCTGGAAGCATTGACCTACTACTATGCGACCAAAAATGTTTGATGATCTTAACATAATAATTACTGTTTCTAAATGATCGTTCCTACAATGAAAACAATGTTGGAATAAATCTCAGCGTTTCTTGTAGACTTTAGGCTTTAGGGGATCAGGTCAAAAAGAGGTGGGAACATGAGATGAAATGGCATTTTGGCATTTCGGTGGGTGCTTGTGATGGGATGGGAGGACAGGAATGGGTTTGGGATGGTTGCGATTTCCACATTTATGTTCTCTGGAACCAAAGATATCTGGTCTTTGCTGTTGAAGACCACACAAACGGTTGTCTTCTATCTCTTTAGCATAATATTGCATATTTTCTAATTTAAAAAGTTATTCATGTTCGTCATGATGACGTTCCTCGGTTTCTAGAAAACACACAAAAAAACAGGCAAAGATGCTTACCTGTCTAGGCCTTGAATCAAATGCACTGTCATGGTGCAGCGGGCCAAAGTAAAGATGGCAACTACACAGGTGTGGCAATACCAATGAGACAGCCAGCCTACAATCAGGGATTGGCCGTTTGGCACACTAGTGCAAACGAATAATCAGCAGCAGTGTTCAAACAGAGAATGCAAAACACCTTTGCCTGTTTTTTTCGTGTGTTTTCTAGAATAGTGGAGTTTTTTTTCCTATTTTTCCTCCTTTTGTGGTTGTTTCTCAGTTTCTGTAGCAACTTCAATCCTGTGATTTTCTCCTACTTTAGGGAACATAATGTGCTCATGCAACATTTTTTTACAGGTGTGAAAATATGAAGTACTATGACAGCTTTGATCTTGTGCTCATGTTAACTCATGTATGGATGCAGATGTCTTTACTCACTGATCTACCACCATGTAATTAGGACATGTTCGCGTCTTGATGTGACGATTACAACAGGTGTCTTGGCGTTTTCATATTGTTTAGTATGAAATTAAAACGAGGAAGCGCTTCCTCATGGAAATTGACAATAACCACATACCAAGCCTTGAAAAACTCCAACAAGGGGCTGCCATCTTGGGACTTATACACCATCATTAATCCTGATAACTTCTTAGTTGTTACTAAACATCGAGAACTAAAAAATCAAAATGTCATAATTTTTTTTATTTCATACCCCACACACTGCCAGCCTTTCCCTTTTCACAAAGCCAGGATCCCTGTTAATTTGTTTGGATTGGGTTCCATACATGGTCTTCAGTTGGCCCATGCCTTCCTACAAGGGACCATTAAATGTCATGATATTTGTTTTATATATGTCTTTCAAAATGTATGGGAGCAATAGAGAAACATGTAGGGGTTCCTACTAAATGAACAATCACCTTATCTATCTAAAGGCCCAAGAAGAGAACATTACAAGGGTGATGATAGACATGGCTAGAGTTTCATGACTGAAGTTGAGCTTTATCATAACCTTAACCATAGCTTCCAATAAAAAGTTTAGCTAACCACTCCTAATTGCATTGAAAACTAGTCTTTTAGGGATAAGATGGTGGCCTTCTGATGAGGTTTCACTGTATTTACAGATCAGCCTTGTCAATCAAAGTCAAGAATGCTAGTTAGCATATCATGGCTCTTCCTAGTAACACCACACTTCTTGAGAATTGAGAATCCAGATGTGTTTCCAAAAGCCATACACATCTTAACAAGACCAGATGACCTTCTAATGGGTTTGGGGGCCTCGTGGCTAGAGATCTTGGAATGCAGATGTGTTGCCAAAAGCCATACACATCTCAATGAGTCCATATGGCCCTCTAATGGGTATGGGGACCTCCCAATTCTTCTACAAGTATTGGGAAGATAAAGATTGAGAAATTGGATTTACACAACCTAATCCTTTTGTTCTAAGAAATATCCAGCCACCAGAGGAGTATAATGGTTTTTTACTCTCCTCTTCCTACTAAGAACATACACATGCTTGGTTTTGCAGCTAAGGGTAGTCGGAAGAGTTAGCAAAAAGATTTGAAGGACTCTGCTGCTTAACGTGAGTACTCCATGGCAATCGGACGAGGGCAATGCAGACTTCTTAGGCAAGTATTCGAATGCAGGCATCCTTGATGCCTCTTGTGATTACAAGGCATTTGGGTGTTGGCTGAGGACGTGCCCACTGCCCCGATCTGGCTGCCACAGAGTATTGTCTTGGATGCTGGACCTAGGCACTCATCTCGTTCCTGAATGCTAGCAATCTTGGTCGACTTTTGTGATTTCTAGGCTTTAGAGTGTTGCCCAAAGAAGGTACCACTACTCCGGTCAGTTTGCCACAAAGTACCAATATAGACAGTGTACCATAGTGCTGCTAATCTTTTTACTCAACACTATTGGTCCATGGCTAATAGCTATCTAATGTGTATTGCAACCTTAAGGACTTATAAGAGAGGAACGTTCACATTCTGGCTGGCCTTGTGGTCTAGTTTCATTTCAAAAAAGGTCATATATGAAGAATTGTGAATTAAGAAAGGTATATCTCATGGTTGGTCTTAAATCCTTCTCCATGTTTAATGAGAACCTGAGTGCTCCTTTTGTACAATCATGGTCCACTCTTGGCCTAGAAGAATGGGCGGAACCTAAATAAGCAATAGACTTTTACTAATATGAGAAAGGATGTTGTTTTGGTCTAAGATCTAAGATATTTTAGATCTTGAGGACCACATGTAGATAATTTAAATGCAAATAGGCTGTAACTCACAGCTCCCAGATCCAACATTTACTAGGTTCCTTTAAATACAAGAAATGCTAATATATAGGCACCTATGACCCAATAACCACGTGATCCAAGCGAGTCTCCATGACAGGTGAATAGCTTATCATGCACCGCAGTGTAGTTAAGCCATCTTGATTGCGATCACATTAACCTTTATATAGTGCTATCATGTGCTGAGCTTACAGACTCTGTCCATTAATTGCTTCTCCGCTATGTACAAATCACTATACCAATAAAATTGTCACATTCCTCCTCCCAGCAAGACTCCTTTGGTGTCACAGCCCGAACTATGACACCTCCCCTCGTTCCATATGCAAGAAACCGCCATTACTTTACAGGTTCATAATGGAAAGTTTACCCTGTAAATTGTCCCTAGCTGCCCTCCTATTAAATCTTTCATTAAGAAGGTGCTTTATAGATGGCTGATCCTCTCGTGCCGCCGAACATATCAAGTAATTATTGTCATTTTGTATCCAATTACTGGCCTTATTTCATTACCGCCGGTTGTATGCTAGTTTTATCTGAATTGTTATTACAGGCTTTGCTTAACCCTTAAAGATGTCGATTTTGTAGCCCGTCTAGAAAAAAAAGGGAGGTGAGTGGGTTGAATGCAACCTCAAAGATATAGATTTTCCAAGATCGCTCTTAACCCTTTTTTTCCTGCAGAGCCTTCCTTTTTATGAAGACCCCCCTACACTATCTCTGGAAGGGAATTGGGAGAATTGGATGCATGTAACGCTCCGGCCCTGTAGGGGTTAACATGCATATATACAGTGCTGTATTCCGCACAGCTGGGTCGTGATCAATATTTTTCTATCAGTGTGCAGTGTCCCAGACAAGAGCGGGGGGAAGGGAACGAAAAGGAGAACTGACCAGATGGGGACAAGTGAAAAAACAAGGAATAGGTGGGTGGTGGCAGTGGGGGGCAAGGTTTATATGCCATAACCTGTAACACGATCAATTCTCCTGATATAGTGTATTGATAAACATTAATAGAATTATGGGTTATGAATGCAGGTTTAATGCGACACTAATTGAGATTGTATGTTATTAATGAAATATCATCAGTGTGCGAGGGATGGACGCACATAGTAAATGGGCCAAATATCGTCCGTTACAACAGATTTTTGGCTGTAATAAGCTTTAGTCTGTGGGGCATAATGGAGGTTGTGAAGACTAATATTCACATGCAAAGCGCAGTTTGGTCTAAGCAGGTATTAAATAATTTACAGTATAATGGTTAGAGGTATAGACATGGAGAAGTAATGAGAAGTAATGAAAATGATCCCGCTTGGTGAACAACCTTACCCCCACCCAACAAGATGCTCCTTTGTACCTATGCTCAACCAATGCCAAACCTTCAGGACCCCTTACACATTAGACTAACATCAGCCATATCTGCCTACATCGAAAGTCTAAAATGTGCGCAGTCACTCAAGTCTCCCCTGACAGGTGATGTCAGGGGAGTTAAGGATCCAACATGTTCAGTTTTGGACCATCAATAATATTATTTTCTAAGGCAGTGTTCCTCAACTCCGGTCCTCAAGAGCCACCAACAGGTCATGTTTTCAGGATTTCCTTAGCATTACACAGGTGATTGAATGCTTGCTTGTCCAGGTGATGCAATTATCACCTTTGCAATACTAAGGAAATCCTGAAAACATGACCTGTTGGTGGCTCTTGAGGACTGGAGTTGGAGAATACTACTCTAAGGAATATGCCTCCGCCAGAAATGTCTGGCAGCGGCTTTCTTGTACACCATTGTGCTCGGCAGAGCTAACACCCTTCTCTATGGCAGCCATGTAATGTGTATAGAGGGCTTATGTCTACACGTACACATACCTCATCTTTTCTTCAAAACCAACAAAAGACAAGTTTTTGGCGGGGTGGCCAATAAGGAGTTTCCTCTTCTTGCCCATTTTCCAGTTTTCAAATCTGTACGTAGTGGTTTGATATGGACTGTACCCCACATCCCTTTAGCCAGGAACATAGCAAGCTGTGGGGTTGGCAGCAGGAACAAAACTATGGTACGCGCAGAGGATGCAGTCACACCCAGGCACTAAAGTCTAGTGGGGACGAAAAAGGTTCCTTTGGCCACTATGGAAGACTTGTGGTAGCTGGGGGGTTTGGTTGGAGATTTTGCATTGGGGCCATCGAGCGTCAGGTTATGTGGAGGTAATAAAGCCTAGAGATATTATTAATATCTATTTTTAAAGAAATCTAGCTAAGACTCTGTTCCCAAATGTGACATGATCTTTGTCTGGTATTAATAGACTGGGGCTAAGCTCGGCTACTTCTGACAGACCCATAGGCAATGAATGGAGCGGAGGTTGAGAATGCATATATCTGCCCCATTCAGAACGGGGCTGCACAGTCCGGTTCTCAGGGTTACAGAGCGTTGGGGGTCCCAGCTGTTGGACCCAGAGTGATCAGCAAATTATACTCTATCCTATGAACAGGGAATAACTTGATTTTTAGGGAATAACCCTGTAAAGACTTGGACAATTTTCCTTTTAGAGCTTTTGTGTTTTTCTCTTCATCTCCCCCAAAATTTGAAAAAATTCAAGTTGTAAAAAAATGTGGCTTGTCTCACCGTTCTTTGTGATCTGTAACATTTAACTTTTTAGTCGATGGAGCTGTGTGAGGACTTGATTTTTGTGTGCCGAGCTGTACTTTTTATGGCTACCATATACAACATTTGGATGGTGTTGAAAAATAGTTTTATAAACTATTTTTATTGGTTATATAATTTTATATTTTAATAGATACTATTTATACAGATGCGGGGATACCAATTATGTTTATTTTATTTTTTTATGTCTTTATTTTTGAATGGGGAAAAGGGGCGATTCAAAAGTTGATATATATATATATATTTTTTTTTTAACAAAGCATTCTTGAATTTGGACTTTATGTTTTAGTTCTCCAAGGCACTGCAATCATTTGGTTGTTTTTAGTTTGTATGGTGATTCATCAGTGTTTCAGAATATAATTAAAAAAAAATCACGATCTCCTATGAAGCCCAGCCACAGGCTAAACATCACAGGAGAACCCCCAAATACTTTGACAACTGATTAGCACCCCACAATCATGTGTCAGAGGTGCTGTTGGACCCATTTAAAAGGGTTGTCCGATGGTAAATTAATTTTTTTTATTAGCCAGTGATTGATTAAAAAATAATAAATGTCAGTGATTAAAAGTAGCTAGCTCAGATAGCCTCTGTTAAAGGCAGGTGCTGGCTGTGTAAGACAGCAGGCATTTGCTCTATATTGGAATGGCCTGATCTACTAAGCTTGCTTCATACGCCCGTGTCATGATGAGTCTTTATATCTTGAAGTGCAAACGGGTAAAAATCAGTAGACTGTGTAAGACTATATTCATATAATTGTATGGGAAATTGGGCCAATCACGTCCACAAATTGCAGACATAGAGGGCTCTGTGTGCTCATCTGCACAGTTAATGGATGCCGAAGCTGCCTTTACGTTGCGTGCATTATTCTGTTGCTGTAGATAAGCCCCCGATGTATCCTGAAAGATGAGAAAAAGAGGCTAGATTATATTCACCTGGGCAGGCGGTCCGATCCTCTTCTTGTCTTCACGCTGCGGCTCCGGCTTCGGCGTACTTTGTCTGCCCTGTTGAGGGCAGAGCAAAGTACTGCAATGCGCAGGCGCCGGGCCTCTCTGCCTTTCCCGGCGTCTGCGCACTGCAGTACTTTGCTCTGCCCTCAACAGGGCAGACAAAGTACGCCGAAGCCGGAGCCGCAGCGTGAAGACAAGAAGAGGACGTCATCGTAAGAAGCTGGGAGGCCCCGGACCGGACCACGACGCCCATCGGATCGGACCGCCGCCCAGGTGAGTATAATCTAACCTCTTTTTCTCATCTTTCAGGATACATCGGGGGCTTATCTACAGCATTACAGAATGCTGTAGATAAGCCCCTGATGCTGGTGGGCTTACCTCACCCGTGATTTTGGGGGTGACAGGTTCCCTTTAAAGGGGGAAAGCTGAAGGACACATTAGGACATCATGATTTCCATGGAGCCTTTATAAGTTTGCAACTTGCCTCTTGTTCTACAGAAGTTTGCAACTTGCCTCTTCTTCGTTGAGTCATTTAGTGGGGGCAATTGTGTTGCTTTGCTTAAGACTGATAGAATCTTACATAGTGGCCTCTTTAAGCCAGAAAATTCTCTGTTTAACCTTAAACCCAAGATTTATAGGCCTGTATGGGAATTTTGGGCAGAGTCCTAAGAAACATTCACCTCTAACCTCCTGCTTGTAATGGCCGTTCTATTTCTTCAGACTGTACAGAAGTCGAACCATTACTAGAAAAAAGGTGAAAAGTGGATTATTTGCATTACTCTGCGCACAATTTATTGGTGTAAAAATTAACAATGCTCTCACTGGTTCAATCTTGGAAATTAACTTGCCAATGACTTAACCCCTTAGTGACAGCCAAATTTTTGAAATCTGATCAGTGTCACTTTATGTGGTAATAACTCTGCAACGCTTCAACAAATCCCAGTGATTTTGAGATTGTTTTTTCGTGACGCATTATACTTTATGATAATGGTAAATTTAGGTCAATATGTTTTGTGTTTATTTATAAAAATTATCAAAAATTTGAGAAAAATGTTAAAAAATTAGCAATTTTATAAATTTGAATGATTATCCCTTTAATCCAGATAGTCATACCACAGCAAACCATTAATAAATAACATTTCCCACATGTCGGCTTTACATCAGCATTATCTGTAATATGTTATTTTATTTTATTAGCATTTTAGGAGGTTTAAAAATGTAGCAGCAATTTTTCATTTTTTCAAGGGAAATTTACAAAATGTATTTTCTTACGGACCTATCCATGTTTGAAGTGAATTTAGGGGTCCCATATATTGGGAAACCCCCAAACGTGACACCATTTTAAAAACAGGACCCGTAGACATATTGAAAACTGCTGTCAGGTAGTTTATTAACCCTTCAGGTGTTATACAGGAATTAATGCAATGTGACATGACAGAAATGAAAATGTGTATTTTTACCACCTAAATGACGCTAACTTCTGAACAGGTTACAAGAGCCGTCAGACTCTAAGGCTGCTATTTGGTCGTGAATTGCCATGGCAAACATCAGGACCACAAAATCATGATCTGAGGGCACCAGTTTGGATAAAGAGGAAACTCCCACAATCATTTATAATGATGTAGTCACTATTGACAGCAGCATCTAAGGGGTTAACTGATTTGGGAGCAGGGGTGGATTAAGGGTAGCCAGGGCCCAGGGCTGTTCAGACTCTGTGGGCACCCCGGTCATGCGACCGAGTCATCATGTACCTGAACCAGATTATTCCAGAAAAATAGTTGCTGAGTGAAACTCCACTTCTCACCTATCACACATTAACAGTTCCCATCACCAGATCACACATATAGCCAGCAGATTTTTTGTTTTGGCCAAAAGATTTTTCATGCCGTCATCATAATACAGTAGACACTTTTGGCCGGGCCCTACTCTACTGTAACCTATTAAATATTTGTTAAAATATGCAATACAATTTAGGTATATTTTTATTTATTTTTCAATTTTTAAAATGACCAATAATATCACATACAAGGAACAAATACAACACCATGACCAGACAACATATTACCACCAGTGACCGAAAAATATCACATACAAAGAACAAACACCACTGCACCATGACCAGACCCCATATTACCACCACAAAGTGACCAAATAGTACGTACAAGGGACAAATACCGCAACACCATGACCAGACAACATATTACCACCACAAAGTGACCAAATAGCACGAACAAGGGACAAATACCGCAACACCATTACCAGACCACATATTACCACCACATAGTGACCTAATACTGCAATACTGATCAGTGATAAAAAAAAAACCACAATACTATCACCATATGTGCCAGTATTCACAGGAGATCTGTACTTAGTATGCTGTGTCTGTGTAGAGGTAATACAGTGATCACCGGTGACATTATACACAGGACCTCTGTAAATAGTATACAGTGTACAGTGTCGGTGTATAGGTAACACTGACTCACCAGCAATGTCTCTAGGTGAAGTCCTTCATCTTTCATCCAGCACAGACCGCCATCACTTCTTCCAGCCAGGACTCATCTCTGCAGGAAATAACACAGTTATCTCGAGCTCCACTTGCAGAACAAATTACTTAATTTTTCCCAACTTCTACATTACGCCACATGAAGAAAAAGAGGCAACATAGTATCATTCTACACAGTAACAGGACCGCCCCCCTCATTTAAAACAGTGTCCTCAAAAAATAAAATAAATACATCACTGCAGTAATAATATCCCTTATTTAGCCCCTATGGTAATAATAATATCCCCCATCCTGGCCCCGTGTATCTCATTCCTGGCTCCAGCCATATGTTCTCGCATCCTGCCCTCATGAGTATCCATCCTGCACCATCTGTCTCCATCGTATCCATCCTGCCCCATGATCCTGCACGATCTGTCTCCAATCCTGCCCCATGTCTTTCATTCTGCCCCGTGTCTCCAATCATGCCCCGTATCTACATTCTGCCCATGTCTCCAATCCTGCCCCATCTGTCTCCAGCCCTGCCCCCAATGTGTCCAGCATCTCTGCCCCAATGTGTCCAGCATCTCTGTCCCCAATGTGTCCAGCATCTCTGCCCCCAGTGTGTCCAGCATCTCTGCCCCCAGTGTGTCCAGCATCTCTGCCCCCAGTGTGTCCAGCATCTCTGCCCCCAATGTGTCCAGCATCTCTGCCCCAAATGTGTGCAGCATCTCTGCCACCAATGTGTCCAGCATCTCTGCCCCATCTGTGTCCAGCATCTCTGCCCCCAATGTGTCCAGCATCTCTGCCCCATCTGTGCCCAGCATCTCTGCCCCAATGTGTCCAGCATCTCTGCCCCAATGTGTCCAGCATCTCTGCACCCAGTGTGTCCAGCATCTCTGCCCCCAATGTGTCCAGCATCTCTGCCCCAATGTGTCCAGCATCTCTGCCCCCAATGTGTCCAGCATCTCTGCCCCCAGTGTGTCTAGCATGTCTGCCCCCAATGTCCAGCATTTCTGCCCCCAGTTTCCAGCACTCTGGCCTGGGTACCCCGGATTGCCGCTCCCAATTTAAAAAAAAAAAAAAGTTCTTCTCACCTGACCACGCTCCTGCGGCGAAGCTCCCTCCTAGCAGCTGAAGCTCGCACTCGCCGGCGACTGACAATGACATCAGACGCCGGCGACGTGCGCGCTGCGGCTGACGTCAGCTGCCAGCCCCCGATTGGCTGGCAGCTGTTAACTATTGACGTGCAGGCTCACTGCCAGCCTCCGATTGGATGGCGGCTGTTAACTATTGACGTGTGGGCGCGAGCCCGCATGTCAATAGCGTTAAACTGCCGCAGCACCAGTAGGGACCCGGTGAGCAGATGAGACGGGGCCCGATGCGGGCCCCCTCTGCCCACCGGGCCAATACGCCAGTCAGAGCAGTAATACCCTGATGGCGGCAGTCAATCTGAGCGGTAGCCCAGGGCCCCCCACACCAATGGGCCCTTGGCTACCGCCCAGATTGACCTCATTATAATCCGCCCCTGTTTGGGAGGTGCAAACACTGATCTTGGCTTATACAGCAAGTTGTCAGCTACAGTGAACAGCCGACAGCTGCTGGATTGTCACCTGTATGGGGAGGCTATTCTCTTATATCTCAGGTCAGTTAAAAGACGTATTGGCGGTCATTAGTATCTGTATTGGAGAGCTTGCTATTTTATACATAAATGTATGAAAATATCCTAGCGAAATTAAAGGGGTTTTCTCAAGATCAATCTTCAGGAGCATGCTGCTCACTTGCCTCCCAGCTTCTTGTTTCCCTTGATGAATGGGTTACTAACGATTGACATTTCAAACCTGCAGTACTCTCCAATTTTGAACGCAGAGGCAGCTTTATCTCTCCAGCATCAAAACTTACGAGCGCTTACAAGATCTATAGAAAATTGCTCATAAGCACTGCACTCTTTGTCTAAGAGGCTGACAACCACTGAGGTGGTCAGTAACCTAGGCAAAAAGCAGTCAACTATAAAAGTAAAAGTGCCTTGATTAATTTTAATAAGTTTCTACAATAAACTTTCCAATTTTCATGCTGAGACAATCTCTTTAATGTTGTGTCTCTATACTGAAGACTATTCGATATTGTATTTATAATAGACACAAACTCAAAGAGTTGAAAAGTTTTGCCTCCGCGATGATGATGTGTACTAATTAAGTTGTGTTACCTGTGCCCGCAGCCTGCAAAAGGAAAGAGCAAGAGCAAACCAAAGCCGAAAGAAATCACGTTCCTAAAAGGCACCGTTTGGTCTTCACCGATATCCAGCGACGCACGCTACATGCCATTTTTCATGAGAACCAGAGGCCCTCCAAGGAATTGCAGATCACCATCGCCCAACAGCTTGGCCTTGAGCTGTCCACTGTCAGCAACTTCTTCATGAATGCTCGCAGGAGAAGCTTGGACAAGTGGATGGATGAGGGTCATGGGCGTCCTCCATCTTCTTCCAGCTCTTTATCATCCAAAGGTGGCTCAGCCATTGCTTGCACCAAAGCATGAAAGAGATGCCTATAGCGCTATCAACCAAAGATAGTATCAGCCCAGCTTTCATTGTCATCCCTTCTCCATCTTGGATCTTGATATGTCTTTAGGACAAAATGACTTATAAAAGTTATTATGAGGGCAAGACTGGTCCTTGCTTTAGTGTCACCCATTGCGGTCGTTTGGCTGATACATGTTCTAGGACTATAGACTAGTCTATACACGGTCATTATTTATTTTATTTGACACTGCACACAGCGCACTACAATTTATACAGGTATCATCTTCGCTTGCCAGGTCAATAATGGTTGGATGGCAGCAGGTCTATTGATTGGTTTACCACCAATCACGGTTGGGTGACAACTGTTTTTTCATTGGTTCACCACCAATGACAGCTGTGTGGCAACAGGTCTTTTGGTAGGTTCACCACCAGAGATGTTTGGCATTCACATGCTGCAGCACCGACATTTCTAAATGGTTGCAAAAATGTTTTTAGGACACGCGCTTGACACTAGCGATCTGTGGGTCAATAATCAAGAAGGCATGCAGACTGGTTCTCACCTGTTCCTCTGCCATGCCCAACGTGTGATGGCAAACTTTCATCAAGCTTTTTATTTTAGACACTACATGAAAAATGACGTTCAATAGCTACCTCTGAATAAAGCTGACAATGACAGGCTGTTGAAATACTTCATACTAATCTCAGCTAACCTCAGATAAGGCTCTATCAGGCATTAATATAAGGGCAAGAGGCAGTAGTCATAAATGGGTTTGTAAATATTGTTATGTTTCATCTTTTGGATTGATAGCATTTTTCTGGCGGTGCCTTCAAGATGAATAACATACTACACAGTGAGGCACATGATGGTCCATGCAGTAGTAGAGACTGCTTTCTCTACTCTTCTATCGGCCAACCCTAGTCTTAGCCACTAAGCCCTACAACCACCTTCTTGTATTTTAGTGAGCAGACATTGCAGGCACAATGTTAACCACTTGAACGCATGTTGTCCAGGTCAGTGTTGAAATTGCCTTGCAAGTTTTGAACCAAAATAAAACTGGTGACCCTCAACAAAAATGTGCAATATCATGCCTCATCTGACAAAATGCATATGCAATTCCCAGACATCTCACTAGTAGGAGATAATAAACCTTACATGGACCCACAATAGTGGTCATTCTGTTAGTAGGAAGGTTCTCCTCCGTCTTCAAATGCCACTTTTAGTTGAGTTTATGTAAATTTCTGTTTCATTTTTGTATGTTTTCTTTATTTTTCACATTTTCCTTCTTCCATTATGAAGCCATAACCCTAAGTTGATAAACCCACCTTGATCATTACTGGTCTCCTACTTTTGGTCAGTACATATTTACCATGTACTTACTTCGTCTTAGTTGTACCTTTGTAGACAAATTCATGTTTGGTCTCATTTTTCAAGACCAACTTGCTGAAATAGCCCCCAAACCACCCAAAGTGTAGAAAAAGGTCTGTGTAACAATAAAAAAATCCTTATGCCAATAGCAAGATATTCTATTATCTCAGTCACCAGCTTGTGTAGCAAAGGCCCCATCGACAGCAGAAAAAATTCAAAGCTTTGTGACTTTGAAAGGTGTTGACCTTTTTCGCCTTTAGAAGCTAAGGGCTGCAGTCTGGAAGTACAGCCGGACCCTCCCCAGGCTCTTTTCATTTTTACTCCTGACCAGCTGACGGGGAATTAGTGAGTTCAATAGAACAGTAGGAGATTAGAGGAGGTAGGGGTTGGAAGGTCAAGTCACTCTCCATGCAGTGATCACATCCTCTGCGGGAAATCACTAACCCTTTGACTTCCATAGTCATCTCCAATGTTTTGTTTTGTTTTCTACACTTGCACTATTAATTCAACTGTATTTTTAATTATGGAGAACAATTGTTAGGCTCTTGTGGTAGAGAGTATACAGTAAAATCTTTTGATGTGGCACATTGTGATGTTTGAATATCGGCCAATGGTGTAATGTTCCCTCATGCAACCAGCCATGGTCATGTAGATAGAGCGACCCTGCTCTTCAGATAACTGTTTAATTATCCTTCAGTGCTCCCACAGGAGAAATAAAGCATTACATGGTGCCCATGAATATTAATGAGGTGTTAGTGTAATGTCTTCCAGAAACACTCCTTGTAGTGGCTCTCCTAGTTTAGGGACTCTCCTTGATTGATTCTAAAATAGGTTTTGTAATAAAGACATCTCTCACCGAAAAACCAAAACTAACTTGTATACATCTTGACCTTGGATAGAGTCTGTCTCTTAGACACATCTTATGCATTACTCTGTACAACATAGAGAATAGTTACTGCTCAGCTAAAGCAAACACTAGGCGGCCATTTTAGCTCCATAATTTCCAATGAGAATACCATCCTTCCTCCCCCACCCTCCCTCCATGTCTTTAATGTCTATCTGGCATGATATCATAGATGGAAATATAACTGCATATTGATTGTCCATATTGACCTGTTTTACATGATGTTATCTGGTCATAGAGATTGGTTGGCAGGAATGTAACGTTACACCAAAGTCGAAATTCCCCACTAAAGTAGTCGATGTGAATGTTTGTGGTGCAGGTCATTTTATTGGAACTTAATATGGATCTCTTGGTAAAACTATCCTATACATGAGGATAATGAAGGCTAGAAGCCACAATACGGTGACCTCGACAATGGAGGATCCAGGTAGTCCAAAGTAGAAGACTTGCGTGATGGGAATAAACTTGTACAATTGACACCATAGTGGCATACATGACATAAGGCTGGGGTCACACTTGCCAGTGCAATGCGAGAAACTTGCACGAGTCTCTCACCTGAATACCCGGCACTGCCGCCGGCACTTGGGACTGGAGCGTTCAGCTGCATAGAAATACATGCAGCCACACACTCCGGTCCCAGGTGCCGGTGGCAGTGCCGGGTATTGAGGTGAGAAACTCACGCGAGTTTCTCGCATTGCACTCGCAAGTGTGACCCCGGCCTAAGGCTGTAGTGCTCTGGTATAAGGCAAAGGGCAAAACAAGACCAGTACATTAGGACCACCTGGTCCAGTGTCCCAATCCCTCACCACCTCCATTAAGGTTCCTTCGCAAAATTTGCATGAAACTATTTGTAGAAGAAAGTAGTAACATGGTACAGATTGGAGGTATGGACTTTTTTCTTTTTTTTTTTCATTGGCATGGCTAAACTGGCATATCAATATAGTTCTACCTCATTCCTAGGAGTTATAAAAAAAATAGTCTTGACGGGTATTTGTAATATTGCTGTAGGCCAATTATGAGGTCCAGGATGAATAATATATGAAATATGTAATAATTGAACATTCTACAACATGGTTTCTTTCACAACAGAGGTGCACGTAGAGGAGCCGGAGGTCCTTATTTGGGTTGGTACCACCAGAAAACGTATACTTGGACTTTCATGGTAGAGAAGGGGTAACGAGATGTCAAAACAGGTCCACTCATGAATAAAGGAAGGGGTGTAACCAAAGCTGGGCCCTCCCCTTCATGTATATATGCCCATATCAGCCTCAAGGGCTAAAACGAAGTCGAATGTGGCACAATGTTCATCATTCTAGTGGTTACGGTCGATGATGCATATGTTAATCATTTTTTTTTATTCACTGTGCACTCACAACAAACATAAAATGACTGTTCTGGTCCAAAATGGTGGAGCTGCTCACCGAATTACTCATAATCCTTTTCTTTATCTAATTGATACCAAAGAAGAAATGTATGCGCTTGACAATTGTTTTGTAACCCACAACATGGCTGCAATGGCTTTTGTGAGTTTGTATTTTTTTGAGTGATGGGAGTAGGGGGATGTAGAATTACAGGGATGGGACGACAAGTGGAGGTGAAATTTATGGGATTGAGTGGATCCGATGGAAACCTAGTTGGCTAAACTTAGAAATCAAGCAATTGAATTGAGGGTACCAGACGAATTACTGACTAGGTGACACTTTAGGGTTAAAAGAACAAATAAAAAAATCGGAAACAATCACGATCGCTGAGCGACAATTCAATTTTACGGGGTTTTTTCTTTTGTATTTTTGAAACAGTATTAACTTTAAAAAAAAGTGCAATCCTAGGCGAAAATTACCTGCAAGATGACGATGTTAATGTATTTATGTATTTATTTATTCCCGGTTTACACGCCGGACGCAGTTATCTGGGAGACGCAACATTTTATTTTCCCTTAATTCCATTTTATGTTACAGTCAAAAGGGGTTTATGAGATTAGACGAAAGGATCTTCTTGGTTTACCTTCTGGTATTGCATCTCAGACATGTCATGTAATACCTGACGTGACCCACGAAGAAGAGTGGCACTATTTCTGGAAAAATTCCAATTTTTTTTTCTAGTTTCATAAACCCTTTACACAAATCCATAAATGCTTCAACTGGTGAAAATGAATTGATATGATTTCTTTATTATGTATTATTATATTATGTATTTATTTCATTTTTATTATTTATTAATTATTTAATTTATTAATGGTGGATAATAACCATAGATCAACTATCAAATGTTGCTTCTATGAACTGCTGTCAGCTATTGGGATCCATAAAATGACCTACAGGTGTTAATCTTGCACCTAGGGCTTTAGTCGGAGACCGATGGCTATATTTTATAGAGACTGAATCTTAGGAAAAATTAGTTTTGCTAGGGAAAATGGAAGTTAAATTTTTCTAATTAGCACCATATATCCCATTAGGCGTCTTCACTTAAGGGTATGTTTACATAGATTTTTTTTCAAGGTTTTTGGCCCTGAGTCTGCACCACAATCTTCATTAAAAAAAAAAACTTGCAACAAAACTTCCCAATCATTTGAATGAGAAAACAGTAAATACAGTATGTCGCTTTTTTTCACTCTTTTTTTTAAACAAGTATTAGAAAAAGCGTCATGTCAATTCTTTGGCATTGCACATTTTTTCTGTGGTTTTTGATACCTTTTTGACAACAGTTTTTGAAGAGGAAACTAACTTTAGGTGCATCAAAACCATGTAGAAAAAGTTGTCAAAACATACATCAATACAGTGACAAAAATGTGGGACATTGCAAAAACCAAACAAAAATCCACTGAGATTTTAAAAGCAATTTTTAGGATTAGATTTGTCAGCCTGAAAAAAAACCAAAAAGTTTTTTTCAGGAGTATTTGGAGAAGAAACCCTCCAAAAAACAGGAGGAGGTAAAAATAGAGATTTGATTATAAAGTTTCAGTTGCTAAAAAAATGAAAAGAAACTCAATGTGAAGATAACCTAAGGGTATGCACCTGGAGTTTTTCTAGCAGGTTTTGGAGCAGACACTCTCCAAATCTTCCTCAAAAACTTAATACTCCTCAAAAACGCTGCTCAGTTTCTGCTCTGTAAACTCTGCAAAAAGACCCCTTGTGCAAATAGCGGGAACTGTACGTTTTTGAGGAGTTTTGCTCTTAGGACTCATACTCACTTGCACGAGACTCGGATGAGTCTCGCACGTCAATACCCGGCACTGCACCTGGCACAAAGGAGCAGAGCGTGCGGCCCCATGTATTCCTATGCGGCCGCACTCTCCGATCTGAGTGCCGGCAGTAGCGCCGGGTATTGCCGTGCGAGACTCATCCCAATCTTGCGCAAGTGAGTATGAGCCCTTATAAGGAGGATTTAGAGTGTTTCCACTTCAAAATCTCAGTAACTGTATGCTCACACTGAGTATGTTTTAGGAACTGAGCAGAAACTCTCCAAAATTCTCCTCCAAATCTCAAAACTCCTCAAAAATGTTAAATTTCGTCTCAGTGGTTATGTGTACACTAAATTTTTCTTGCTGACTTTTTTTGTTAAGAAACTGAGCAAAACCTCCAAGATTTTATGGAGCTTTACATTTTTTAGGAGGATTTGAAGTTTCTCCTCAGTTTCCTCTTGGTTTCTGCTCCAAAAACTCTGTGTGCCCACAGTCAGTGTAGTCAGTGGCTAAGGCTATGTGCACACGTTCAGGAATTCATGCAGAAAATTCCTGAGAATTCCGGACATTTTCTGCATGAAATCCGCAAGAAAACCGCATGCATTTTTGCCGCGATTTTGCCGCGGTTTTGACGCGTTTATGCCACGGTTTTGATGCGTTTTTGATGCGGTTATTTCCGGACACTTCCCAATGCATTTTGGAGTGGGAAATCCACAAAAAAACACAAAAAGATAGAGCATGTCCGGATTTTGTGCGGTATGCGTTTTTTTTGCGGAAAAAAACGCATCATGTGCACAAAACATGCGGAATTCATTCTAAATGATGGGATGCTTATTGTATGCGTTTTTTTGTGGTTTTATAGCGTTTTTATCGGGAAAAAACGCGAAAAAACCACGAAAAAACTGCAACGTGTGAACACAGCCTAAGTCTTTTTTTTATTGTTTTTTTTAAAGGAAACTGAGCAGAACCTCTACATTTTTGAGGAGTTTTGAAGTTTCCTCTCAGCTTCTGCTCCAAAACCTCCTTAAAAATCTCTGTGTGGCAGCACCTACTTGGAGAAGTTTCATTAAGGATCAGCTTTGAAGTAGTGACCATGCGCTTTCTTTTTCCAACCTCTTCAGGTGAAAAAAAAAACTAAAAAAAACTCACATGAATAGCAAAGTGGATTTCTAATAGAAATGAGTTGGAAGAGTTTTTGAAGCATTTATTGAGGAGGATTTTGGAGTTGAGCCACTCAAAAAAAAAAAAAACCTGTGAGAACATACCCTTAATCATCCAGAATGATGGCGAATATGATTGCTCATTTCTTTCCGGTTTGTCCATGCAGTGTTCCAACTGTACATTTTACTATCTATATAAATATATATATATTACACATATAGGAGGGAGAGGAAACTTGAATGTTTAAACTGTTATTTGTGCTGATTAACCAAAGTCTTTTTGCTTGTACACATTTTAAAAACACGTACATTTTATACCAAAGTTTTTCTCTGATACCTCATCGTGTGATTTGTCCGTGGTGATGTTACGCAGAAATTAAATGTCCTTTCTTGAAAGATTTAAGGCTTGAGAGTGTGTTTTGCTTTCACAAAATTATTAATAACGAACCACTGGAGGTCTAAACACAAGCTGTTCGTACTAAGGGCTCCTTCTCATTTGCGTGAAATACGGCCGAGTCTCGCAGGTTAAAACCCGGCTCTGCCGCCGGCACTCCAGAGCGGAGCGTGCAGCCGCATAGCAATACATGGAGCTGCACGCTCCGCTCCCAAGTGCCGGTGGCAGAGCTGGGTTTTAACCTGACTCAGCCGTATTTCACGCAAGTGAGAAGGAGCCCTAACACTCTCATACTTGGGTTTGGGAATGGGAAACACCAAAATAACCCTCCAAAATTACTTTATCACAATGTAGAACTGTACCGTACGATCATCAAGAACTGGGTATAACACTACATCACTGGTACTCGAAGACTATGGAACAGCATTATAACCCTCTTCCGCTGCAGCCAATTTTGCACTGAGTTCATACTATACCCGAATCATGACATAGGACGTTATAGTACATCCTATATTGGATGGGGTAAATAATAGCTCAGAAGTTACATCTTTCTCATTAATTCATCCACAACCCAAACAAGTGAGATTTCTGTACACATCGGCCTTGGTTGAGTAGACTCTTAATCAATCTCAAAATCTTATAAAGCTTAATACCCCATGGCCACGTTAACAAATTTTACATTGGTAGCCCAAGAGCTTCAAGTTACTCCTCTGATTCCACACTACCCACCATGCTTACTTCTATACAGAACCTATCTTTGACTAAAGCTACAAATTCTACAAGAAAACTCATTGGAGATGTTGTGAAAAAAGCCTCAAGGAATTGTGTTATCTGTGTGAATTAATGTTACCGTACGAACAAGTGTTTTTCCACATCTGGGCACGGTTCAGAACGGTAGTCCTTCGTGAGCATCATCAAAGCCCTTATAGATCTCATACATTAATAAAAAATTATATCCAGCCTCGCCTCGGGTGCCAATTAAAGTTGAATAAATCTTCAGAGACTAGATTTGCCAGCCGGTTGTCCTAACAGAACCAATTTCGATAGATTCATTGAGGGTTGGTGGGTTACTGATTAGATGCAGCAATAACCACTTGGAATTGATAAGGAAACTTCAGAAGACAATATTATTGGGCCTTGAGTATTCTACAATATATGGAGCCTTTTTTTATTCGATTCTCCCTGACAGTCACCATCATGCTCAGTATCACCTTACCTTTCAACAACAGAGAGTTCTTTCTAAATTTTTTGTTTCCTGGCCTTTCCTTGGGAGGATGAACATCTTTAAAAAGAGAAGATGTCTCTTGTAGAAACTTAGACTATTTAACCACCCAAAGGTCCAGATTATCATCATTGGTTGTCCTATCACAACACATTTCAGTGATGTCTCTTCTGGTCAGCTTGACTCGGGAGGGAAAGTGACCTGAATATCTGAAAAGAGACTCGGTGACACATTTAAGAAATGATGGTGTCTCTAGTGGTCAACTTGAATTGAGAGGTGGAATGACCTGATATCTGAAAAGGGACTGTAGAAACTGGGTAAATGTTTTTAAAAAGAAAAGTTGTTTCTTGTGGTCATTGTCAACTAGACTTGATAGGGGAAGTGACCTGATATTTGAAAACGGACTGTCAAAACTTGGTCTTTTTTAATCGCTTTATTCTGACAGTCACCATCATACTCAGTATCTCCTTACCGTTCCACAATAGCAAGTTCTTGCTAAAATGTTTGATTTTTGAAACTATGGAAACTTAGGAAATCCAAGATTATTATTGGTATGCTGCAAAAAACATCTAATTATAGTTGACTCCATCAGTGATGTTTCTTGTGGTCAATGTGAGTTAGGAGAAGGATGTGTGATCTGATATCTTAAAAGGGACTGTCAAAACTAGGTAACATCTTTAGGAATAGAAGATGGCTCTTGGTAAAGTTGACTTAGAAGGGAGAGTCACCTGATATCTATAGAGCGACTATTTGAAAATGGGTCTTTAGGAAGAGAAGACCATTTATCCACCCAAAAGATCCAGTCTCATGGGGTTACCGCAAAGGAGCAGAGACAGAAGACCGCAGCGTCTGGTTGCTCCTACTCCGCCGCTAAGAAGAAGCACTTTATTAAGTGTGTGTGACCACTGACCAGTGGTGGATACCATGTCAGAGGAGAGACCTTCCGACACATGACCCACTGATTATCTGCTAAGATATATCAACGGTGGACACCTGATATTTTACTTCCACTTGCTTTCTCTCACAAGCTCTAGGGCAGCTTTGTGTTTAGGACCATATGAATATATTGAAATCATCACTCCTGTTTACATTCGGTACACAGATGAAGGTCGTTTCATGCCCAAAACGTCTATTGTATGTACTAATTCTGGACTGCATTAAAATCGTTTCCTACACACCCGTTGCGTGCCAAGTCTCATTTAACTACAAATTGGCTGATAAGCATGTGCTCATCTGCCACGACAAGGTGTACCCTAAACATGGGAGCATGCACTCTCAAATTTAAACTTACCTCTCCTGGGTTGAGACCTACAAATTAAGTTTGTGCTCTAATATGGTAACTCCAGAGAAGCCTAAATGTATGTCAGCACATAGTGACTGTTCAAACCAAGCACAGGCATCATTACACCTTAAGAGTGGCCAAAAAGTTTAGTCCACCTACTTTCCACCTTCCAGGTGCCCAGTCAATAAATAAAATGTATAGCATCAGATGTTGGAGTATGTGGTTCAGTGCTCAGATCCCTTATAAAGGAACTTAGTTCTCCAGTCCCTGTTCTTCATTTGTTTAATGCACTTGTTCATTTACTCCTTGTTTTAATATTGATGTCCATTTGTTTAGTGTCTAGTCACTGGAACTAATATGATAGAAATGATTCCTGTGCCTTGTGTGTCACGCTGTGACAGTCTCCAATAATGAAGGGGGGTCTCAAACTGTCTTTGGAACTGGGACTCTAACTATCCCTGTCCTGGGGGACAGATATGTTAGTGTATAAACACATAAAACAAACAGGTATAACAAAAAGCAATTTACATACAAAAACACTGACCAAGGGTAGAGAGGAATATAGGGAAGGATAGGAAGGTACAAAACAAATGGGAATAGGATAATGGAGAAAGCATACACCCAAAACAGCAAACAACAATCTCCAGCAGCAAGTTCGAACTCCAACTTCAGGACACCAACTCCAGCAAGCCAGGAAGTAAACTTTCACAGGCAGGGATGAGAAAGTTTGGCCAGGTTTTATAGAGAGAGAGAAAAAAGGAGGTCAGGAGCAACTTTGAGATGGAACGGCATGTCTCTAACCAGCATACAAAGAGTTGCTAACCTCTTCAGTGGCAAAGGAAATGAAGTCCATTTAATAAAAGGACCAAACGCGTAGGATAAAAGGAAGATCTGCGATTCACAGTAGGTAAAGCTTGCCTAGTGTTTCAGTGCTCAATTGTCTTATCGGGTGGCTTAGTACTTCAGTCCCTGATGTCCTGTGGCTTAGTGCCTTGGTCGCTGGTGTCTAGTGGTAAGTGTCCAAGTCTATTGTGTCCAGTATTTTACCAATGATAACAAAACAAAGCTTCCTATTTAGATATTGCACCAGAACCAAGCTCAGTGCATAGAGGACCAAAATGAATCTCATTATATACATATGGAAACAAAACTCAGTTCATAACATAAATACAGTGGAAGAACTTGATTACATAAATACGGTCACAGAACCTGAATCACGACATAAACACAGCACCAGAACCTAGATCAGTACATAAATACAATACTAGAACCTGGATCAGTACATAAATAAGAACCTGGATTAACACATAAATATAACACCAGGATCAGGATTAGTACATAAATACAATATTAAAACTAGAATTAGTACATAAATACAGTACCAGAATCAAGATCATTACATAAGTTTAGTAAAAGAACCAAGATCAGTACATAAATACAGCATAAGAACATGAATCAGTGCATAAATACAATACAAGGATCATGGTATAAATACAGCACCAGAATAAAGCTACGGTACCAGAACATATTTCTCTAAATATGATACCAGAATCTGAAATCACTGCATAAATACAGAACCAGAATAACGCTCATTGTTATGGGCTCCCTAGGTGAGGTGGATTCTCCAAGGTGTAGAAAAGGGTGAGCAGCACGGACGGGAGGCAATAATGCAGTGGAGCCAGACATGCAGGTTCGCAGGTGGACATTTGGAGCTAGAAGCATCAGAAGCAGTAGAGTTATTAGGTGTAAACAACAATAGTATTGACAAAGAAGAGTTCATTATCAATTAACTGTTGAAGCAGAGTTGTAGGTGTGAACAGCACATAAATGTGTAATGTGTAATTTGAGCTGATAATAGAGAGCTATAATAACAGAGTAGATAATTAGCTACTAAGCTGGAACTCATTCTAGCCGGAGTTGAAGCATCTCCTGCAAAGACACATGGAAACAAGGTGTTAGGTTTCCTGAATACTCAGACAGCACAGAGCTACCTGCGCCGACCTTTAGAGGCTTTGGGTGATGATGTCAAAGGTGTTTGATGGGTTACCACACTAATCTGGCTCAGATTAGTACAGAGCCTCCCTTTCCCCAGCATCGCACACAGTCTCTCCGGAATCGCGCTCCTGCAAAGGCGTACTTCTCTGCTCAGATGAGGGCAAAGTAGTGCAGTGAACAGGTGCCTGGAAAGGTCAAGGAGCCCTGGCATAAGCACACTGCAGTACTTTACTCTGCCCTCAACAGGACATTGGAGTATAGCTGCGCAGGAGAGCAACGCCGGGGAGACTGTGTGAATGACGTAGGGACACGTCATCCACACAAAGCAAGAAGGAGAATGGCATTGCAAGAAGATGGGAGGTGCTAGACCAAGACCAGTGACACTCCTTGGACCGGACCACCCCACAGGTAAGATCAGTGGAGAAATGTATTATTAATTCAGTGTAACTCCAAACACTCGTAGACATATCGCAAGAAAAGAAGAAACAATGCTTATCCTGCTGGTTAGCAGTCATGGGAACGCTGCAGCCAATCAACAGCCAATGGTAGGCTGCAGTTCTCACATAATGCCCCAAGTTCACGTGAGGCCCACACCGATTGGTCGCATGGGGCATTTTTATCCCAGTGAACATGCTCATCTACTGATATATTTATTCCTTATGGTTCTGCTAAGTGCTCTGCTTCATGTAGCCCCATAGAGAATGAATGGAACGAAGTCAGGCGTTCGACCTGTTCCATTTTCTAACATAAAGAAAAGTGCCATATTGAGGGTTAAAATTCCCTTATGTGGTAATCGGTGTGGGTCCTAGCGCTCATACCCCCACCGATCAGGAGATTAGCGGACAACCCCTTTAAGGAACATCTAAAGTGGTTCTTTTCACTGGAGTTAGCTTTACAATAGACAGTCATCACATGGCGCCATCTTGTGGCAGATTTGAGGAACTTAAGCAGAGAAAATCAAAAGTGTAAAATCTACACACCTATTGTACCAGTGCTCTGCTACCAAAATATGTGCCGATTCTGGTGGGATTTTTTTTAACCTCTTCCCGCCTTGGCCAATTTTGTGTTTGCACTTTTGATTTTTCACCTCATCTTCCAAAAGCCACATTATTTTTATTTACCGGTATTTATCTTTTAACATATTACATATTATAATTCTGGCATTTCAATATTTTTTTTTGCTTTACGGCATTAAATAATTTCAATCAGACTATTATGGATGTGGCAAAACAAAATACATTTTTTTTTCTTTTTTGAATTTTTTATTGAAACATTTATTTTTTCAAAATATTTTTAATATTTTTCACATCTGCTTTTTTTAAACTTCTATAAGCATTTATCTTTGGAGGAATGGGTTTCATAGGAACACAAAGACGGTGACAAGGGGGTCCTTCAGGGATCCCACCGATTGCCATGTTTTAGGAACCTCAAAAATGAACATATTTGGCAATGCCTTGTGCGTAACTATCTGAACTAATAAAATATCAAAATAATTATCCCATAAGGTGAAGAGGTAAAAAAAAATAATAATAAAAAGCGCAGAATTGTGGTTTTATGGTCACTATAAGGCTATGTGCACACGTTGCGGATTCTGTGCGGATCCGCAGCGTTTTTTTGAGGTGCAGAAACGCTGCAGATCCGCAATTGATTTACAGTACAATGTAAATCAATGAGAAAAAAAAATGCTGTGCACACTTTACGGAAAATCGGCTGCGGAAACGCTGCGGTTCAAAAGAAGTAGCATGTCACTTCTTTTTTGTGAATCTGCAGCGTTTTTGTACCCATTCCATTATAGAAATGCGCAGGGGTAAAAAACGCAGCAAATCCGCAAGAAAACCGCAGCAAAAACGCAAAAAAAACACTGCAGAAATGCATAAAAAACGCGACATATACGCAGGTGCGTTTTCTGCCAAGAGAGGCAGAATCCGCACCAGAAATTCCTAAGCCTAATCCGCAACGTGTGCACATAGCCTAACAACGAAAAAGAGGATAAAAAGATATAGGGGAGTTGCACAAACCCTAAAATGACACCAATAAAGAAAAACTACAGCTCGTGCCTCAAAAAACAAGCCCTTATTCAACTCTATAGACCAAAACATAAAAGTTATACCTCATGGAAAAGAAAAACAAAGCGAAGAGGGGCCCCAGGGTGAGATTTGAGGCCTTTTAATGTGTCTGGCAATTAAAACAATACAGAACAAAATGGAGGACATTTATAAAAACCGTCTAAAATGAAAACTTTATTTTTTGCTGAACGAATCACAGAGCAGCTTTCAACTTTCAAGACCAGAATCTGAAATGAAAGCTACGCTGTGATTGGTTGCTATGTGTTCCTCTCTGCTTCTTCCTGGCTCCGGGATATCTCTCTTCTATTTCGTGGCTGACACCAGAGACAATAATGTAACAAATATTTTTTTAAAACCATTGATTGATATACGTTTATATAGATAGACAGATACTGTTGAGCTCAAAAGTTTACATATCCCGGCAGAATTTTTGCTTTCTTGGCCTTTTTTCAGAGAATATGAATGATAACACCAACATTTTTTCTCCACTCATAGTTAGTGGTTGGGTAAAGCCATTTATTGTCAAACTACTGTGTTTTCTCTTTCTAAATCATAATGACAACCCAAAACATCCAAATGACCCTGATCAAAAGTTCACATACCCCATTTCTTAATACTGTGTATTTCCCCCTCTAACATCAATGACAGCTTGTAGTCTTTTGTGGTAGTTGTGGATAGGGTTGAGCGAAACGGGTCGTTCATTTTCAAAAGTCGCCGACTTTTGGCAAAGTCGGGTTTCATGAAACCCGATCCGACCCCTATGCGGGGTCGGTCATGCGGTACGCGACTTTCGCGCCAAAGTCGCGTTTCAATGATGCGAAAAGCGCCATTTCTCAGCCAATGAAGGTAAACGCAGAGTGTGGGCAGCGTGATGACATAGGTCCTGGTCCCCACCATCTTAGAGAAGGGCATTGCAGTGATTGGCTTGCTGTCTGCGGCGTCACAGGGGCTATAAAGGGGAGTTCCCGCCGACCGCCATGTTACTGCTGCTGATCTGAGCTTAGGGAGAGGTTGCTGCCGCTTCGTCAGAAGCAGGGATAGCGTTAGGCAGGGTCCATTAACCACCAAACCGCTTGTGCTGTAGCGATTTCCACTGCCCAACACCACCTTCGGTGTGCAGGGACAGTGGAAGCTACATTTTTTTTTCCCCTCAGCGCTGCAGCTCATTGGGCTGCCCTAGAAGGCTCCCTGATAGCTGCATTGCTGTGTGTACGCCGCTGTGCAAACCAACTGCTTTTTTCAAAGCACAAATCCTCTTGTTCCTTCCTTTCTGCACAGCTATCTTTTTTGTTTGTCCACACTTTTTATTTCATTTGTGCATCAGTCCACTCCTTATTGCTGCCTGCCATACCTGGCTGAGATTACTGCAGGGAGATAGTAATTGAAGGACACTCCCTGTTTTGTTTTTTTTTTGTGGGAGATTAAGATTGACATTTCTGCTAGAGTGCCATCCCTGTCTGTGTCATCTCTCACTCAGTGGGCCATAGAAAGCCTATTTATTTTTTTGCTTGATTTGGGTTATAAAATCTACCTGAAAAAATCACTACATCAATCAGTGGGAGAAAAATATTGGCCTCAGGGCTTGTGTGCCACTCTTGACTCCTGTGTGCATCATCACTCACTCAGTGGGCCATAGAAAGCCTATTTATTTTTTTGCTTGATTTTGGTTCTAAAATCTACCTGAAAAAATCACTACATCAATCAGTGGGAGAAAAATATTGGCCTCAGGGCTTGTGTGCCACTCCTGACTCCTGTGTGCATCATCACTCACTCAGTGGGCCATAGAAAGCCCTTTTTTTTTTTTTTTTTTGCTTTATTTGGGTTCTAAATTCTACCTGAAAAAATCAATAAATCAATCAGTGGGAGATTAATATTGGCCTTTGGGCTTGTGTGCCAGTCCTAAGCGTGCCATCTCTCTCTCTCAGATAGTGGGCCATAGAAAGCCTATTTATTTTTATTTTTTTTTAGTGGGTTTATAAATTCTCCCTTAAAAAAAAAAGGGAGATTAATATTGGCCTTTGGGCTTGTGTGCCAGTCCTAAGCGTGCCATCTCTCTCTGTCTCTCAGATAGTGGGCCATAGAAAGCCTATTTATTATTTTTTTTATTGGGTTTATAAATTTTCCCTGGAACAAAAAAAAAAAAGTGGGAGATAAATATTGGCCTCTGGGCTTGTGTGCCACTCCTGACTCCTGTGTGCGTCATCTCTCACTCAGTGGGCCATAGAAAGCCTTTTTTTGTTTTATTTGTTTTCTAAATTCTCCCTGAAAAAATCATTTTATTTTATTTGGTTTCTAAATTCTTCCTGAAAAAATCATTTTATTCTATTTTTTTTTTTCCTAAAGTCTCCCTGAAAAAAAAAAAAATCAGTGGGAGATTAATATTGCCCTTTCTGCTTGTGTGCCAGTCTTGACTCCTGGGTGTGCCATCTCTCTCTCTCTCTCCAATTGTGGGCCATAGAAAGCCTATTATTTTTTTTAGCTTGATTTGGGTTCCAAAATCTACCTGAAAAAATCACTACATCAATCAGTGGGAGATAAATATTGGCCTCTGGGCTTGTGTGCCACTCCTGACTCCTGTGTGCGTCATCTCTCACTCAGTGGGCCATAGAAAGCCTTTTTTTGTTTTATTTGTTTTCTAAATTCTCCCTGAAAAAATCATTTTATTTTATTTGGTTTCTAAATTCTTCCTGAAAAAATCATTTTATTCTATTTTTTTTTTCCTAAAGTCTCCCTGAAAAAAAAAAAAAAAAAACAAATCAGTGGGAGATTAATATTGCCCTTTCTGCTTGTGTGCCAGTCTTGACTCCTGGGTGTGCCATCTCTCTCTCTCTCTCCAATTGTGGGCCATAGAAAGCCTATTATTTTTTTAGCTTGATTTGGGTTCCAAAATCTACCTGAAAAAATCACTACATCAATCAGTAGGAGATAAATATTGGCCTCTGGGCTTGTGTGCCACTCCTGACTCCTGTGTGCGTCATCTCTCACTCAGTGGGCCATAGAAAGCCTTTTTTTGTTTTATTTGTTTTCTAAATTCTCCCTGAAAAAATCATTTTATTTTATTTGGTTTCTAAATGCTTCCTGAAAAAATCATTTTATTCTATTTTTTTTTTCCTAAAGTCTCCCTGAAAAAAAAAAAAAAAAAAACAAATCAGTGGGAGATTAATATTGCCCTTTCTGCTTGTGTGCCAGTCTTGACTCCTGGGTGTGCCATCTCTCTCTCTCTCTCCAATTGTGGGCCATAGAAAGCCTATTATTTTTTTTAGCTTGATTTGGGTTCCAAAATCTACCTGAAAAAATCACTACATCAATCAGTGGGAGATAAATATTGGCCTCTGGGCTTGTGTGCCACTCCGGACTCCTGTGTGCGTCATCTCTCACTCAGTGGGCCATAGAAAGCCTTTTTTTGTTTTATTTGTTTTCTAAATTCTCCCTGAAAAAATCATTTTATTTTATTTGGTTTCTAAATTCTTCCTGAAAAAATCATTTTATTCTATTTTTTTTTCCTAAAGTCTCCCTGAAAAAAAAAAAAAAAAACAAATCAGTGGGAGATTAATATTGCCCTTTCTGCTTGTGTGCCAGTCTTGACTCCTGGGTGTGCCATCTCTCTCTCTCTCTCTCCAATTGTGGGCCATAGAAAGCCTATTATTTTTTTAGCTTGATTTGGGTTCCAAAATCTACCTGAAAAAATCACTACATCAATCAGTGGGAGATAAATATTGGCCTCTGGGCTTGTGTGCCACTCCTGACTCCTGTGTGCGTCATCTCTCACTCAGTGGGCCATAGAAAGCCTTTTTTTGTTTTATTTGTTTTCTAAATTCTCCCTGAAAAAATCATTTTATTTTATTTGGTTTCTAAATTCTTCCTGAAAAAATCATTTTATTCTATTTTTTTTTTCCTAAAGTCTCCCTGAAAAAAAAACAAACAAAAACAAATCAGTGGGAGATTAATATTGCCCTTTCTGCTTGTGTGCCAGTCTTGACTCCCGGGTGTGCCATCTCTCTCTCTCTCTCTCCAATTGTGGGCCATAGAAAGCCTATTATTTTTTTTAGCTTGATTTGGGTTCCAAAATCTACCTGAAAAAATCACTACATCAATCAGTGGGAGATAAATATTGGCCTCTGGGCTTGTGTGCCACTCCTGACTCCTGTGTGCGTCATCTCTCACTCAGTGGGCCATAGAAAGCCTTTTTTTGTTTTATTTGTTTTCTAAATTCTCCCTGAAAAAATCATTTTATTTTCTTTGGTTTCTAAATTCTTCCTGAAAAAATCATTTTATTCTATTTTTTTTTTTCCTAAAGTCTCCCTGAAAAAAAAAAAAAAATCAAATCAGTGGGAGATTAATATTTACATTTGTGCTTCAGTGACAGTCCTGCGTGTGTGGCATCTCTCTCATTTGTTGCCACCAACAACAGAGTGTGTAACATTGTGCCTGATTTTCGTTGTGGTCTCACTCACAGGTAAAGGGGTAGCTAAATCATACTGAAGTTATAGCTCACCGTGTAATTTGTGTGACAGCAACAAATACCGTTAGTTTGTTTACGTTTTTAAAACAATGAGGAAGTATGGTGGAAGAGGTCGTGGCCGGGGGCGTTCATTGTCAGCTGGTAATGAGGGTAGTGGTAGTGGTGGAGCATCAGCTGGTCGTGGGAAAAAAAATATTGCACCTAAGTCTGGAGCTGTGGAGCCAGGTTTGTCGTCTGGCTACACAAGGCCTCGAACGCTCCCTTTTCTGGGAGTAGGAAAACCGCTTTTAAAGCCGGAGCAGCAAGAGCAAGTTTTGGCTTATCTTGCTGACTCAGCCTCTAGCTCTTTTGCCTCCTCTCGTGAAACTGGTAAATGTCAAAGCAGCGCGTCGTTAGTGGATGTTCACGGTCAGGGACAAGTCGCTTCCTTGTCCTCTTCAGCAAAAACAACAACAGAGAAGAATGCAGCAGGCGACACAACGGGTTACTCCATGGAACTCTTTACACATACCGTCCCTGGCTTAGAAAGTGAAGCAGTTAACAGTCCATGCCCATTACAAGTTGAATCTGACATGGAGTGCACTGATGCACAGCCACAGCCAGACTACTATGCTGGTCCTTTGACTCAGACCACAACATTGCCCTCGCAGGGTGCTGATCAAGAATCAGACCCTGATGAGACTATGTTGCCCCATCACGAACGCTATACCACCGACCGACACGGTGACACAGACGAAGTTGCACATGAGCTACAAGAAGAGGTAATAGATGACCCAGTTCTTGACCCCGATTGGCAGCCATTGGGGGAACAGGGTGCAGGCGGCAGCAGTTCTGAAGCGGAGGAGGAGGGGCCGCAGCAGGCATCAACATCGCAACAGGTTCCATCTGCCAGGCCCGTATCTTGCCCAAAACGCGTGGCAAAGCTAAAACCTGTTGGAGGACAGCGTGGCCATCCGGTTAAAGCTCAGTCTGCAATGCCTGAAAAGGTATCCGATGCTAGAAAGAGTGCAGTCTGGCATTTTTTTTAAACAACATCCAATTGATCAGCGCAAAGTCATCTGTCAAAAATGTTCAACTACCTTAAGCAGAGGACAGAATCTGAAAAGTCTCAATACAAGTTGCATGCATAGACATTTAACCACCATGCATTTGCAAGCCTGGACTAACTACCAAACGTCCCTTAAGGTTGTAGCACCCTCGGCCAATGAAGCTAGTCAGCAACGCAACATCCCTTCCGGCAGGGTAGGGCCACCATTTTCCGCACCACCTGCAGTATCTGTGCAGGTTTCTTTGCCAGGCCAAAGCCGTCAGGGTCAGGGAATCACCAGTTTCGTAGTAGGAAACACTGCATCTAGGGCACCGGTGGCAACAATACCATCTCCCACCGTCTCTCAGTCTGCCATGTCCACGGCACCCCCGCTAGTTCCACGATCTCCAGCTCTCCAGTCCAGCTCACCCTACATGAGACTATGGTTAGAAAAAGGAAGTACTTAGCCTCACATCCGTGTACACAGGGTTTGAACGCACACATAGCTAGACTAATCTCGTTAGAGATGATGCCCTACCGGTTAGTTGAAAGCGAAGCTTTCAAAGCCCTGATGGACTACGCTGTACCACGCTACGAGCTACCCAGTCGACACTTTTTTTCCAGAAAAGCCATCCCAGCCCTCCACCAGCATGTTAAAGAGCGCATCGTCCATGCACTCAGGCAATCTGTGAGCACAAAGGTGCACCTGACAACAGATGCATGGACCAGTAGGCATGGCCAGGGACGTTACGTGTCCATCACGGCACACTGGGTAAATGTGGTGGATGCAGGGTCCACAGGGGACAGCAAGTTTGGGACAGTTCTGCCTAGCCCACGGTCTAGGAAACAATTGGCTGTAGCCGTTCGCACCCCCTCCTCCTCCTCTTCGTCCTCCTGCAGAAGCGAGAGCTCGTCCACAGACCGCAGTCGCACAACCACTCCATCCGCAGCTGCCACTGTTGCACACCAGGTCTCCCATTATGGGGCAGCTACTGGCAAACGTCAGCAGGCTGTATTGGCTATGAAGTGTTTGGGCGACAACAGACACACCGCGGAAGTTCTGTCCGAGTTCTTGCAGAAAGAAACGCAGTCGTGGCTGGGCACTGTAGATCTTGAGGCAGGCAAGGTAGTGAGTGATAACGGAAGGAATTTCATGGCTGCCATCTCCCTTTCCCAACTGAAACACATTCCTTGCCTGGCTCACACCTTAAACCTGGTGGTGCAGTGCTTCCTGAAAAGTTATCCGGGGTTATCCGACCTGCTCCTCAAAGTGCGTGGACTTTGCTCACATATCCGCCGTTCGCCCGTACACTCCAGCCGTATGCAGACCTATCAGCGTTCTTTGAACCTTCCCCAGCATCGCCTAATCATAGACGTTGCAACAAGGTGGAACTCAACACTGCACATGCTTCAGAGACTGTGTGAACAGAGGCGGGCTGTTATGTTTTTGTGGGAGGATACACATACACGGGCAGGCAGTAGGATGGCAGACATGGAGTTGTCAGGTGTGCAGTGGTCGAAGATTCAAGACATGTGTCAAGTCCTTCAGTGTTTTGAGGAATGCACACGGCTGGTTAGTGCAGACAACGCCATAATAAGCATGAGCATCCCCCTAATGCGTCTGCTGATGCAAAGTTTGACGCACATAAAGGATCAGGCGTCTGCAGCTGAGGAAGAGGAAAGCCTTGATGACAGTCAGCCATTGTCTGGCCAGGGCAGTGTACAGGACGAGGTAGCGGGCGAAGAGGAGGAGGAGGACGAGGAGGATGATGGGGATGATTATATTTTTAATGAGGAAGCTTTTCCGGGGCCACTGGAAATTGGTGGCGCGGCAAGGCCGGGTTCTGGTTTTTTGAGGGACACAAGTGACGTGGATTTGCCTGAAACTGCCCCTCAACCAAGCACAACCGCAGATTTGAGAACTGGAACTTTGGCCCACATGGCGGATTATGCCTTACGTATCCTCAAAAGGGACACACGCATAACTAAAATGATGAATGATGACGATTACTGGTTGGCCTGCCTCCTTGATCCTCGCTATAAAGGCAAATTGCAAAATATAATGCCACATGAGAACTTGGAACTAATATTAGCAACCAAACAATCAACTCTTGTTGACCGTTTGCTTCTGGCATTCCCTGCACACAGCGCCCGTGATCGTTCTCACACGAGCTGCAGGGGCCAGCAGACCAGAGGAGTTAGAGGGGCAGAAATCAGAAGTGGCGTTGGCCAGAGGGGTTTTCTGACCAGGTTGTGGAGTGATTTTGCTATGACCGCAGACAGGACAGGTACTGCAGCATCAATTCAAAGTGACAGGAGACAACATTTGTCCAGTATGGTTACAAACTATTTTTCATCCCTTATCGATGTTCTCCCTCAACCGTCATTCCTATTTGATTACTGGGCATCAAAATTAGACACCTGGCCAGAATTGGCAGAATATGCATTGCAGGAGCTTGCTTGCCCGGCAGCTAGTGTCCTATCAGAAAGAGTATTCAGTGCTGCAGGTTCAATACTAACAGAAAAAAGGACTCGTCTGGCTACCCAAAATGTAGATGATCTAACCTTCATTAAAATGAACCACAACTGGATTTCGAAATCTTTTGCCCCACCTTGCCCGGCTGACACCTAGCTTTCCTATGAAAAGGTCTTGCCTGTGGACTATTCTGAATGCCTTTTCCAATCTCGTAATTTTCTGCACCTGATTGTCCAGCATACGACATGTTTACACCTCACTAAATGGCCAAACTCCCCACACGGGGCCGTGGTATCGACACTTGGCGACAGCACCCGTGAGAGTGCAGTTTGTCTGAAGAGGTGGGTGAGCCCGCTTTTGGTCGACGGCACTGCCACTGGGTCCCTCCTAGTACAATAAAGTGTCTCTGGCGGTGGTGGTGCGCACCCAACGTCAGACACACCGTTGTAATATGAGGGGCCCTGGGCCTGTACCGCCGGCCACAAGACAGTTTCCCCCCACCCCAGCTCAAAGAGTGCTCTACCACTTGCAAAATTATCTCACAGCTCCACCAATGTTTAGTCTATGCGCTGACATCCTTCAATGCCTGCCACTGACAATACCATTGTATTGACATTTTTGTTATGTTAGGCCTTCGATGCCTGTCTGTGGTCACTCCTTCCACTAGGCCTCCACTGACCACACCACTGCTGCCCGTGTACCCCTGTAACCAATTTAAAATTGCCTACAGCCATGTGTTATTATTTTAGGCCTTCGATGCCTGTCTGCGGTGACTCCTTCCACTAGGCCTCCACTGACCACACCACTGCTGCCCGTGTACCCCTGGAACCAATTTAAAATTGCCTACAGCCATGTGTTATTATTTTAGGCCTTCGATGCCTGTCTGCGGTGACTCCTTCCACTAGGCCTCCACTGACCACACCACTGCTGCCCGTGTACCCCTGTAACCAATTTAAAATTGCCTACAGCCATGTGTTATTATTTTAGGCCTTCGATGCCTGTCTGCGGTGACTCCTTCCACTAGGCCTCCACTGACCACACCACTGCTGCCCGTGTACCCCTGGAACCAATTTAAAATTGCCTACAGCCATGTGTTATTATTTTAGGCCTTCGATGCCTGTCTGCGGTCACTCCTTCCACTAGGCCTCCACTGACCACACCACTGCTGCCCGTGTACCCCTGTAACCAATTTAAAATTGCCTACAGCCATGTGTTATTATTTTAGGCCTTCGATGCCTGTCTGCGGTGACTCCTTCCACTAGGCCTCCACTGACCACACCACTGCTGCCCGTGTACCCCTGGAACCAATTTAAAATTGCCTACAGCCATGTGTTATTATTTTAGGCCTTCGATGCCTGTCTGCGGTCACTCCTTCCACTAGGCCTCCACTGACCACACCACTGCTGCCCGTGTACCCCTGTAACCAATTTAAAATTGCCTACAGCCATGTGTTATTATTTTAGGCCTTCGATGCCTGTCTGCGGTGACTCCTTCCACTAGGCCTCCACTGACCACACCACTGCTGCCCGTGTACCCCTGTAACCAATTTAAAATTGCCTACAGCCATGTGTTATTATTTTAGGCCTTCGATGCCTGTCTGCGGTCACTCCTTCCACTAGGCCTCCACTGACCACACCACTGCTGCCCGTGTACCCCTGGAACCAACATCAGAAAATATAAAAATAAGTATTTTGCTTATAAAAAAGAAAATACTGGAGAGATATCAAATGCAGACATTTTAACATTAAAAACAAACACATACAACAAAAATCTGGTACAGTACTAAAAATGGCCACCAGCTACAATAACTTTCTCCTGCAAGTAGTTAACTGAAAGGTTTTTTCAATTTTAAACACAGATATGGCATCCACCGAGTGTTGTCCTGTCGCGTCTTTTTTATATTATTGCCAAGAAGATGCAAAACAATGAAAATAATAAAATCATTATTTACCCAAAAAATAGAGTAAGTCAAAACCACATTGCAAATAAACATTCATTACAAATAAAGAAGCAGGGCGCGTCCGAGGGTGAGTATATACCTAATAAGAATATAATCACCCTCGGACGCGCCCTGCTTCTTTCCGACAGCCTTCCTTCCTAAGAATCAGCCCTTCCGTGGTGTAGAGAGAGGGTTTGTTACACTCCAAGGTGTTCCCCAGGTTGCCTTTCCTGAGCTTCGATCTTCCGGCTCTCGTTTAGTAGTTGTTGGAAACTACGCTGCATTGGGCCTACAAATTGGGTATGGGGTGTAGAGAGATGGTGTGTTCCACTCCAAGGTGTTCCCCAGGTTGCCTTTCCTGAGCTTCGATCTTCCGGCTCTCGTTTAGTAGTTGTTGGAAACTACGCTGCATTAGGCCTACAAATTGGGTATGGGGTGTAGAGAGATGGTGTGTTCCACTGTAGAGAGATGGTGTGTTCCACTCCAAGGTGTTCCCCAGGTTTCCTCTCCATTGCTTCGATCTTCCGGCTCTCGTTTAGTAGTTGTTGGAAACTACGCTGCATTAGGCCTACAAATTGGGTATGGGGTGTAGAGAGATGGTGTGTTACACTCCAAGGTGTTCCCCAGGTTTCCTCTCCATTGCTTCGATCTTCCGGCTCTCGTTTAGTAGTTGTTGGAAACTACGCTGCATTAGGCCTACAAATTGGGTATGGGGTGTAGAGAGATGGTGTGTTACACTCCAAGGTGTTCCCCAGGTTTCCTCTCCATTGCTTCGATCTTCCGGCTCTCGTTTAGTAGTTGTTGGAAACTACGCTGCATTGGGCCTACAAATTGGGTATGGGGTGTAGAGAGATGGTGTGTTCCACTCCAAGGTGTTCTCCAGGTTGCCTTTCCTGAGCTTCGATCTTCCGGCTCTCGTTTAGTAGTTGTTGGAAACTACGCTGCATTAGGCCTACAAATTGGGTATGGGGTGTAGAGAGATGGTGTGTTACACTCCAAGGTGTTCCCCAGGTTTCCTCTCCATTGCTTCGATCTTCCGGCTCTCGTTTAGTAGTTGTTGGAAACTACGCTGCATTAGGCCTAAAAAATGGTTATGGAGTGTAGAGAGATGGTGTGTTCCACTGTAGAGAGATGGTGTGTTCCACTCCAAGGTGTTCCCCAGGTTTCCTCGCCAATGCTTCGATCATGATGCTCTCGTTTAGTAGTTGTTGGAAACTACGCTGCATTAGGCCTACAAATTGGGTATGGGGTGTAGAGAGATGGTGTGTTCCACTCCAAGGTGTTCTCCAGGTTGCCTTTCCTGAACTTCTATCTTCAGGCTCTCATTAAATTGTGGTTAAACGGAACAACTGCATTTGGCGTACTAGTTGGTTTGGGGCCTACTATCGGTGTCTGCCGCTCCTTGCTGTTCTCCTGGTTTCCTGTCCTGAAATTCCGTTTTCAGGCGCTCGTTAAGTAGTTGTTAATGTTAGACTGCATTTGGCCTACTAGTTGGGTTGGGGCCTACTATCGGTGCCTGCCACTCCTTGCTGTTCTCCTCCACTGAACAAAGCTGTGCCGCCTGTTTACTACTGTTGCCAATTTTGAACTGCATTTCGACTACTTACTGATTTGGGCCTACTCTCTGTGTCAGCCTCTCATTCCAGTTGTCCTCCACTGCAATGCCCCCTGATTAGTCCTGTGTTACCAATTTTGAACTGCATTTAGCCCACTTTATTCTTTGGGCCTATATCTGTGTTTCCTTCTCATCCTGCCCATTGCCCAGCCAGTGATAGATGAGTCTGCTGGTACATTGACCCATAACGCAACATTTCCCGTGCACGCTACACTGCAAGATTGTGGCCCTGCTGAAAGTCAGGTCCCCCTTCCCGCATACCATACCACCTTACACGGGGACAAACAGGAAGGTGCAGATGAAAGTGCAGGTTCCTTCATCAGGTGGGGGGAGGAATACTAGTTGGCGACGTCACTGGCACAGGGCCTCTCATGGTACGCAAAAGTGTTGCTGCCGGTGGGAGGCGCCCCCGCCGTGCAAACACACCGCTGTACTTTGAGGGGCCCTGTGCCAGTGCCAATGCCAACGAGTGGGCCCCCCCTGCTTGCTCAGGTTCACAGCACTTGCAAAGTTGAAATACTTACCTCTCCCTGCTCCACTGCCGTGACATGGTCCAGATTTCCTGGGCCCACTAATTACTTGAACCAGCCCTACCCACCACAACTTTAGCCAAATGACCCCCAATTTCAAATGCCTTCCAATTATTATAAGGTAAATTACGCTTGACAAGCTTCATTAAGAAGAATGGATGGTTTTGACATTAAAATGGGCACTCTAGGTGTTTTCCTGGCCCCCACTCACTGCCGACTATGCTGCCCCATTGACTTGCATTGGGTTTCGTGTTTCGGTCGATCCCGACTTTACGTCATAATCGGGCGATTTCACTCGACCCGACTTTTAAGATAGTCGGGTTTCGCGAAACCCGGCTCGACTCTAAATAGGTCAAGGTCACTCAACTCTAGTTGTGGATGAGGTTCTTTATTTTCTCAGATAGTAAAGATGCCCAATCTTCTTGGCAAAAAACCTCCAGTTGCTGTAAATTCCTGGGCTGTCTAGCAGGAACTGCGCGCTTGAGATCTCCTCAGAGTTGCTCAATGGTATTGAGGTCAGGAGACTGAGATGGCCACTCCAGAACCTTCACTGTGTTCTGCTGTAGCCAATGACTGGTCGACTTGGCCTTGTGTTTTGTATTGTTGTCATGTTAGAACTTCCAAGTACGTCCCAAGTGCAGCTTCCGGGCTGAAGAGTGCAAATTTGGCTCCAGTATTTACTGATAACGTGCTGCATTCATCTTTCCTTCAACTTTGACCAAGTTTCCTGAGCCTTTGTAGCTTACACGTCCCCAAAACATCAGTGATGCTTTACAGTAGGAATGGTGTTCCTTTCATCATATGCCTTTTTGACCTTTCACCAAATATAACATTTATGGTTGTGGCCAAAAAGTTCAATTTTGGTCTCATCACTCCAAATTACCTTATTCCAGAAGTTTTAAGATTGTCTGTTTTGCGCATTGTACCCAAGATACTTTGTGGCATTTATGCAGTAATGGCTTTCTTCTGGTGACTCGACCATGCAGCCCATTTTTCTTCAAGTGCCTCCTTGTTGTGCATCTTGAATCAGCCACACTGCTAGTTATCAGAGAGTCCTGTATTTCACTTGATGTTATTTGTGGGTTTTTCTTTGCATCCCGAACAATTTTCCTGGCAGTTGTGGACATTTTTGTTGCTCTACCTGACCGTGGTTTTGTTTTTACAGAGCCCCTGATTTTCCATTTGTTAATCACAGTTTGAACGCTGCTGACTGGCATTATCAATTCCTTGGATATCTTTTTGTATCCCTTTCCTGTTTTATACAGTTCAGCTACCTTTTCCAGTAGATCCGTTGACAATTGTTTTGCTTTCCCCATGACTCACAATCCAGAAACGTCAGTGGCTGGATGAAAGATGCAAGAGTCTGTCTGGATCCCAGAAACTCACTCAGCTTTTATGCACACACACTGATTACAAGCAAACAGGTCACATGTGAGGATGTTACCTTTAGTAGCCATTCAAACCCATTTGTGTCAACTTCTGTACATGTTATCAGGCCAAAATCACCAGGGTATATGAACTTTTGATCAGGGTCATTTGGATGTTTTGGGTTGTCATTATGGTTTAAAAAGAGAAAACACAGTAGTTTGACAATGGCTTCACCCAACCACTAACCATGAGTAGAGAAAAAGTTTTGGTGTTATCATTCATATTCTCTGAAAAAAGGCCAAGAAAGCAAAAATTCTGCCAGGGTATGTAAACTTTTGAGCACATCTGTAACTTGTCCAGAACGGTTATTTTTCCCTGCAGCAGCTGAGGTGTATTATGAGGTTTTGCAGCAGCTGAGGTATTTTATGAGGTTCTGCAGCAGCTGAGGTGCACTACGGGGTTCTGCAGCAGCTGAGGTCTACTATGAGGTTCTGCAGCAGGTGAGGTGTATTATAAGGTTCTTCAGCAGCTGAGGTGTACCATAAGGTTCTGCAGCAGCTGAGGTGTATTATAAGGTTCTGTAGCAGCTGAGGTGCACCATGAGGAAGTGCAGCAGCTGAAATGTATTATGAGGTTCTGCAGCAGCTGAAGTGTATTATGAGGTTCTGTAGCAGCTGAGGAGTATTATGAGGTTCTGCGGCAACTGAGGTATTTTATGAGGTTCTGCAGCAGCTGAGATGTACCATGAGATTCTCCAGCAGTTGAGGTGTACCATGAGGTTCTGCAGCAGCTGAGTTGTACTATAAGTTTCTACAGCAGCAGAGGTGTATTATGAGGTTCTGCAGCAGCTGAGGTGTAATATGAGATTCTGCAGCAGCTGAGGTGCATTATGAGGTTCTGCAGCAGCTGAGGTGTAATATGAGATTCTGCAGCAGCTGAGGTGCATTATGAGGTTCTGCAGCAGCTGAGGTGTAATATGAGATTCTGCAGCAGCTGAGGTGCATTATGAGGTTCTGCAGCAGCTGAGGTGTAATATGAGATTCTGCAGCAGCTGAGGTGTAATATGAGATTCTGCAGCAGCTGAGGTGCATTATGAGTTTCTGCAGGAGATGAAAAGTATTACGAGGTTCTGCAGCAGCTCAGGTGTTTAATGGGCTTCTGCAGCAGCTCAGGTGAACTATAAGGTTTTGCAGCAGCTGAGGTGTATTATGAGGTTCTACAGCAGCTGCAGTGTACTAAGAGGTTCTATAGCAGCTGAGTATAATGAGGGTCTGCAGGAGCTGAGGTGCACTATAAGGTTTTGCAGCAGCTGAGGTGTATTATGAGGTTCTGCAGCAGCTGAGGAGTATTATGAGATTCTGCAGCAACTGAGGTGTGCTATTAGATTCTGCAGAAGCTGAGGAGTATTATGAGGTTCAGCAGCAGCTGAGGTATTTTATGAGGTTCCACAGCAGCAGAGGTGCGCTATGGGGTTCTGCAGCAGCTGAGGTCTACTATGAGGTTCTGCAGCAGGTGAGGTGTATTATAAGGTTCTACAGCAGCTGAAGTATACCATGAGGTTTTGCAGCAGCTGAGTTGTATTATAAGGTTCTGTAGCAGCTGAGGTGCACCATGAGGTTCTGCAGCAGCTGAGATGTATTATGAGGTTCTGCAGCAGCTGAGGAGTGTTATGAGGTTCTGTAGCAGCTGAGGTATATTGTGAGGTTTTGCAGCAGCTGAGGTATTTTATGAGGTTCTGCAGTAGCTGAGATGTACTATGAGATTCTGCAGCAGCTGAGGTATACCATGAGGTTCTCCAGTAACTGAGTTATACAGCAGCAGAGGTATATTATGAGGTGTCACGATAATGTGAATATGCCATGTTTGAGTATCTACCTAGAAATTCCATGGCTTTCCAGATACATGCTGTGGGCCTTTCCAACCCCCCTCTTCCCCTTCTTTTCTCTGTCTGTGTGTAATCATAAACATCTCATTTCCCCCCTCCCTCAAGAATTTATATGGCTCCGTGCTGCGTAGACAAATCTCCCAACCCTACTCATTCCCACCTCCCACCTGGTACTGGTTAAAACTGGTATACAAAGCATGAGTTTCTATTGATATTTAAAGGTTATATATATTGGCACCGATCAGGGCTACAGATATAAGAATTATATATTCCGGATTTCCATCAAGGGATCTATAACTCCCTGAAATCACTAGAAGCTAAACCCAACGAGTGCAAAGAGAGGGTTTCTACGTAAGTGGGTCATGTAATTACACCTTGTTTACACTTAAAAGAATCCCCCTGATGTGGGGCACATCCTGATCATTGTATCTTTCATATATGAGATTTATACAGCGAGCTAGGCATAAAAATGGGTGCCATACCTCCAAGTAAAGGGGAGGTTTCAGTCTCTAATTGAGATCACCACAGGGGGAAGGCTTTGGTTTTAGGCTAGGAAATAAAGGAGTGAAGTGGCAGTCTTCACATGTCTTTGTCTGGGGTCTAGCTGCTATACAGGGGTGATGCAACTGGATATATGCTCGCTCTTCCCCCACAGCACACGGTCAGCCATCAGATGATATGACATAACGAAATGTAAGCATTTTTCAACTTTAATCCCATTTTATTTGTAATTGTATTGTACATATGATATTTGTCTTTTTTATAATATCTTTTTATACCTCTGTAAACACTGTCTACCTTTTTTTGAGTGGCCCAATAAATAAAGCCTTTTTCTCCCCCTAGTGGCCGGAGTGTGAAGTGTAATGTGTGCTGGTGATACCTGGTCAGTAAAATTCCTTCAGTGCCATCAGATGTACCATCACTCCCCTTAGTGGCAGAGTGTCATACTGCAACGACCAGATCTCTGGGGCGCTGCACAGCCATCATTGCCAAATAATAATAATAATCTTTATTTTTATATAGCGCTAACATATTCCGCAGCGCTTTACATTTTGCACACATTATCATCACTGTCCCTGATGGGGCTCACAATCTAAGTTCCCTATCAGTATGTCTTTCGAATGTGGGAGGAAACCGGAGGAAACCCACGCAAACACGGAGAGAACATACAAACTCTTTGCAGATGTTGTCGTTGGTGGGGTTAGAACCCAGGACTCCAGCGCTGCAAGGCTGCTGTGCTAACCACTGCGCCACCGTGCAGGATAGTAAAACAAAGTGAAAAGGAGGGGTTAATTGCTATACACACAATTGTCTCAGAACTAGTAAACACTGAGCTTGTTCTCCAAAACTTTTTTGCGCCAAGTCTTCGCAAAAACTGTTCAAGTTTTTAGTGTGAGGAATGATTGCTCAAACCAGATCACTAATGCTCTATTATCCCACCACTGCCACCAACATGTCACGGTTCACGGGGAGGATACCTTTATCATCCCCACCACTCACACCAATTTGTCATGAACCGAGGTGTTTGGTTGTCCCTGGTTCTTTCTGAAGGGGACGTATCTATATCCCACTTCCCAGTTCCAGTTTGAAACTTGCAGCTCTCTGGCGCCCCCCCTTACCCTCAGGTCAGTCAGGGTATTGAACGTAGGGTAATTAGTCGCCAGAAAGGCTGCCTCCGATTTATTAATTATTAACGGGTCTGGAGTGAACAAAGATTAGTAGCGTAATTCACTTCAGAGGACATGACCATACGTGAGGAACCGGGGCTACCGACGGAAATCTTCTTTACTAGCTACAATGTGAAGACCCCGCGCCGCGATAGATGTGATGATCGGCTGCTATACAGAGGGGACCAGGTGACGTACACCCGCCATCGGAGTGCGCAAGGGTGGTGCGCTCGAAACGTCTACCGATGCGAGCCGGTAATGGCGCCACCTGCTGTCCTGACTACGACTAACCCTGATTTGACGAATTCCACCCCTGTCACCACAGTGTGCATTATCGCCGCTACTGAACTTGCAACCAAAGCTGACATTCGGATCCAGACACCGGGTGACCAGGCCGCACCTGAGAGACGAACCCATGATACTGACACCGCATCAGGCGAGAACACGGAATCAGAGCTTCCACGGCCGGGAAGTGTTCGCTACTGACTGATGCCTTGCAACCTACTATAGAAATAAACCTCGAAGAACCGAAAAAGATGTAAATAGTTAACTGTTTCCTGTCTTTGCTGCTTTAAACCCGTCCAGGGTTATTTCTTAAAGGGGTCCCTTCGTTTACCCGGGATCCCTATTGTTTTGCATTTCTTTTTGCATTGTTTTAAAGGCTGCCGGATCATGGACAGTGAATGATTCCAAAACTGTTTTGTATATAGTTTGCACCTTCTTAAAGGTGCTCCCTACTGGTTTTACAAAAGAAAGAAGACTTTGCGAAGATAATGCTTTTGGACATGACGCAGAAGGTCTTGCTTTCATTGGACTTGAAGACAGAGAGAATCTGCACTACCTCCTAGAGCAGGGGTCCCCAACTCCAGTCCTCAAGGCCCACCAACATGTCATGTTTTCAGGATTTCCTTAGTCTTGCCCAGGTAATAATTGCATCACCTGTGCAATGCAAAGGAAATCCTGAAAACATGGCCTGTTGGTGGGCCTTGAGGACTGGAGTTGGGGACCCCTGTCCTAGAGACTCGGCTCCCTCTTAAAGGGAATGTTTACATGTTGCCTTAGGAAAGGTTGAAATGTTGATAATGTTGATAGAGATTGAGGACAGGAAAGATTGAAAGTGAACCCGTAGGGGTTAGAGAGAGAGTCCTCCTGAGAACCGTAGAGCGACAGTTGGTTGTTGGAAGAGAAACAATGACAGTAGGCCCAGCCCAGGAGCTAGGCGGTCCTGCATTGGTGAAGATAGAAAGAAAAGTTGAGTTTTATTTTTGGCCAGTCTCAGATAGCCCTGTTAATCGTGCTCTGGATTGAGGATCCTGAAGTCTTCAGTAAAGAGGTAAAGAGACTGCAACCTTGTGTCCTCGTTATTGACTGCACCTCACACCATCACAATCCAGCTTACTGGGAAGCCCTGGGGACATACTTCACCTGTGGGAAGGTATACCATCCAGTTGCCATTCCATCACCCCAGCGGACCCCACAGCAGCGTCGGTCACCCTGACCGAATACCACAGGTGGCATCACGAAACCTTGACAGACTCCTATCACCTTTTATTGGACGCCCCTTAGCAGGGTCACGGACCGGGTCTAGCCACCGTGACAGCCTCAGAACCGAATCAGAGAGGCCCGGTACAGAGAACTCGTGGCCCTGTGTCTGGGGGCGCTCCAGCTGCAAAAGGAGAAGGCTGGTATAAGCAGCATAACAAGGACACTCTTATTTCCCTTTGTGGGTTGATGCAAATTGACGCTACGGGCAAAAACAAAAACCAACTGATTGTGGCTCTGATGCAACAGGAAATCGCTCAAAGCCCAGAGGATGCAGAAGCCGGCTCAAGCGAAAATAGGGCTGCAGCAGAGGTCCAACCACTGAATTCTGGCCCTACTAGCAACCAGGGCGGATTGACCCCCACCTGCTGGCGGCCTTGGAACAACTCCCTGCCGACGACCGTGATGGACATCTGCAGCTGATCCAGCAATACCATGAGAGAGCTGAGCGAGAGGTCCAAGCTCGGAGGGACCATTTACTACGGCTAGCCCAACTCAGAGCCGTACCATATATCACGCAGAGCAGTGAGTCCAGCAACGTGCAGTTCCCAAAGCCCCAGCCAGAGCACTTTCCTGCGATGGAAATGGACGGGGACGTGGACATTTTTCTGCGGGCATTTGGGAAAGCCTACGGATAGTACCGGATGCCTGGGAACCAATGGGCCCGATACCTGACCCCAGGGCTAAAAGGCAAAGCTCTGGAGGCGTTTGCTTCTCTCCCGCCAGACCAAGATGAAGATTATGAGACCATCAAGCAGGCCCTGATAACAAAGTACCAACTGACTCCTGAGGTTTACCGTAGAAAGTTCTGGAACCTCCAATGTGGCCCACACGACAGCTACGGCGATGTGGCGCATGGACTTGGGACCCACTTTGACCAGTGGACCCAAGGACTGTCAGTGACCACCTCTGCATAGCTGCGAGACCTGATGATCAAAGACCAGTTCTTACATCTTTGCCCAGCTGAGGTGCGACAGCTCGTGATGGACAGAGAGTCCAAAGACGTGACTAAAGCAGCGCAGACTGCCGACGCCTATGAGGCCAACTGGAAGTGTGGAAGCTAGTCACTGCCAGCAGGAGAGGGTGTAAGCCTACAACCAACGCCAGTGCCCCTGCCAGCCAACTCACCAGAGGGCTTGTCACCATTGCCAACAGCATCAGACCTACCACCCACCTTCGCCAGTGTTTTCCTGCAAACGGACTCGTCTTATCAGCACCCACTGTCCAGAAAAGCAGAAGAAACCCCCAGCAAAGGCCCCAGGGCCTAATGAAGCAGTTCTTTTGAAGGGTAGGGTGGTTGGGGGGTCTGTGACAATGTGCAGCACGTCACTGTCGGGGGCCATGTCGCTACAGGTCTCAAGGACACAGGGCTGAACGAACCCTCATCCGACCTGAACTGGAGGCCCCTGCAGAGATTATTCCGGGGGGAAAACACTGACTGTCACCAGGATTGGGTGCATCTGCTGTCCACTGCCAATGGCCCGGGTGTATATAGATTGGGGTGCCAGGAGCAGGGTGAAGGAAGTGGGGCTGTCCGACAAAATTGCCCACTGATGCTTTTTTGGGAACTGATTTGGGGCGGATGGTTGCATATTATGTCCCTGACTCCCCTACCCAAGCTAATGCTGATGATAGCGATGGGAAATTGCATGTGTTACCTGACAATACTTTACCGCTTAATGATGTACCTGGTAATCATTTCTCTGAAAATGCCGAGGGTAATACTGATGATGGTGATGATAAAAATATGCATGTTTTACCTGTTAACCATTTATTTCCTAAGAATGATGTGTTCATAAGTGTAGGAGTGCTCAGCCACGTCACTCTGTGGGGTGGGATGGTTGAGGAACCCCTTAACAGGAGAAAGCGATGGTGCTATGGGAAATGGGGAGATGCATGGGAACCGTGAGGAAGGTGATGCCGTGCAACTGACCAGTGCCACAGAGGAACGTAACTGCCCCATAAGTAGCACTGCTCCTGGGATGTTGGGGGTGGATGGGGAGGTAGTACCCATAGCAGCGCCGGCTGAAGGGTCTGTGGAAATCCGCGGGGAGACAGCCTATGTAGCTGCTGTCACCCACAGTCAGAGTGCCCAGAACGCAGATAATGTTCTGCCTTCTGGACCCTCCTCAGTGACAGGCGTGACTGAACCAGAGATGGACCCAGAACAGTTCCCAGAGGGTTTCCGTGGGGAAGGGACCCTGACGTCGCTTCTGGCTGCCCCTGTTGTGAATACTGTGGCAGAGCTCCCTCCTGTGGTCACAAGTGGTACTTCGGCTGATTCTCTCTATGAGCTTCCGTTGGTGGAGGAAAGTGGTACTGCGGCTTCTGAGTTTCCTTCCTCAGGTGATGTGGTGAAGTCGTTAGGTGCTGCTCTATTTAACTCCACCTAGTGCTTTGATCCTGGCTTCCAGTCAATGTTCTAGTATTGGACTTGCTTCCTCCTGGATCGTTCCTGTGGCCTGCTGCTCTGCATAGCTAAGTTCTACTTTTGTTATTTTTGTTTGCTGTTTTTTCTGTCCAGCTTGCTTTTTTGTTTTTTTCTTGCTTGCTGGAAGCTCTGGGACGCAGAGGGTGTACCTCCGTACCGTTAGTCGGTACGGAGGGTCTTTTTGCCCCCTTTGCGTGGTTGTTTGTAGGGTTTTGTGTTGACCGCAAAGTTACCTTTCCTATCCTCGCTCTGTTCAGAAAGTCGGGCCTCACTTTGCTAAATCTATTTCATCTCTACGTTTGTCTTTTCATCTTAACTCACAGTCATTATATGTGGGGGGCTGCCTTTTCCTTTGGGGTATTTCTCTGAGACAAGGTAGGCTTATTTTCTATCTTCAGGCTAGCTAGTTTCTCAGGCTGTGCCGAGTTGCATAGCGTTAGGCGCAATCCACGGCTGCCTTTAGTGTGGTTGGAGAGGATTAGGGATTGCGGTCAGCAGAGTTCCCACGTCTCAGAGCTCGTTCTATGTTTTTGGGTTATTGTCAGGTACCTGAATGTGCTCTGACTTCTATGTCCATTGTAGTACTGAATTACCTAATCATAACAGAACTGGAAGCCATAAGTACTAATGATTCTCAATAGAGGGAAAAAAGAAGTTCTGAGACCATTTTTTTTTCTCTGCACTGTGTTTTGCCTTTTTTTCCCCTAGACATTTGGGTGGTTCAGGACACAGGTGTAGCGATGGACATTAAAGGTCTGTCTTCATGTGTGGATCAGCTCACGGCAAGAGTACAAAATATTCAAGACTTTGTGGTTCAGAATTCTATGTTGGAACCAAGAATTCCTATTAGTAACATAGTAACATAGTTAGTAAGGCCGAAAAAAGACATTTGTCCATCCAGTTCAGCCTATATTCCATCATAATAAATACCCAGATCTACGTCCTTCTACAGAACCTAATAATTGTATGATAATTATTCCTGATTTGTTTTTTGGAGATAGAACTAAATTTCTGAATTTCAAAAATAATTGTAAACTATTTCTGGCTTTGAAACCTCGCTCCTCTGGTGACCCAGTTCAACATGTTAGGATCATAATTTCTTTTTTACGTGGCGACCCTCAGGACTGGGCATTTTCTCTTGCGCCAGGAGATCCTGCATTGTGTAATATTGATGCGTTTTTCCTGGCGCTCGGATTGCTGTACGATGAACCTAATTCAGTGGATCAGGCAGAGAAAAATTTGCTGGCTCTGTGTCAGGGTCAGGATGAGATAGAGGTATATTGTCAGAAATTTAGAAAGTGGTCTGTACTCACTCAATGGAATGAAGGTGCGCTCGCAGCTATTTTCAGAAAGGGTCTCTCTGAAGCCCTTAAGGATGTCATGGTGGGATTTCCTATGCCTGCTGGTCTGAATGAGTCTATGTCTTTGGCCATTCAGATCGGTCGACGCTTGCGTGAGCGTAAATCTGTGCACCATTTGGCGGTATTATCTGAGCATAAACCTGAGCCTATGCAATGCGATAGGACTTTGACCAGAGTTGAACGGCAAGAACACAGACGTCAGAATGGGCTGTGTTTCTACTGTGGTGATTCCACTCATGCTATCTCTGATTGTCCTAAGCGCACTAAGCGGTTCGCTAGGTCTGCCACCATTGGTACAGTACAGTCAAAATTTCTTTTGCCGTTACCTTGATCTGCTCTTTGTCATCTTATTCTGTCATGGCATTTGTGGATTCAGGCGCTGCCCTGAATTTGATGGACTTGGAGTATGCTAGGCGATGTGGGTTTTTCTTGGAGCCCTTGCAGTGTCCTATTCCATTGAGAGGAATTGATGCTACGCCTTTGGCCAAGAATAAGCCTCAGTACTGGACCCAGCTGACCATGTGCATGGCTCCTGCACATCAGGAGGTTATTCGCTTTCTGGTGTTGCATAATCTGCATGATGTGGTCGTGTTGGGGTTGCCATGGCTACAAGTCCATAATCCAGTATTAGATTGGAAATCCATGTCTGTGTCCAACCGCCGGTTGTCAGGGGGTACATGCTGATGTCCCATTTCTGTCTGTTTCGTCATCCACCCCTTCTGAGGTCCCAGAGTTCTTGTCTGATTACCGGGATGTATTTGATGAGCCCAAGTCCGATACCCTACCTCCGCATAGGGATTGTGATTGTGCTATCGATTTGCTTCCTGGTAGTAAATTCCCAAAAGGTCGACTGTTTAATTTATCTGTGCCTGAGCACGCCGCTATGCGGAGTTACGTGAAGGAGTCCTTGGAGAAGGGGCACATTCGCCCGTCATCGTCGCCATTAGGAGCGGGGTTCTTTTTTGTGGCCAAGAAGGATGGTTCGCTGAGACCTTGTATAGATTACCGCCTTCTAAATAAGATCACGGTTAAATTTCAGTACCCCTTGCCGCTGTTATCTGATTTGTTTGCTCGGATTAAGGGGGCTAGTTGGTTCACCAAGATAGATCTTCGTGGTGCGTATAATCTTGTGCGTATTAAGCGAGGCGATGAATGGAAAACTGCATTTAATACGCCCGAGGGCCATTTTGAGTACCTAGTAATGCCATTCGGACTTGCCAATGCTCCATCAGTGTTTCAGTCCTTTATGCATGACATCTTCCGAGAGTACCTGGATAAATTCCTGACTGTATACTTGGATGATATTTTTGTCTTCTCGGATGATTGGGAATCTCATGTGAAGCAGGTCAGAACGGTGTTTCAGGTCCTGCGTGCTAATTCTTTGTTTGTGAAGGGATCAAAGTGTCTCTTTGGTGTTCAGAAGATTTCATTTTTGGGGTTCATTTTTTCCCCTTCTACTATCGAGATGGACCCTGTTAAGGTCCAAGCCATCCATGATTGGACTCAGCCGACATCTCTGAAAAGTCTGCAAAAGTTCCTGGGCTTTGCTAATTTTTATCGTCGCTTCATCTGCAATTTTTCTAGTATTGCTAAACCATTGACCGATTTGACCAAGAAGGGTGCTGATGTGGTCAATTGGTCTTCTGCTGCTGTGGAAGCTTTTCAAGAGTTGAAGCGTCATTTTTCTTCTGCCCCTGTGTTGTGTCAACCAGATGTTTCCCTTCCATTCCAGGTCGAGGTTGATGCTTCTGAGATTGGAGCGGGGGCTGTTTTGTCGCAGAGAAGTTCTGATTGCTCGGTGATGAAACCATGCGCCTTCTTTTCCAGGAAGTTTTCGCCTGCTGAGCGAAATTATGATGTTGGCAATCGAGAGTTGCTGGCCATGAAGTGGGCATTCGAGGAGTGGCGTCATTGGCTTGAAGGAGCTAAGCATCGCGTGGTGGTCTTGACTGATCATAAGAACTTGACTTATCTCGAGTCTGCCAAGCGGTTGAATCCTAGACAGGCTCGTTGGTTGCTGTTTTTTGCCCGTTTTGACTTTGTGGTTTCGTACCTTCCGGGCTCTAAAAATGTGAAGGCGGATGCCCTGTCTAGGAGTTTTGTGCCCGACTCTCCGGGTTTATCTGAGCCGGCGGGTATTCTCAAAGAGGGAGTAATTGTGTCTGCCATCTCCCCTGATTTGCGGCGGGTGCTGCAAAAATTTCAGGCTAATAAACCTGATCGTTGCCCAGCGGAGAAACTGTTTGTCCCTGATAGATGGACGAATAAAGTTATCTCTGAGGTTCATTGTTTGGTGTTGGCTGGTCATCCTGGAATCTTTGGTACCAGAGAGTTAGTGGCTAGATCCTTTTGGTGGCCATCTCTGTCGCGGGATGTGCGTTCTTTTGTGCAGTCCTGTGGGATTTGTGCTCGGGCTAAGCCCTGCTGTTCTCGTGCCAGTGGGTTGCTTTTGCCCTTGCCGGTCCCGAAGAGGCCTTGGACACATATCTCTATGGATTTTATTTCAGATCTTCCCGTCTCTCAAAAAATGTCAGTCATTTGGGTGGTTTGTGATCGCTTCTCTAAGATGGTCCATTTGGTACCCTTGTCTAAATTACCTTCCTCCTCTGATTTGGTGCCATTGTTCTTCCAGCATGTGGTTCGTTTACATGGCATTCCAGAGAATATCGTTTCTGACAGAGGTTCCCAGTTTGTTTCGAGGTTTTGGCGAACTTTTTGTGCTAGGATGGGCATTGACTTGTCTTTTTCCTCGGCTTTCCATCCTCAGACCAATGGCCAGACCGAACGAACCAATCAGACCTTGGAAACATATCTGAGATGCTTTGTTTCTGCTGATCAGGATGACTGGGTGTCCTTTTTGCCTTTGGCTGAGTTCGCCCTTAATAATCGGGCCAGCTCGGCTACCTTGGTTTCGCCGTTTTTCTGCAACTCTGGGTTCCATCCTCGTTTCTCTTCAGGGCAGGTTGAGTCTTCGGACTGTCCTGGTGTGGATACTGTGGTGGACAGGTTGCAGCAGATTTGGACTCATGTAGTGGACAATTTGACCTTGTCCCAGGAGAAGGCTCAACTTTTCGCTAATCGCAGACGCTGTGTGGGTCCCCGACTTCGTGTTGGGGATTTGGTTTGGTTGTCTTCTCGTCATATTCCTATGAAGGTTTCCTCTCCTAAGTTTAAACCTCGTTTCATTGGTCCGTATAGGATTTCTGAGGTTCTTAATCCTGTGTCTTTTCGTTTGACCCTTCCAGATTCTTTTTCCATCCATAACGTATTCCATAGGTCATTGTTGCGGAGATACGTGGCACCTATGGTTCCATCTGTTGATCCTCCTGCTCCGGTTTTGGTGGAGGGGGAGTTGGAGTATATTGTGGAGAAGATTTTGGATTCTCGTGTTTCAAGACGGAAACTCCAGTATCTGGTTAAGTGGAAGGGTTATGCTCAGGAAGATAATTCCTGGGTCTTTGCCTCTGATGTCCATGCTCCCGATCTTGTTTGTACCTTTCATATGGCTCATCCTGGTCGTCCTGGGGGCTCTGGTGAGGGTTCGGTGGCCCCTCTGTCATGATCCCAATGGCAGGGGATCACAAAAGGACAAGCACACAAAAAACAGAACAAGCTCTAGGGTGATGGAAACTGAGCTGACCGCGATCCTGAACCTAATTCACAACACTAGCAGTAGCCGGGGAACGTGCCTACGATGATTCTAGACGTCTCGCGCCAGCCGAAGGACTAGCTTCCCCTATTAGAAGAAACAAAGACCTCTCTTGCCTCCAGAGAAACACCCCACAGAAATAGCAGCCCCCCACATGTAATGACGGTGAAATGAGAGGAAAGCACATACGTAGTAATGAAAACAGATTCAGCAAAATGAGGCCCGCTAAAACTAGATAGCAGAGGATACAAAAGTGAACTGCGCGGTCAGCGAAAAACCCTACAAAAAACCATCCTGAAATTACCTGAACTCATGTGCCAACTCATGGAACATGAGGAGTAATATCAGCCCACTAGAGCAACCAGCAACAAGGAATCACAAAACTGCAAGCTGGACTAAAACAAAAATAAAGCAAAATGTGGAACAGGAAAATCAAAAACTTAGCTTGTCCTGATGATTACAGCAGCGGAAAGCAGAGGTAACAAGACACACTGATTACATTGATCGCCGGCGAGGAAATGACAAGAAAGCCAGGTTAAATAGGAAACTCCCATATCCTGATAGAACAGGTGGACACCAGAGACCGCAGAGAACACAAGTCACCCAGTACCATCTGTAACCACCAGAGGGAGCCCAAAAACAGAATCCACAACAGTACCCCCCCCTTGAGGAGGGGTCACCGAACCCTCACGAGAACCACCAGGGCGACCAGGATGAGCCCTATGAAATGCACGGACCAAATCAGCAGCATGAACATCAGAGGCAACCACCCAAGAATTATCCTCCTGACCATAACCCTTCCACTTGACCAAATACTGAAGTTTCCGTCTGGAAACAAGAGAATCCAAGATCTTCTCCACAACATACTCCAATTCTCCCTCCACCAGCACCGGAGCAGGAGGCTCAAGCGAAGGAACAACAGGTACCTCATACTTCCGCAACAACGACCGATGGAACACATTATGAATAGCAAACGATGCCGGGAGATCCAAACGAAACGACACAGGGTTAAGAATTTCCAAGATCCTATAGGGACCGATGAACCGAGGCTTGAACTTAGGAGAAGAGACCTTCATAGGAACAAAACGAGAAGACAACCACACCAAGTCCCCAACACGAAGTCGAGGACCCACGCGGCGACGGCGATTAGCAAACTGCTGAGCCCTCTCCTGGGACAACATCAAATTGTCCACCACATGACTCCAAATCTGATGCAACCTATCCACCACCATGTCCACTCCAGGACAATCAGAAGGCTCCACCTGACCAGAGGAAAAACGAGGATGAAACCCCGAATTACAAAAGAAAGGAGAAACCAAGGTAGCAGAACTAGCCCGATTATTAAGGGCAAATTCGGCAAGCGGCAAAAAGGTAACCCAGTCATCTTGATCAGCAGAAACAAAACACCTTAAATAAGTTTCCAAGGTCTGATTAGTTCGTTCCGTCTGGCCATTCGTCTGAGAATGGAATGCAGACGAAAAGGACAAATCAATGCCCATCTTAGCACAGAACGTCCGCCAAAATCTAGACACAAACTGGGATCCCCTGTCAGAAACAATGTTCTCCGGAATCCCATGCAAACGAACCACGTTCTGAAAAAACAGAGGGACCAACTCAGAGGAGGAAGGTAACTTAGGCAAGGGGACCAGATGAACCATCTTAGAAAAGCGGTCACACACAACCCAGATGACGGACATTTTTTGAGAGATAGGGAGATCCGAAATAAAGTCCATGGAAATGTGCGTCCAAGGCCTCTTCGGGATAGGCAAAGGTGACAACAATCCACTGGCCAGAGAACAGCAAGGCTTAGCCCGAGCGCAAACTTCACAAGACTGCACAAAAGAACGCACATCCCTCGACAAGGAAGGCCACCAAAAAGACCTGGCCACCAAGTCTCTAGTACCAAATATTCCAGGATGACCTGCCAACGCAGAAGAATGGACCTCGGAGATGACTCTACTGGTCCAATTATCCGGAACAAACAGTCTTTCAGGCGGACAACGATCAGGTTTATCCGCCTGAAACTCCTGCAAAGCACGTCGCAAGTCTGGGAAGACAGCCGACAAAATCACCCCATCCGTAAGGATACCAGTGGGCTCAGAATTTCCAGGGGAATCAGGCACAAAACTCCTAGAAAGAGCATCCGCCTTCACATTCTTTGAACCTGGCAGATATGAAACCACAAAATCGAAACGGGAGAAAAACAGTGACCAACGAGCCTGTTTAGGATTCAGACGCTTGGCAGACTCAAGGTAAATCAGATTTTTGTGATCAGTCAAGACCACCACACGATGTCTAGCACCCTCAAGCCAATGACGCCACTCCTCAAATGCCCACTTCATGGCCAAAAGCTCCCGATTACCAACATCATAATTCCGCTCAGTGGGCGAAAACTTTCTAGAAAAGAACGCACATGGCTTCATCACAGAGCAATCGGAGCTTCTCTGTGACAAAACCGACCCCCGCTCCAATCTCAGAAGCATCAACCTCAACCTGAAAAGGAAGCGAAACATCTGGCTGACGCAACACAGGAGCAGAAGAAAACCGGCGCTTAAGTTCCTGAAAGGCCTCCACAGCCGCAGGAGACCAATCAGCAACATCAGCACCCTTCTTAGTCAGATCCGTCAAAGGCTTAACAACACTAGAAAAATTAGTTATGAAACGACGATAAAAATTAGCAAAGCCCAAGAACTTCTGTAGACTCTTAAGAGATGTAGGCTGCGTCCAGTCACAAATAGCTTGAACCTTGACGGGATCCATCTCAATAGTAGAAGGGGAAAAAATATACCCCAAAAAAAGAAATCTTCTGGACTCCAAAGAGACACTTTGAACCTTTTACAAACAAAGAATTGGCCCGCAGGACCTGAAACACCTTCCTGACCTGCTGAACATGGGACTCCCAGTCATCAGAAAAAAACAAAACATCATCCAGATACACAATCATAAATTTATCCAGATATTCACGGAAAATATCGTGCATAAAGGACTGGAAGACAGAAGGAGCATTAGAAAGTCCAAAAGGCATCACCAAATACTCAAAATGGCCCTCAGGCGTATTAAATGCGGTTTTCCACTCATCACCCTGCTTAATCCGCACAAGATTATACGCACCCCGAAGATCAATCTTAGTGAACCATTTAGCCCCCTTAATGCGAGCGAACAAATCAGTCAACAATGGCAAAGGATACTGATATTTGACCGTAATCTTATTCAAAAGACGGTAATCTATACAAGGCTTCAGGGAACCATCCTTTTTGGCCACTAAAAAAAAACCTGCTCCCAAAGGAGATGAAGATGGACGGATATGTCCCTTTTCCAAGGACTCCTTAACATAATCCCACATAGCAGTATGCTCTGGCACTGACAGATTGAACAAACGACCTTTAGGAAATTTACTGCCAGGAATCAAATCTATAGCACAATCGCAATCCCTGTGAGGAGGAAGCGAATTGAGCTTAGGCTCCTCAAAAACATCCCGATAATCAGACAAAAATACAGGAACCTCAGAAGGAGTAGATGAAGCGATAGAAATCGGAGGTGCATCATCATGAACCCCCTGACATCCCCAGCTTAACACAGACATCGTTTTCCAGTCCAAGACTGGGTTATGAGTTTGTAACCATGGCAGACCAAGCACTAAGACATCATGTAAATTATACAGTACCAGGAAGCGAATCACCTCCTGATGAACGGGAGTCATATGCATGGTCACGTGTGTCCAGTACTGAGGTTTATTCATAGCCAAAGGTGTAGAGTCAATTCCTTTCAAAGGAATAGGGACTTCCAGAGGCTTCAGACTAAACCCACAGCGGTTGGCAAATGACCAATCCATAAGACTCAGGGCAGCGCCTGAATCCACATAGGCATCGACGGAAATGGCTGATAATGAACAAATCAGAGTCACAGACAGAATGAACTTAGACTGTAAAGTACTAATGGCAACAGACTTATCAACCTTTTTTGTGCGTTTAGAGCATGCTGATATAACATGAGCTGAATCACCACAATAAAAACACAACCCATTTTTCCGCCTATAGTTTTGCCGTTCACTTCTGGACTGAATTCTATCACATTGCATTGTCTCAGGTGCCTGTTCAGAAGACACCGCCAAATGGTGCACAGGTTTGCGCTCCCGTAAACGCCGATCAATCTGAATAGCCATAGTCATAGACTCATTCAGACCTGTAGGCGCCGGGAACCCCACCATAACATCTTTAATGGCCTCAGAAAGGCCATCTCTGAATTTTGCAGCCAGAGCGCACTCATTCCACTGAGTAAGCACCGACCATTTCCGAAATTTCTGACAATATATTTCTGCTTCATCTTGCCCCTGAGAGAGAGCCAATAAAGCTTTTTCAGCCTGAATCTCTAGGTTAGGTTCCTCATAGAGCAAACCCAATGCCAGAAAAAACGCATCCACATTGAGCAACGCAGGATCCCCTGGTGCCAATGCAAATGCCCAATTCTGAGGGTCACCCCGCAGGAAAGATATTACAATTTTGACTTGCTGAGCAGGGTCTCCAGAGGAGCGAGATTTCAAAGAAAGAAACAACTTGCAATTGTTCCTAAAATTCAGAAAACTAGATCTATCTCCAGAAAAAAACTCTGGGATAGGAATTCTAGGTTCAGACATAGGAGCATGTACAACAAAATCTTGTATATTTTGAACCTTAGCAGCAAGATTATTCAGGCTGGAAGCCAAACTCTGGACGTCCATGATAAACAGCTGAGGTCAGAGCCATTCAAGGATTAAGAGGAGGTAAGACGCAGCCAGGCTGCAATTAAGGCTAGGCAGCAAACTCTGAGGGAAGGAAAAAAAAAAAAAGAAAAAAAAACTTCCTCAGACTACTTTTCCTCCTACTTCAGCCAATACGATTACCACTTTTCGGGCCGGCGATACTGTCATGATCCCAATGGCAGGGGATCACAAAAGGACAAGCACACAAAAAACAGAACAAGCTCTAGGGTGATGGAAACTGAGCTGACCGCGATCCTGAACCTAATTCACAACACTAGCAGTAGCCGGGGAACGTGCCTACGATGATTCTAGACGTCTCGCGCCAGCCGAAGGACTAGCTTCCCCTATTAGAAGAAACAAAGACCTCTCTTGCCTCCAGAGAAACACCCCACAGAAATAGCAGCCCCCCACATGTAATGACGGTGAAATGAGAGGAAAGCACATACGTAGTAATGAAAACAGATTCAGCAAAATGAGGCCCGCTAAAACTAGATAGCAGAGGATACAAAAGTGAACTGCGCGGTCAGCGAAAAACCCTACAAAAAACCATCCTGAAATTACCTGAACTCATGTGCCAACTCATGGAACATGAGGAGTAATATCAGCCCACTAGAGCAACCAGCAACAAGGAATCACAAAACTGCAAGCTGGACTAAAACAAAAATAAAGCAAAATGTGGAACAGGAAAATCAAAAACTTAGCTTGTCCTGATGATTACAGCAGCGGAAAGCAGAGGTAACAAGACACACTGATTACATTGATCGCCGGCGAGGAAATGACAAGAAAGCCAGGTTAAATAGGAAACTCCCATATCCTGATAGAACAGGTGGACACCAGAGACCGCAGAGAACACAAGTCACCCAGTACCATCTGTAACCACCAGAGGGAGCCCAAAAACAGAATCCACAACACCCCTCCTCAAGGGGGGGTTACTGTTGTGAATTCTGTGGCAGAGCTCCCTCCTGTGGTCACAAGTGGTACTTCGGCTGATTCTCTCTATGAGCTTCCGTTGGTGGAGGAAAGTGGTACTGCGGCTTCTGAGTTTCCTTCCTCAGGTGATGTGGTGAAGTCGTTAGGTGCTGCTCTATTTAACTCCACCTAGTGCTTTGATCCTGGCTTCCAGTCAATGTTCTAGTATTGGACTTGCTTCCTCCTGGATCGTTCCTGTGGCCTGCTGCTCTGCATAGCTAAGTTCTACTTTTGTTATTTTTGTTTGATGTTTTTTCTGTCCAGCTTGCTTTTTTGGTTTTTTCTTGCTTGCTGGAAGCTCTGGGACGCAGAGGGTGTACCTCCGTACCGTTAGTCGGTACGGAGGGTCTTTTTGCCCCCTTTGCGTGGTTGTTTGTAGGGTTTTGTGTTGACCGCAAAGTTACCTTTCCTATCCTCGCTCTGTTCAGAAAGTCGGGCCTCACTTTGCTAAATCTATTTCATCTCTGCGTTTGTCTTTTCATCTTACTCACAGTCATTATATGTGGGGGGCTGCCTTTTCCTTTGGGGTATTTCTCTGAGGCAAGGTAGGCTTATTTTCTATCTTCAGGCTAGCTAGTTTCTCAGGCTGTGCCGAGTTGCATAGGGAGCGTTAGGCGCAATCCACGGCTGCCTTTAGTGTGGTTGGAGAGGATTAGGGATTGCGGTCAGCAGAGTTCCCACGTCTCAGAGCTCGTTCTAGGTTTTTGGGTTATTGTCAGGTCACTGAATGTGCTCTGACTTCTATGTCCATTGTGGTACTGAATTACCTAATCGTAACATGCCCCTAGCCAGGAGTTCCAGGTTGCTCTGCTCTCAGATGGGAGCCTGGAGAATTTGAGACACCTCGCCAAGACACCCACCTCTGTGACAGATAAGGAGAGGGAACGAGGTTCCTTGAGAAAGTACCCAGAAAATCCCAAAAGGAGTGGTTGAGAGAAAGACAGCTGGTCATCCCGCACCAATTCAGGGGTGAGTTGTTGCGGATTGCCCATGAGATCCCGCTCACTGGACACTTGGGGATAAGCAAAACTAAGGCCCGGTTGTGTCAACACTTCTATTGACCCAAGATGGGGACAGATGTGACAAACTACTGCCACTCCTGTATCACCTGTCAAAGAGTGGGGAAGGCAGGGCCTGCTCTTAAGGCTCCCCTGATCCCTTTGCCAGGGATAGAGGAGCCTTTCCAGCGGATCATGGTGGACATTGTGGGCCCACTGGCGGTCCCCAGCAGCTCTGGAAAGCAATATGTCCTCACTGTGGGGGACTACACTATCCGGTACCCAGAGGCAGTGGCTCTGTCCTCAACTAGGGCAGATAAGGTGGCGGATGCACTGTTGACCATCTTTTCACAGGTAGGATTTCCCAGGGAGATGCTTACCGATCAAGGGACCCAATTCATGTCTCGCCTAATGGAGGCTCTCTATAAGAGAATGCAGGTGAAGCATCTGGTATCGAGTGTGTATCACCCACAGACCAATGGCTTGTGTGAGCGCTTTAATGGTACCCTCAAACAGATGCTACGCATGCTGGTTGAGACCCAAGTACGTGACTGGGAGCAGTACCTTAGTGGAGTATGTCATGCGCTTCCATGACAAAATGCAGACCTTGATGCCTTTGGTGCATGACAACATAATGCAGGCTCAGGCAGATCAGAAGCACTGGTATGACCAGAACGCCAAGGAGCGGACCTACCAGGTTGGTCAAAAGGTGTGGGTGCTGGTCCCCGTACCAAAGGATAAGCTTCAGGCAGCCTGGGAAGGCCCGTACGTCATCCACCAACAGCTCAACCCAGTCACCTACGTGGTCACGCTTTACCACGCTCAGGTAGGCGAAAGGCCTTTCACGTCAATATGATGAAGGCTCATCATGAACATGAAGCCTATGTCCTACCGGTCTGCAGCCTGCCCAAAGACAGGGAGGTAGACCCCCTCCTGGACATGCTGGCCCAAGCCAAGGTCGATGGGTCCATCGAGGACATAGAGATATGCGCCTTGTTAACCGAACCCCAGTGGTCGCAGTTGCGGACCACGCTGGAACCCTTCCGGGCCGTGTTCTCCAACCGATCTGAAAGGACTGAGTTAGTGGTCCACGAGGTGGACATCGGGAATCATGCCCCAATAGGGCGAACACCCTATCGGATCTCCGATGAGGTGCAGCAGGTTATGTGCCAGGAGATCGATGAGATGTTACAGCTGGGGTGATTCAACGGTCAAAGAGCGCATGGGTCTCAACTGTAGTTCTCATGCCAAAGAAGGATCGGACCACCCGGTTCTGCGTGGACTACAGGGGGCTCAATGCCATCACAGCCTCTGACGCGCACCCAATGCCGCGCATCGAGGAGCTGCTTGAGTGGTTAACTGGCGCAGACTATCTGACCATAATGGATCTGAGTCGAGGATACTGGCAGATTCCCCTGAGCTCCGAGGCGCAGGACAAGTTGGCCTTTATCACACCCTTCAGACTGTACGAGTCCACGGTAATGCCCTTCGGCATGAAGAATGCCCCTGTCACTTTCCAGTGGATGGTCAACCACCTGCTTCAGGGACTGGAGAAGTACGCTGTTATGATCTGGTGGCCGAGAAGCAGCATGAGACGTACTCTGGAGAAGGTGGTACCTGTACTGACCGCAAACCTGAACTTAGCACCGCAACTAGAAGTAGCCGTGGGATGTACCTAACGCTCCCTAGACACCTCGACACAGCCTAAGAACTAACTTCCCCTAAAGATAGAAACGGGAAAACTATCTTGCCTCAGAGAAAATCCCCAAAGGATAGACAGCCCCCCACAAATATTGACTGTGAGAGGAGAGGGAAATGACATACGCAGACTGAAATCAGGATTTAGCAAAGGAGGCCTTTCTAGCTAAAAAGAAAGAATAGGACAAAGTCCTATGCGGTCAGTATTAAAACACTAGAAAATATCCACCACAGAAAATACAAATCTCCACATCTGACTAAAGACATGGAGGGTATATCTGCATCTCCAGAGACACAGCTTGGCTGCAAAAAATCCTTCACAGACAAAGCTGGACAAGACAAAACATGAAAATGCACTAAACTAAAAGGTCCACAGCATGTGGACAGCAAAAACAAAGCCAGAACTTATCTTTGTTGAAAAGAACAGCAAAACAGGAGAGACCAGGAATGGATGTGAATCCTCCAAAAACAATGGACAACTGGCACTGACTAAAGGATCAAGCAAGACTATATAGCCCAGCCCAAATTGCAATAAGTGGACACACCTGATAAATGCTGCGATCCAAAGGCAGCAGCACTACTACTCATAACCACCAGAGGGAGCCCAAGAGCAGAATTCACAACAATACGCGGTGGCATACTTGGATGACATTGCCTTCTTCAATTCCTCCTGGGACAAACACCTGCAGCATTTTCAGGAGGTGCTCAGGCGAATTCACCAAGCCGGTCAGACCATCAAGCCGGGAATGTGCCAGATGGGCATGAGAGAGGTCCACTACCTGTGTCCGTAAGGCCAGAGCCTGGGAAAGTGAATGCGATCTTGTCATGGCCCACCCCCAGGACCAAGAAACAGGTGATGGCCTTCCTGGGCACTGCAGGGTACTATAGCCGCTTCATACACAACTATAGAAGCCTGGCAAAGCCCTTGACGAACCTCACCAGGAAGAAGCTACCCCAAATAGTCGACTGGACTGACGGCTGTGAGGGGGCCTTCCAGGCTTTGAAAACAGCCCTGTGCAACTTTCCCGTGTTAAAAGCAGTCGACAGCAGTCGACCATTCCTGGTGCAGACCGACACCAGCGAGTTTGGCCTCGGTGCTGTGCTCAGCCAGGTTGACTCGGGGAACCAAGAGCACCCCGTGTTGTACCTGAGTCGGAAGCTTCTGCCAGGGGAAGTGGCCTATCCCATCATCGAGAAGGAGTGCCTGGCCATAGCCTGGGCCCTGCAACATTTGCAGCCCTACCTGTACGGTCGCATCTTCACTGTGGTGACGGACCACAACCCTCTGCGCTGGCTACAATCCATGTGTGGAACCAACGGAAGGTTGCTATGCTGGAGCCTTGCCCTCCAGCAGTATGACTTTACAGTCAAACACAAAATGGGTAGGGAGTATGGCAATGTAGATGGTTTGTCACACCAGGGCGAACCTGCTGAGATGCGCATGGAGGAGTACCGTGAGGTTCTGCCTCTGTAGCGTGGTCCAAAAGGGGGAGGTGTCACGATAATGTGATAATGCCATGTTTGAGTATCTACCTAGAAGTTCCATGGCTTTCCAGATACACTCTGTGGGCCTTTCCGACCCCCCTCTTCTCCTTCTTTTCTCTGTCTGTGTGTAATCCTAAACCCCTCATTTCCCCCCTCCCTCAAGAATTTATATGGCTCCGTGCTGCGCAGACAAATCTCCCTACCCCACTCATTCCCCCCTCCCACCTGGTACTGGTTAAAACTGGTATACAAAGCATGAGCCTCTATTGTTCTTTGAAGGTTATAGATATTGGCACCGATCAGGGCTAGAGATATAAGAATTATATATTCTGGATGTACATCGAGGGAGCTATAACTCCCTGAAATCTCTAGAAGCTAAATTGAACAAGTGCAAAGAGCGGATTTCTCCATAAGTGGGTCATGTAATTTTCCCGTGTGTACACTTAAAAGAATCCCCCTGATGTGGGGCACATCCTGATCATTGTATCTTTCATATATGAGATTGGGAGGGCTTTGGTTTTGGCTAGGAAATAAGTGAGTGCATTTGTCTGGGGTCTAGCTGCTATACAGGGGTGATGCATCTGGATATATGCTCGCCCTTCCCCCACAGCACACGGTTAGCCATCAGATGATATGACACAATGAAATGTAAGTGTTTTTCAATTTTAATCCCATTTTATCCCATTTTATTTCTAATTGTATTGTACATATGATATTTGTCTTCTTTACAATATTTTTTATACCTCTGTAAACACTGCCTACCTTTTTTTGAGTAAAATATAAAATTACTAGCTTGTCCTCTGAAGTGAATTACGCTACTAATCTGGGTTGGCTCTTGACCCATTAAATCTTTAATAATTAATAAATTGGAGCTGATGGCAGCAGAATTTCTCCTGTGCGATTGGGAGGCTCTGTAGTGACCGGCGGTGTTGATAATTATTGTTCCCGCCTGAGTGGGAGTAGTTATATCGCCCTCGCTGCAGCGTGCCCAATAGCCAGTACATAGCAGGGAGCCTTTCTGGCGACTAATTACTCTAGGAGCAGCAGAGGTTCTATGAGGTTCTGCAGCAGCTGAGGTGTATTATGAGGTTCTGCAGCAGCTGAGGTGTATTATGAAGTTCTGCAGCAGCTGAGGTGTGCTATGAGGTTCTGCAGAAGCTGAGGAGTATTATGAGGTTCTGCAGCAGCTGAGGTGTGCTATGAGGTTCTGCGGCAGCTAAGGTGTATTATAAGGTTCTGCAGCAGCTGAAGTGCACCATGAGGTTCTGCAGCTGCTATGGTGTATTATAAGGTTCTGCAGCAGGTGAGATGTACTATGATTGTTATGATAAGGTAATTCAGTACCACAATGGACATAGAAGTCAGAGCACATACAGTGACCTGACAATAACCCAAAAACAAGAACGAGCTCTGAAACGTGGGAACTCTGCTGACCGCAATCCCTAATCCTCTCCAACCACACTAGAGGCAGCCGTGGATTGCGCCTAACGCTCCCTATGCAACTCAGCACAGCCTGAGAAACTAGCTAGCCTGAAGATAGAAAATAAGCCTACCTTGCCTCAGAGAAATCCCCCAAAGGAAAAGGCAGCCCCCACATATAATGACTGTGAGTTAAGATGAAAAGACAAACGTAGAGATGAAATAGATTTAGCAAAGTGAGGCCTGACTTTCTGAACAGAGCGAGGATAGGAAAGGTAACTTTGCGGTCAACACAAAACCCTACAAAAAACCACGCAAAGGGGGCAAAAAGACCCTCCGTACCGAACTAACGGCACGGAGGTACACCCTCTGCGTCCCAGAGCTTCCAGCAAGCAAGAAAAAACAAATAAGCAAGCTGGACAGAAAAAACAGCAAACAAAATAGCAAAAGCGGAACTTAGCTATGCAGAGCAGCAGGCCACAGGAACGATCCAGGAGGAAACAGGTACAATACTAGAACATTGACTGGAGGCCAGGATCAAAGCACTAGGTGGAGTTAAATAGAGCAGCACCTAACGACTTCACCACATCACCTGAGGAAGGAAACTCAGAAGCCGCAGTACCACTCTCCTCCACCAACGAAAGCTCACAGAGAGAATCAGCCGAAGTACCACTTGTGACCACAGGAGGGAGCTCTGCCACAGAATTCACAACAGTACCCCCCCTTGAGGAGGGGTCACCGAACCCTCACCAGAGCCCCCAGGACGACCAGGATGAGCCATATGAAAGGCACGAACAAGATCGGGAGCATGGACATCAGAGGCAAAGACCCAGGAATTATCTTCCTGAGCATAACCCTTCCACTTAACCAGATACTGGAGTTTCCGTCTTGAAACACGAGAATCCAAAATCTTCTCCACAATATACTCCAACTCCCCCTGCACCAAAACCGGGGCAGGAGGATCAACAGATGGAACCATAGGTGCCACGTATCTCCGCAACAATGACCTATGCAATACGTTATGTATGGAAAAAGAATCTGGAAGGGTCAGACGAAAAGACACAGGATTAAGAACCTCAGAAATCCTATACGGACCAATGAAACGAGGTTTAAACTTAGGAGAGGAAACCTTCATAGGAATATGACGAGAAGATAACCAAGCCAAATCCCCAACACGAAGTCGGGGACCCACACAGCATCTGCGATTAGCGAAACGTTGAGCCTTCTCCTGGGACAAGGTCAAATTGTCCACTACATGAGTCCAAATCTGCTGCAACCTGTCCACCACAGTATCCACACCAGGACAGTCCGAAGACTCAACCTGCCCTGAAGAGAAACGAGGATGGAACCCAGAGTTGCAGAAAAACGGCGAAACCAAGGTAGCCGAGCTGGCCCGATTATTAAGGGCGAGCTCAGCCAAAGGCAAAAAGGACACCCAGTCATCCTGATCAGCAGAAACAAAGCATCTCAGATATGTTTCCAAGGTCTGATTGGTTCGTTCGGTCTGGCCATTAGTCTGAGGATGGAAAGCCGAGGAAAAAGACAAGTCAATGCCCATCCTAGCACAAAAGGCTCGCCAAAACCTCAAAACAAACTGGGAACCTCTGTCAGAAACGATATTCTCTGGAATGCCATGTAAACGAACCACATGCTGGAAGAACAATGGCACCAAATCAGAGGAGGAAGGTAATTTAGACAAGGGTACCAAATGGACCATCTTAGAGAAGCGATCACAGACCACCCAAATGACTGACATCTTTTGAGAGACGGGAAGATCTGAAATAAAATCCATAGAGATATGTGTCCAAGGCCTCTTCGGGACCGGCAAGGGCAAAAGCAACCCACTGGCACGAGAACAGCAGGGCTTAGCCCGAGCACAAATCCCACAGGACTGCACAAAAGAACGCACATCCCGCGACAGAGATGGCCACCAAAAGGATCTAGCCACTAACTCTCTGGTACCAAAGAACCCAGGATGACCAGCCAACACCGAACAATGAACCTCAGAGATAACTTTATTCGTCCACCTATCAGGGACAAACAGTTTCTCCGCTGGGCAACGATCAGGTTTATTAGCCTGAAATTTTTGCAGCACCCGCCGCAAATCAGGGGAGATGGCAGACACAATTACTCCCTCTTTGAGAATACCCGCCGGCTCAGAAAAAACCCGGAGAGTCGGGCACAAAACTCCTAAACAGAGCGTCCGCCTTCACATTTTTAGAGTCCGGAAGGTACGAAATCACAAAGTCAAAACGGGCAAAAAACAGCAACCAACGAGCCTGTCTAGGATTCAACCGCTTGGCAGACTCGAGATAAGTCAAGTTCTTATGATCAGTCAAGACCACCACGCGATGCTTAGCTCCTTCAAGCCAATGACGCCACTCCTCGAATGCCCACTTCATGGCCAGCAACTCTCGATTGCCAACATCATAATTTCGCTCAGCAGGCGAAAACTTCCTGGAAAAGAAGGCGCATGGTTTCATCACCGAGCAATCAGAACTTCTCTGCGACAAAACAGCCCCTGCTCCAATCTCAGAAGCATCAACCTTGACCTGGAATGGAAGCGAAACATCTGGTTGACACAACACAGGGGCAGAAGAAAAACGACGCTTCAACTCTTGAAAAGCTTCCACAGCAGCAGAAGACCAATTGACCACATCAGCACCCTTCTTGGTCAAATCGGTCAATGGTTTAGCAATACTAGAAAAATTGCAGATGAAGCGACGATAAAAATTAGCAAAGCCCAGGAACTTTTGCAGACTTTTCAGAGATGTCGGCTGAGTCCAATCATGGATGGCTTGGACCTTAACAGGGTCCATCTCGATAGTAGAAGGGGAAAAGATGAACCCCAAAAATGAAACCTTCTGAACACCAAAGAGACACTTTGATCCCTTCACAAACAAAGAATTAGCACGCAGGACCTGAAACACCGTTCTGACCTGCTTCACATGAGACTCCCAATCATCCGAAAAGATCAAAATGTCATCCAAGTACACAATCAGGAATTTATCCAGGTACTCTCGGAAGATGTCATGCATAAAGGACTGAAACACTGATGGAGCATTGGCAAGTCCGAATGGCATTACTAGATACTCAAAATGGCCCTCGGGCGTATTAAATGCAGTTTTCCATTCATCGCCTCGCTTAATACGCACAAGATTATACGCACCATGAAGATCTATCTTGGTGAACCAACTAGCCCCCTTAATCCGAGCAAACAAATCAGATAACAATGGCAAGGGGTACTGAAATTTAACCGTGATCTTATTTAGAAGGCGGTAATCTATACAAGGTCTCAGCGAACCATCCTTCTTGGCCACAAAAAAGAACCCTGCTCCTAATGGCGACGATGACGGGCGAATATGCCCCTTCTCCAAGGACTCCTTCACGTAACTCCGCATAGCGGCGTGCTCAGGCACAGATAAATTAAACAGTCGACCTTTTGGGAATTTACTACCAGGAAGCAAATCGATAGCACAATCACAATCCCTATGCGGAGGTAGGGTATCGGACTTGGGCTCATCAAATACATCCCGGTAATCAGACAAGAACTCTGGAACCTCAGAAGGGGTGGATGATGAAATAGACAGAAATGGGACATCACCATGTACCCCCTGACAACCCCAGCCAGACACAGACATGGATTTCCAATCTAATACTGGATTATGGACTTGTAGCCATGGCAACCCCAACACGACCACATCATGCAGATTGTGCAACACCAGAAAGCGAATAACCTCCTGATGTGCAGGAGCCATGCACATGGTCAGCTGGGTCCAGTACTGAGGCTTATTCTTGGCCAAAGGCGTAGCATCAATTCCTCTCAATGGAATAGGACACTGCAAGGGCTCCAAGAAAAACCCACAACGCCTAGCATACTCCAAGTCCATCAAATTCAGGGCAGCGCCTGAATCCACAAATGCCATGACAGAATAAGATGACAAAGAGCAGATCAAGGTAATGGACAAAAGAAATTTTGACTGTACCGTACCAATGGTGGCAGACCTAGCGAACCGCTTAGTGCGCTTAGAACAATCAGAGATAGCATGAGTGGAATCACCACAGTAGAAACACTGCCCATTCAGACATCTGTGTTCTTGCCGTTCAACTCTGGTCAAAGTCCTATCGCACTGCATAGGCTCAGGTTTATGCTCAGATAATACCGCCAAATGGTGCACAGATTTACGCTCACGCAAGCGTCGACTGATCTGAATGGCCAAAGACATAGACTCATTCAGACCAGCAGGCATAGGAAATCCCACCATGACATCCTTAAGGGCTTCAGAGAGACCCTTTCTGAAAATAGCTGCAAGCGCACCTTCATTCCATTGAGTGAGTACAGACCACTTTCTAAATTTCTGACAATATACCTCTATCTCATCCTGACCCTGACACAGAGCCAGCAAATTTTTCTCTGCCTGATCCACTGAATTAGGTTCATCGTACAGCACTCCGAGCGCCAGGAAAAACGCATCGATATTACTTAATGCAGGATCTCCTGACGCAAGAGAAAATGCCCAGTCCTGAGGGTCGCCACGTAAAAAAGAAATAATGATCCTAACTTTTTGAACTGGGTCACTAGAGGAGCGAGGTTTCAAAGCCAGAAATAGTTTACAACTTTTTTTGAAACTCAGAAATTTAGTTCTATCTCCAAAAAACAAATCAGGAATAGGAATTCTTGGTTCTAACATAGAATTCTGAACCACAAAGTCTTGAATATTTTGTACTCTTGCCGTGAGCTGATCCACACATGAAAACAGACCTTTAATGTTGATCGCTACACCTGTGTCCTGAACCACCCAAATGTCTAGGGGAAAAAAAAGGCAAAACACAGTGCAGAGAAAAAAAAATGGTCTCAGAACTTCTTTTTTCCCTCTATTGAGAATCATTAGTACTTTGGGCCTCCAGTACTGTTATGATAAGGTAATTCAGTACCACAATGGACATAGAAGTCAGAGCACATACAGTGACCTGACAATAACCCAAAAACAAGAACGAGCTCTGAAACGTGGGAACTCTGCTGACCGCAGTCCCTAATCCTCTCCAACCACACTAGAGGCAGCCGTGGATTGCGCCTAACGCTCCCTATGCAACTCGGCACAGCCTGAGAAACTAGCTAGCCTGAAGATAGAAAATAAGCCTACCTTGCCTCAGAGAAATCCCCCAAAGGAAAAGGCAGCCCCCACATATAATGACTGTGAGTTAAGATGAAAAGACAAACGTAGAGATGAAATAGATTTAGCAAAGTGAGGCCCGACTTTCTGAACAGAGTGAGGATAGGAAAGGTAACTTTGCGGTCAACACAAAACCCTACAAAAAACCACGCAAAGGGGGCAAAAAGACCCTCTGTACTGAACTAACGGCACGGAGGTACACCCTCTGCGTCCCAGAGCTTCCAGCAAGCAAGAAAAAACAAATAAGCAAGCTGGACAGAAAAAACAGCAAACAAAATAGCAAAAGCGGAACTTAGCTATGCAGAGCAGCAGGCCACAGGAACGATCCAGGAGGAAACAGGTACAATACTAGAACAACTGGAGAATAACTGTTTAACTCCATATCAGCATGGGTTTATGAGAAATCGCTCCTGTGAAACCAATCTAATCAGTTTTTATGAAGAGGTAAGCTATAGGCTGGACAACGGTGAGTCATTGGACGTGGTATATCTCGATTTTTCCAAAGCGTTTGATACCGTGCCGCACAAGAGGTTGGTACACAAAATGAGAATGCTTGGTCTGGGGGAAAATGTGTGTAAATGGGTTAGTAACTGGCTTAGTGATAGAAAGCAGAGGGTGGTTATAAATGGTATAGTCTCTAACTGGGTCGCTGTGACCAGTGGGGTACCGCAGGGGTCGGTATTGGGACCTGTTCTCTTCAACATATTCATTAATGATCTGGTAGAAGGTTTACACAGTAAAATATCGATATTTGCAGATGATACAAAACTATGTAAAGCAGTTAATACAAGAGAAGATAGTATTCTGCTACAGATGGATCTGGATAGGTTGGAAACTTGGGCTGAAAGGTGGCAGATGAGGTTTAACAATGATAAATGTAAGGTTATACACATGGGAAGAAGGAATCAATATCACCATTACACACTGAACGGGAAACCACTGGGTAAATCTGACAGGGAGAAGGACTTGGGGATCCTAGTTAATGATAAACTTACCTGGAGCAGCCAGTGCCAGGCAGCAGCTGCCAAGGCAAACAGGATCATGGGGTGCATTAAAAGAGGTCTGGATACAAATGATGAGAGCATTATACTGCCTCTGTACAAATCCCTAGTTAGACCGCACATGGAGTACTGTGTCCAGTTTTGGGCACCGGTGCTCAGGAAGGATATAATGGAACTAGAGAGAGTACAAAGGAGGACAACAAAATTAATAAAGGGGATGGGAGAACTACAATACCTAGATAGATTAGCGAAATTAGGATTATTTAGTCTAGAAAAAAGACGACTGAGGGGCGATCTAATAACCATGTATAAGTATATAAGGGGACAATACAAATATCTCGCTGAGGATTTGTTTATACCAAGGAAGGTGACGGGCACAAGGGGGCATTCTTTGCGTCTGGAGGAGAGAAGGTTTTTCCACCAACATAGAAGAGGATTCTTTACTGTTAGGGCAGTGAGAATCTGGAATTGCTTGCCTGAGGAGGTGGTGATGGCGAACTCAGTCGAGGGGTTCAAGAGAGGCCTGGATGTCTTCCTGGAGCAGAACAATATTGTATCATACAATTATTAGGTTCTGTAGAAGGACGTAAATCTGGGGATTTATTATGATGGAATATAGGCTGAACTGGATGGACAAATGTCTTTTTTCGGCCTTACTAACTATGTTACTATGTTACTATGTATGTATTGACTGGAGGCCAGGATCAAAGCACTAAGTGGAGTTAAATAGAGCAGCACCTAACGACTTCACCACATCACCTGAGGAAGGAAACTCAGAAGCCGCAGTACCACTCTCCTCCACCAACGGAAGCTCACAGAGAGAATCAGCCGAAGTACCACTTGTGACCACAGGAGGGAGCTCTGCCACAGAATTCACAACATATGATGTTATACAGCTGCAGAGGTGTATTATGAGGTTCTGTAGCAGCTGAGTTGTACCATGACGTTCTGCAGCAGCTGAAAAGTATTGTGAGGTTCTGCAGCAGCAGAGGTGCATTATATGGTTCTGCAGCATCTGATGTGTAATATAAGATTCTGCAGCAGCTGAGGTGTATTATGAGGTTCTGCAGCAGCTGAGGAGTATTACGAGGTCTGGCAGCAGCCCACGTGTATAATGAGGTTCTGCAGCTGCTGAGGTGTAGTATGAGGTTCTGCAGCAACTGAGTATAATGAGGTTCTGCAGCAGCTGAGGTGTACTATAAACTTTTGCAGCAGCTTAGGAGTATTATGAGGTTCTGAAGGAGCTGAGGTGTATTATGAGGTTCTGCAGCAGCCAAGGTGTACTATGAGGCTCTGCAGCAGCTGAGGTGTATTATGAGGTTCTGCAGCAGCTGACGTGTACTATGAGGCTGTGCAGCAGCTGAGGTGTACTATTGGGTTCTGCAGCAGCTGAGGCGTATTATGAGGTTCTGCAGCAGCTGAGGTGTACTATGAGGCTGTGCAGCAGCTGAGGTGTACTATGAGTTTCTGTAGCAGCTGAGGTGCACTATAAGGTTTTGCAGCAGCTGAGGTGTATAATGAAGTTCTGCAGCAGCTGAGATGTACTATAAGGTGTTGCAGCAGCTGAGGTGTATTATGAGGTTCTACAGCAGCTGAAGAGCATTTTGAGGATCTGCAGATGCTCAGGAGTATTATGAGGTTCTGCAGCAGGCGAGTTGTATAATGCAGATCTGCAGCAGCCAAAGTGTATTATGAGTTTCTGCAGCAGCTCAGGTTTATTAAGAGGTTTTACAGCAGCTGAGTATTAAGAGATTTTACAGCAGCTGAGGAGTATTAAGAGGTTTTACAGCAGCTGAGGAGTATTTTGAGGTTCTGCAGCAGTTAAGGTGTACTATCAGGTGCTGCAGCAGCTGAGTATTATAAGGTTCTAACCACAAAAAGAGAACTTAGAAATCCTCAAACATTTTTCAAAAAAACAATAGAAAAAAAGGCAGAGATGCTTACCTGCCCAGGCCTCCAAACAAATGCAATATCAGGGTGCAGTGGACACGATTAAAGATGGCGGCACAGGTGCAGCAATACCAATGAAGTAACCACTTTCAACCTACCAATCCATGGAGGGGGTGGCTGTTTGGTATATTAGTGCACAAAAAATAATCTGTATGCGGCATAATCCACACACAGGTGATGCAGAGCATCGGGCTTACAGCCTATTAGTGACGCCCATACTCTTAGATCAGGTGGGCTGCCCAGTGCTAACCAAAATGCATCCTGTGTGAACAGAGGCCACAGTTTACAGAGCCATCTGGGCCCCACTGCACCCCGAAGGATAAAAAAGTGCAAAAAGCACATATCAATATATGTGAGGTATTAGTTGATATAATGGCCAAAATGTGGAAGCTCGCAACACACGTCAAGGGTCCCCACTAGTGATAAGCGAGTATACTCGTTACTCGGGTTTCCCAGAGCACACCAAATACTCGGAGATTTAGTTTTTGTCACCTCAGCTGAATGATTTACGACTGCTAGACAGCCTGAATACATGTGAGGAATGCCTGTTTGTTAGGGAATCCCCTCATGTATTCAGACTGTCTAGCAGCCGCAAATCATGCAGCTGAGGTGACTGAAAACTAAATCTCTGAGCACATCAAAATACTCGGAGATCACCCGAGCATGTGAAGGGTTCTAGCAGGAACGCGGGATGTAGTGATGGATGGGAGGCAGAGCAAGGGTTAACAGGTTTATTTACAGGGGAGATACTCCATGCAGGGAGGTAAAGTCGGTCAATCTGAGTTAAAGGTACAGCAACATGCAACAGTTCAAAACACAATAATTAGGTGGCAAGAGTATGAGGTAGTCCTCACATTGCAGCTCCTGCTGCACATAAAATAGCGCCGGCAACGGCGGACGCAGTGCCTCCTCCTAGATGATATTGTAGTCGCTGGTTCCATCTTCTGGCCGCAGTGGTCAGTCTCCAGTACCTCCTACTACCCCTTGTCCACATACTAATGTGGCTATTCAAGGCACGGGCCACAGACCTGTATGAGCCCAACGTGGCTCTTTAACTATATTAGCTGGAGGTAACCGGTAACAGACAGTCAGGACAACTCTTGTGTGTCCACGTCAGGGTGCGAGTGTCAGTCCTATGTGTGATCTCTCATGGGTAGCGCGTGTGCGGTACTCACGGTCACATCATGTACAGCACCTGGTACTCCCTGGCCATCACTGGGCACACACCGCTCGTCCTGCTCTCCCGGGTCCCTGCTGTTGGCGGCGGGCGATGCTGGTCTGTTTGGCGCTTGTGCTCTCGGCTGGAGAACTCCTCTCTATGCCTGCTGCGACATCCGGCTCTGCACACCTCTGTTCTGCACAGCTCTCTCTGCATAACAGTGTCCTGAGCCCCTTGTTCAACTGCAGCACAGCCATACCTCTCAACTTTTGAAGAAGGCAAAGAGGGACAAAGGTAGCTGCACACGCAGCGGCAAATTTTAGGCCACGCCCAACCACACCCATTTCACAACTAATCACACCCATATCCACGCCCCAACCACACCCATTTAGCACTGCTGATCACACTGTTTCATAAACAATAATTATAAACAGAAAAAAATATGGCCACACAGTGATCCATACTGTATAATGGCCTAACATTATGCTCCATACTGTATAATGGTCACACATGATGCTCCATACTGTATAATGGCCACACATGATGCTGCGTACCGTATAATGGCCACACATGATGCTCCATACTGTATAATGGCCACACAGTGCTCCATACTGTATAATGGCCACACATGATGCTCAACACTGTATAATGACCCCACATGATGCTCCATACTGTATAATGGCCACACATGATGCTCAATACTGTATAATAGCCCCACATGAAGCTCCATACTGTATAATGGCCACACATGATGTTCCATACTGTATAATAGCCACGCAGTGCTCCATACTGTATACTGTAATGGCCCCACATGATGCTCAATAATGTATAATGGCCACACAGTGCTCCATACTGTATAATGGCCCCACATGATGCTCAATACTGTATAATGGCCACACAGTGCTCCATACAGTATAATGGCCACACATGCTGCTCAATACTGTATAATGGCCACACATGATGCTCAATACTGTATAATGGCCACACAGTTCTCCATACTGTATAATGGCCACACATGATGCTCAATACTGTATAATGGTCTCACAGTGTTCCATACTGTATAATGTCCACATATGATGCTTAATACTGTATAATGGCCACACAGTGCTCCATAATGTATAATGGCCCCACATGATGCTTAATACTGTATTATGGCCACACAGTGCTCCATACTGTATAATGGCCACACATGATGCTCAATACTGTATAATGGCCACACATGATGCTCAATACTGTATAATAGCCCCACATGATGCTCCATACTGTACAGTGGCCACACATGATGCTACGTAGAGTATAATGGCCACACATGATGCTCCATACTGTCTAATGGTCCCACAAGATGCTCAATACTGTATAATGGCCACACAGTGCTCCATAATGTATAATGGCCACACATGATGCTCAATACTGTATAATGGCCACACATGATGCTCAATACTGTATAATGGCCACACATGATGCTCAATACTGTATAATGGCCACACATAATGCTCAATACTGTATAATGACCACAGTACTCCATACTATATAATGGCCACACATGATGCTCAGTACTGTATAATGGTCACACAGTGCTCCATACTGTATAATGGCCACACATGATGATCCATACTGTACAATGGCCACACAGTGCTCCATACTGTATAATGGCCACACATGATGCTCAATACTGTATAACGGTATAATGGCCACACAGTGCTCCATACCATATAATTGCCCCACATGATGCTCAATGCTGTATAATGGCCTCAAATGATGCTCAATACTGTATAATGGTCACACATGATGCTCAATACTGTATAATGGCCCCACAGTGCTCCATACTGTATAATGGCCCCACATGATGCTCCATACTGTATAATGGCCTCACATGATGCTAAATGCCATATAATGGCCTCACATGATGCTTAATACTGTATAATGTAGATAAACTTGGCACACACGTGGTCAAATGAAAGTGAGATTTAATTGAAAGAGAGTACATACAATATTGACATTTCGGTCTTAGATTAGACCTTCATCAAAGTACCTCTCTTAGAGTATATTCATAGATTGATGTACTAATAGGAGATTAATCCCTCTGCTTGTGGCTGGAGCAGCTATAAATAGCCGGCTACACTGGGCGCCAGTGCTGTGCTTCCACCGCTCGTCCTGAGTGTGGGACACTCAGGACGAGCGGTGGAAGCCGCGTCCAGCACAGCACAGCACTGGCGCCCAGTGTAGCCGGCTATCTATAGCTGCTCCAGCCACAAGCAGAGAGATTAATCTCCTATTAGTACATCAATCTATGAATATACTCTAAGAGAGGTACTTTGATGAAGGTCTAATCTAAAACCGAAACGTCAATATTGTATGTACTCTCTTTCAATTAAATCTCACTTTCCTTTGACCACGTGTGTGCCAAGTTTATCTACAACATAAGTACGGTTTGGGAACCTACTTGTGCACCACAACTTATAGTAGTGTGTTGTGAATTCTGTTGTCGAACTCCCTCCTGTGGTCGTGAATGGTACTTCGGCGAGTTCTGTCCATGGACTCCCTGATAGTTATTATTTGTTCATTGTTTCCTTGTCCAGCTGGTTATCATGATTTTGTCTTGCTAGCTGGAAGCTCTGGGATGCAGAGTGGCATCTCCGCACCGTTAGTCGGTACGGAGGTCTTTTTGCACACTCTGCATGGTCTTTTGTAGTTTTTTGTGCTGACCGCAAAGATACCTTTCCTATCCTCTGTCTGTTTAGTAAGTCTGGCCTCCCTTTGCTGAAACCTGTTTCATTTCTGCGTTTGTGACTTTCATCTTTACTCACAGTCAATATATGTTGGGGGCTGCCTTTTCCTTTGGGGAATATCTCTGAGGCAAGTTAGGCTTTATTTTCTATCTCTAGGGCTAGCTCTTAGGCTGTGAAGAGGCGTCTAGGGAGTGTCAGGAACGCTCCACGGCTATTTCTAGTTGTTGTGATAGGATTAGGGCCTGCGGTCAGCAGAGCTCCCACATCCCAGAGCTTGTCCTGTGTGAGTTTAACTATCAGGTCGTGCCGGGTGCTCCTAACCACCAGGTCCATAACAGTACAGCTGGCCAAAAGTATTAATGCATCTCAATAGAGGGATAAGAGAAGTTCTGAGACCATTTTTTTTTCTTTGCACTGTGTTTTGTCTTTCTTTTCCCCTAAACCTTTGGGTGGTTCAGGACACAGGTGTAACATAGTAACATAGTAACATAGTTAGTAAGGCCGAAAAAAGACATTTGTCCATCCAGTTCAGCCTATATTCCATCATAATAAATCCCCAGATCTACGTCCTTCTACAGAACCTAATTGTATGATACAATATTGTTCTGCTCCAGGAAGACATCCAGGCCTCTCTTGAACCCCTCGACTGAGTTCGCCATCACCACCTCCTCAGGCAAGCAATTCCAGATTCTCACTGCCCTAACAGTAAAGAATCCTCTTCTATGTTGGTGGAAAAACCTTCTCTCCTCCAGACGCAAAGAATGCCCCCTTGTGCCCGTCACCTTCCTTGGTATAAACAGATCCTCAGCGAGATATTTGTATTGTCCCCTTATATACTTATACATGGTTATTAGATCGCCCCTCAGTCGTCTTTTTTCTAGACTAAATAATCCTAATTTCGCTAATCTATCTGGGTATTGTAGTTCTCCCATCCCCTTTATTAATTTTGTTGCCCTCCTTTGTACTCTCTCTAGTTCCATTATATCCTTCCTGAGCACCGGTGCCCAAAACTGGACACAGTACTCCATGTGCGGTCTAACTAGGGATTTGTACAGAGGCAGTATAATGCTCTCATCATGTGTATCCAGACCTCTTTTAATGCACCCCATGATCCTGTTTGCCTTGGCAGCTGCTGCCTGGCACTGGCTGCTCCAGGTAAGTTTATCATTAACGAGGATCCCCAAGTCCTTCTCCCTGTCAGATTTACCCAGTGGTTTCCCATTCAGTGTGTAATGGTGACATTGATTCCTTCTTCCCATGTGTATAACCGTACATTTATCATTGTTAAACCTCATCTGCCACCTTTCAGCCCAAGTTTCCAACTTATCCAGATCCATCTGTAGCAGAATACTATCTTCTCTTGTATTAACTGCTTTACATAGTTTTGTATCATCTGCAAATATCGATATTTTACTGTGTAAACCTTCTACCAGATCATTAATGAATATGTTGAAGAGAACAGGTCCCAATACTGACCCCTGTGGTACCCCACTGGTCACAGCGACCCAGTTAGAGACTATACCATTTATAACCACCCTCTGCTTTCTATCACTAAGCCAGTTACTAACCCATTTACACACAATTTCCCCCAAACCAAGCATTCTCATTTTGTGTACCAACCTCTTGTGCGGCACGGTATCAAACGCTTTGGAAAAATCGGGATATACCACGTCCAATGACTCACCGTGGTCCAGCCTGTAGCTTACCTCTTCATAAAAACTGATTAGATTGGTTTGACAGGAGCGATTTCTCATAAACCCATGCTGATATGGAGTTAAACAGTTATTCTCATTGAGATAATCCAGAATAACATCCCTCAGAAACCCTTCAAATATTTTACCAACAATAGAGGTTAGACTTACTGGCCTATAATTTCCAGGTTCACTTTTAGAGCCCTTTTTGAATATTGGCACCACATTTGCTATGCGCCAATCCTGCGGAACAGACCCTGTCGCTATAGAGTCCCTAAAAATTAGAAATAATGGTTTATCTATTACATTACTTAGTTCTCTTAGTACTCGTGGGTGTATGCCATCCGGACCCGGAGATTTATCTATTTTAATCTTATTTAGCCGGTTTCGCACCTCTTCTTGGGTTAGATTGGTGACCCTTAATATAGGGTTTTCATTGTTTCTTGGGATTTCACCTAGCATTTCATTTTCCACCGTGAATACCGTGGAGAAGAAGGTGTTTAATATGTTAGCTTTTTCCTCGTCATCTACAACCATTCTTTCCTCACTATTTTTTAAGGGGCCTACATTTTCAGTTTTTATTCTTTTACTATTGATATATTTGAAGAACAGTTTGGGATTAGTTTTACTCTCCTTAGCAATGTGCTTCTCTGTTTCCTTTTTGGCAGCTTTAATTAGTTTTTTAGATAAAGTATTTTTCTCCCTATAGTTTTTTAGAGCTTCAATGGTGCCATCCTGCTTTAGTAGTGCAAATGCTTTCTTTTTACTGTTAATTGCCTGTCTTACTTCTTTGTTTAGCCACATTGGGTTTTTCCTATTTCTAGTCCTTTTATTCCCACAAGGTATAAACCGCTTACACTGCCTATTTAGGATGTTCTTAAACATTTCCCATTTATTATCTGTATTCTTATTTCTGAGGATATTGTCCCAGTCTACCAGATTAAGGGCATCTCTAAGCTGGTCAAACTTTGCCTTCCTAAAGTTCAGTGTTTTTGTGACTCCCTGACAAGTCCCCCTAGTGAAAGACAGGTGAAACTGTACAATATTGTGGTCGCTATTTCCTAGATGCCCGACCACCTGCAGATTTGTTATTCTGTCAGGTCTATTAGATAGTATTAGGTCTAAAAGTGCTGCTCCTCTGGTTGGATTCTGCACCAATTGTGAAAGATAATTTTTCTTGGTTATTAGCAGATATGGACATTCAAGGTCTGTCCTCTTGTGTGGATCATCTCACTGCAAGGGTACAAAACATTCAAGATTTTGTGGTTCAGAATCCTATGTTAGAGCCTAGAATTCCTATTCCTGATTTATTTTCTGGGGATAGATCTAAGTTCTTGAATTTCAAAAAAAATTGTAAACTGTTTCTAGCTTTGAAACCCCGCTCCTCTGGTGACCCCGTTCAACAAGTAAAAATCATTATTTCTTTGTTGCATGGTGACCCTCAAGACTGGGCATTTTCCCTTGCGCCAGGAGATCCTGCATTGCGTGATGTTGATGCGTTTTTTCTGGCGCTTGGATTGCTTTATGATGAACCTAATTCAGTGGATCAGGCAGAGAAAATCATGCTGGCTTTGTGTCAGGGTCAGGATGAAGCGGAGGTGTACTGTCAGAAGTTTAGAAAGTGGTCTGTGCTTACTCAGTGGAATGAGTGTGCCCTGGCGGCAATTTTCAGAAAGGGTCTTTCTGAAGCCCTTAAGGATGTCATGGTGGGATTTCCCACGCCTGCTGGTCTGAATGAGTCTATGTCCTTGGCCATTCAGATCGATCGGCGCTTGCGTGAGCGCAAAGCTGTGCACTATCTGGCGGTATTCTCTGAGCATAGGCCTGAGCCTATGCAGTGTGATAGGACTTTGACCAGAGCTGAACGGCAAGAACACAGATGTCGGAATGGGCTGTGTTTTTACTGTGGTGAATCCACTCATGCTATCTCCGATTGTCCTAAGCGCACTAAGCGGTTCGCTAGGTCTGCCACCATTGGTACGGTACAGTCTAAATTTCTTTTGTCCGTTACTCTGATTTGCTCTCTGTCGTCCTATTCTGTTATGGCATTTGTGGATTCAGGCGCTGCCCTGAATTTGATGGACTTGGAGTTTGCCAGGCGCTGTGGTTTTTTCTTGGAGCCCTTGCAGTATCCTATTCCATTGAGAGGAATTGATGCTAGGCCTTTGGCCAAGAATAAGCCTCAGTACTTGACTCAATTGACCATGTGCATGGCTCCTGCACATCAGGAGGATATTCGCTTTTTGGTGTTGCATAATCTGCATGATGTGGTCGTTTTGGGGTTGCCATGGCTACAGGTCCATAATCCAGTGTTGGATTGGAAATCTATGTCTGTGTCCGGCTGGGGTTGTCAGGGGGTACATGGTGATGTTCCATTGTTGTCAATTTCGCCTTCCACTCCTTCTGAAGTCCCTGAGTTTTTATCAGATTACCGGGATGTATTTGAAGAGCCCAAATCCGGTGCCCTACCTCCTCATAGGGATTGCGATTAAGCTATTAATTTGATTCCTGGTAGTAAGTTTCCTAAGGGCCGTCTGTTTAATTTATCTGTGCCAGAGCACGCCGCTATGCGGAGTTATATAAAGGAATCCTTGGAGATGGGTCATATTCGCCCGTCGTCGTCACTAGGGTTGAGCGAAACGGGTCGAACATTTTCAAAAGTCGCCGACTTTTGGCGAAGTCGAGTTTCATGAAACCCGATCCGACCCCTGTGCGTGGTCGGCCATGCGGTACGCGACTTTCGCGCCAAAGTCGCGTTTCAATGACGCAAAAAGCGCCATTTCTCAGCCAATGAAGGTAAACGCAGAGTGTGGGCAGCGTGATGACATAGGTCCTGGTCCCCACCATCTTAGAGAAGGGCATTGCAGTGATTGGCTTGCTGTCTGCGGCGTCACAGGGGCTATAAAAGGGAGTTCCCGCCGACCGCCATGTTACTGCTGCTGATCTGAGCTTAGGGAGAGGTTGCTGCCGCTTCGTCAGAAGCAGGGATAGCGTTAGGCAGGGTCCATTAACCACAAAACCGCTTGTGCTGTAGCGATTTCCACTGCCCAACACCACCTTCGGTGTGCAGGGACAGTGGAAGCTCCTTTTTTTTTTTTTTCCTCAGCGCTGTAGCTCATTGGGCTGCCCTAGAAGGCTCCCTGATAGCTGCATTGCTGTGTGTACGCCGCTGTGCAAACCAACTGCTTTTTTCAAAGCACAAATCCTCTTGTTCCTTCCTTTCTGCACAGCTATCTTGTTTGTTTGTCCACACTTTTTATTTAATTTGTGCATCAGTCCACTCCTTATTGCTGCCTGCCATACCTGGCTGAGATTACTGCAGGGAGATAGTAATTGAAGGACAGTTCCTTTTTTTTTTTTTTTTTTTTTTTTGTGGGAGATTAAGATTGACATTTCTGCTAGAGTGCCATCTCTGTCTGTGTCATCTCTCACTCAGTGGGCCATAGAAAGCCTATTTATTTTTTTGCTTGATTTGGGTTCCAAAATCTACCAGAAAAAATCACAACATCAATCAGTGGGAGAAAAATATTGGCCTCAGGGCTTGTGTGCCACTCCTTACTCCTGTGTGTGCCATCTCTCACTCAGTGGGCCATAGAAAGCCTATTAATTTTTTTGCTTGATTTGGGTTCTAAATTCTACCTGAAAAAATCAATAAATCAATCAGTGGGAGATTAATATTGGCCTTTGGGCTTGTGTGCCAGTCCTAAGCGTGCCATCTCTCTCTCTCTCAGATAGTGGGCCATAGAAAGCCTATTTTTTTATTATTTTATTGGGTTTATAAATTTTCCCTGGAAAAAAAAAAAAAGTGGGAGATTAATATTGGCCTCTGGGCTTGTGTGCCAGTCCTGAGCGTGCCATCTCTCTCACAAATAGTGGGCCATAGAAAGCCTATTTATTTTTTTGGTTGATTTGGGTTCATAATTCTACCTGAAAAAATCAATCAATCAATCAGTGGGAGATTAATATTGGCCTTTGGGCTTGTGTGCCAGTCCTAAGCGTGCCATCTCTCTCTCTCAGATAGTGGGCCATAGAAAGCCTATTTATTATTATTTTTTTTATTGGGTTTATAAATTTTCCCTGGAAAAAAAAAAAATGGGAGATTAATATTGGCCTCTGGGCTTGTGTGCCAGTCCTGAGCGTGCCATCTCTCTCTCAAATAGTGGGCCATAGAAAGCCTATTTATTTTTTTGGTTGATTTGGGTTCATAATTCTACCTGAAAAAAATCAATCAATCAATCAGTGGGAGAAAAATATTGGCCTCAGGGCTTGTGTGCCACTCCTTACTCCTGTGTGTGCCATCTCTCACTCAGTGGGCCATAGAAAGCCTATTAATTTTTTTGATTGATTTGGGTTCTAAATTCTACCTGAAAAAATCATTAAATCAATCAGTGGGAGATTAATATTGGCCTTTGGGCTTGTGTGCCAGTCCTAAGCGTGCCATCTCTCTCTCTCTCAGATAGTGGGCCATAGAAAGCCTATTTTTTTATTATTTTATTGGGTTTATAAATTTTCCCTGGAAAAAAAAAAAGTGGGAGATTAATATTGGCCTCTGGGCTTGTGTGCCAGTCCTGAGCGTGCCATCTCTCTCACAAATAGTGGGCCATAGAAAGCCTATTTATTTTTTTGGTTGATTTGGGTTCATAATTCTACCTGAAAAAATCAATCAATCAATCAATCAGTGGGAGATTAATATTGGCCTTTGGGCTTGTGTGCCAGTCCTAAGCGTGCCATCTCTCTCTCTCAGATAGTGGGCCATAGAAAGCCTATTTATTATTATTTTTTTTATTGGGTTTATAAATTTTCCCTGGAAAAAAAAAAAAATGGGAGATTAATATTGGCCTCTGGGCTTGTGTGCCAGTCCTGAGCGTGCCATCTCTCTCACAAATAGTGGGCCATAGAAAGCCTATTAATTTTTTTGCTTGATTTGGGTTCCAAAATCTACCAAAAAAAATCACTAAATCAATCAGTGGGAGATTAATATTGGCCTCTGGGCTTGTGTGCCACTCCTGACTCCTGTGAGCGTCATCTGTCACTCAGTGGGCCCTAGAAAGCCTATTTTTTGTTTTATTTGTTTTCTAAATTCTCCCTGAAAAAATCATTTTATTTTCTTTGGTTTCTAAATTATTCCTGAAAAAAATCATTTTTTTTGTATTTTTTTTTCTCTAAAGTCTCCCTGAAAAAAAAAAAAAAAAATCTGTGGGAGATTCATATTGCCCCTTCTGCTTGTGTGCCAGTCTTGACTCCTGGGTGTGCCATCTCTCTCTCTCTCCCCAATTGTGGGCCATAGAAAGCCTATTAATTTTTTTGCTTGATTTGGGTTCCAAAATCTACCAAAAATAATCACTAAATCAATCAGTGGGAGATTAATATTGGCCTCTGGGCTTGTCTGCCACTCCTGACTCCTGTGTGCGTCATCTGTCACTCAGTGGGCCCTAGAAAGCCTATTTTTTGTTTTATTTGTTTTCTAAATTCTCCCTGAAAAAATCATTTTATTTTCTTTGGTTTCTAAATTATTCCTGAAAAAAATCATTTTTTTTGTATTTTTTTTTCTCTAAAGTCTCCCTGAAAAAAAAAAAAAAAAAAAAAAATCTGTGGGAGATTCATATTGCCCCTTCTGCTTGTGTGCCAGTCTTGACTCCTGGGTGTGCCATCTCTCTCTCTCTCCCCAATTGTGGGCCATAGAAAGCCTATTAATTTTTTTGCTTGATTTGGGTTCCAAAATCTACCAAAAAAAATAACTAAATCAATCAGTGGGAGATTAATATTGGCCTCTGGGCTTGTGTGCCACTCCTGACTCCTGTGTGCGTCATCTGTCACTCAGTGGGCCCTAGAAAGCCTATTTTTTGTTTTATTTGTTTTCTAAATTCTCCCTGAAACAATCATTTTATTTTCTTTGGTTTCTAAATTATTCCTGAAAAAAATCATTTTTTTTGTATTTTTTTTTCTCTCAAATCTCCCTGAAAAAAAAAAAAAAAAAAAAAAATCTGTGGGAGATTCATATTGCCCCTTCTGCTTGTGTGCCAGTCTTGACTCCTGGGTGTGCCATCTCTCTCTCTCTCCCCAATTGTGGGCCATAGAAAGCCTATTAATTTTTTTGCTTGATTTGGGTTCCAAAATCTACCAAAAAAAATAACTAAATCAATCGGTGGGAGATTAAAATTGGCCTCTGGGCTTGTGTGCCACTCCTGACTCCTGTGTGCGTCCTCTCTCACTCAGTGGGCCCTACAAAGCCTTTTTTTTTTTTTTTTTTCCTAAATTCTCCCTGAAACAATCATTTCATTTTATTTGTTTTATAAATTCTTCTGTAAAAAATAATTTTTTTTTAATTTTTTTTTTTCTGAAGTCTCCCTTTTAAAAAAAACAAACACAAATCAGTGGGAGATAAATATTTACATTTGCGCTTCAGTGACAGTCCTGCGTGTGTGCCATCTCATTTGTTGCCAACAACAGAGTGTGTAACATTGTGGCTGATTTTCGTTGTGGTCTCACCCACCTGTAAAGGGGTAGCTAAATCATACTGAAGTTATAGCTCACCATGTAAGTTGTGTGACAGCAACAAATACCGTTCGTTTGGTAACGTTTTTAAAACAATGAGGAAGTCTGGTGGAAGAGGTCGTGGCCGGGGGCGTTCATTGTCAGCTGGTAATGAGGGTAGTGGTAGTGGTGGAGCATCAGGTGGTCGTGGGAAAAAAAATATTGCACCTAAGTCTGGAGCTGTGGAGCCAGGTTCGTCGTCTGGCTACACAAGGCCTCGAACCCTCCCTTTTCTGGGAGTAGGAAAACCGCTTTTAAAGCCGGAGCATCAAGAGCAAGTTTTGGCTTATCTTGCTGACTCAGCCTCTAGCTCTTTTGCCTCCTCTCGTGAAACTGGTAAAAGTAAAAGCAGCGCGTCGTTAGTGGATGTTCACGGTCAGGGACAAGTCGCTTCCTTGTCCTCTTCAGCAAAAACAACAACAGAGAAGAATGCAGCAGGCGACACAACGGGTTACTCCATGGAGCTCTGTTGTGAATTCTGTGGCTGAATTCACTTCTGTGGTCACAAGTGGTATTGCAGTCTCTGGGCTTCCTCCCTCAGGTGTTTTGGTGAGCTCGTTGGCTGCCTTGCTATTTAGCTCCACCTGAGTCTGTCTTCCTTGCTCCTTGTCAATGTTCCAGTGTTGGATCTGAGCTACTGCATCTTTCCTTGGGCCTGCTGCTCTGCTAGATAAGTGCTTCTAGTTTGTTTTCTGTTTTTTCTGTCCAGCTTGCTATTAACTTTTGCTGGAAGCTCTGAGAAGCAAAGGGGTGCACCGCCGTGCTGTTAGTTCGGCACGGTGGGTCTTTTTGCCCCTTTGCGTGGTTTTCGTTTTAGGGTTTTTTGTAGACTGCATAGTTCTCTTTGCTATCCTCGCTCTGTCTAGAATATCGGGCCTCACTTTGCTGAATCTATTTCATTCCTACGTTTGTCTTTTCATCTTGCTGACAGTCATTGTATGTGGGGGGCTGCCTATTCCTTTGGGGTATTTCTCTGAGGTAAGTCAGGCTTGTATTTCTATCTTCAGGCTAGTCAGCTCCTCAGGCAGTGCCGAGTTGCATAGGTAGTGATAGGCGCAATCCACTGCTGCTTATAGTTGTGTGAGGATAGATCAGGTACTGCAGTCTACAGAGATTCCACGTCTCAGAGCTCGTCCTATTGTTTTTGGTTATTGCCAGATCTCTGTATGTGCGCTGATTACTGCACGCTGTGTTGCCTGATTGCCAGCCATAACAGTACAAGGAGCCACACCAATGATTCCCAATAGAGGGAAAAAAGAAATCCTGACAGCATTTTTTTTTCTTAGCTCTGTCTTCAGTCTTTTTTTTCCCCTAGACATTAGAGTGCTTCAGGACACAGCTGTGGACATGGATATTCAGGCTCTGTGCTCCTCAATGGATAATCTCGTTGTAAATGTACAAAAGATTCAAGATACTATTGATCAGAAATCGATGCTAGAACCAAGAATTCCGATTCCTGATTTGTTTTTTGGTGACAGAACTAAGTTCCTGAGCTTCAGAAATAATTGTAAGCTATTTTTGGCCTTGAAACCTCATTCTTCTGGTAATCCTATTCAACAGGTTTTGATTATTATTTCTTTTTTGCGCGGCGACCCACAGGACTGGGCGTTTTCTCTTGCACCAGGAGATTCTGCATTGAGTAATGTTGATGCATTTTTCCAGGCGCTGGGATTGCTTTACGATGAGCCTAATTCAGTGGATCAGGCTGAGAAAAATCTGCTGGCTTTATGCCAGGGTCAGGATGATGTAGAAGTATATTGTCAGAAATTTAGGAAGTGGTCAGTACTCACTCTGTGGAATGAATCTGCACTAGCGGCTTTGTTCAGAAAGGGTCTCTCTGAAGCTCTTAAGGATGTAATGGTGGGATTTCCTATGCCTGCTGGTTTGAATGAGTCTATGTCCTTGGCCATTCAGATCGGTCGTCGCTTGCGCGAGCGTAAATCTGTGCACCATCTGGCGGTATTGTCTGAGAGTAAACCTGAGCCTATGCAGTGCGACAGGACTATGACTAAAGTAGAACGGCAAGAACACAGACGTCTGAACAGACTGTGTTTCTATTGTGGTGATTCTACTCATGCTATTTCTAATTGTCCTAAACGCACTAGGCGGTTCGATAGCTCTGCCGTTATTGGTACTGTACAGTCCAAATTCCTTTTGTCCATTACCTTAATGTGCTCTTTGTCATCGTATTCTGTCATGGCGTTTGTGGATTCAGGCGCTGCCCTGAATCTGATGGATTTGGATTATGCTAAACGTTGTGGATTTTTCTTGGAGCCTTTGCGGTGTCCTATTCCGTTGAGAGGAATTGATGCTACACCTTTGGCCAAGAATAAGCCTCAGTACTGGGCCCAGCTGACCATGTGCATTGCTCCTGCACATCAGGAAGTTATTCGCTTTCTGGTACTGCATAATTTGCATGATGTGGTCGTGTTGGGGTTGCCATGGCTACAAACCCATAATCCAGTATTGGATTGGAACTCTATGTCGGTAACCAGCTGGGGTTGTCAGGGAGTACATGGTGATGTTCCATTTTTGTCTATTTCGTCATCCATTCCTTCTGACATCCCAGAGTTCTTGTCGGACTTTCAGGATGTATTTGAAGAGTCCAAGTCTGATGCCCTACCTCCGCATAGGAATTGTGATTGTGCTATCGATTTGATTCCTGGTAGTAAATTCCCTAAGGGTCGTTTATTTAATTTGTCCGTACCTGAACACACCGCTATGCGCAGTTATGTGAAGGAGTCCCTGGAGAAGGGACATATTCGCCCATCGTCGTCACCATTGGGAGCAGGGTTCTTTTTTGTAGCCAAGAAGGATGGTTCGCTAAGACCGTGTATTGATTACCGCCTTCTTAATAAGATCACTGTTAAGTTTCAGTATCCCTTGCCATTGATTTCTGACTTGTTTGCTCGGATTAAGGGGGCTAGTTGGTTTACTAAGATTGATCTTCGTGGTGCGTATAATCTGGTGAGAATCAGGCAGGGAGATGAATGGAAAACGGCATTTAATACGCCCGAGGGTCATTTTGAGTATCTGGTGATGCCGTTCGGACTTGCCAATGCTCCATCTGTTTTTCAGTCTTTTATGCATGACATTTTCCGTGAGTATCTGGATAAATTCTTGATTGTTTACTTGGATGACATTTTGATCTTCTCAGATGATTGGGAGTCTCATGTGAAGCAAGTCAGAATGGTTTTCCAGGTACTGCGTGCTAATTCCTTGTTCGTGAAGGGATCAAAGTGTCTCTTCGGTGTGCAGAAAGTTTCATTTTTGGGGTTCATCTTTTCCCCTTCTACTATCGAGATGGATCCGGTTAAGGTTCAGGCCATCCAGGATTGGACTCAGCCGACATCTCTAAAAAGTCTGCAGAAATTCCTGGGCTTTGCTAATTTTTATCGTCGCTTCATCTGTAATTTTTCTAGCATTGCCAGACCATTGACCGATTTGACCAAGAAGGGTGCTGATTTGGTTAATTGGTCTTCTGCTGCCGTGGAAGCTTTTCAGGAGTTGAAGCGTCGTTTTTGCTGTGCCCCTGTGTTGTGTCAACCTGATGTTTCTCTTCCGTTCCAGGTCGAGGTTGATGCTTCTGAGATTGGTGCAGGGGCGGTTTTGTCACAGAGAGGTTCTGGTTGCTCAGTGTTCAAACCATGTGCTTTCTTTTCCAGGAAATTTTCTGCTGCTGAGCGTAATTATGATGTGGGCAACCGAGAGTTGCTGGCCATGAAGTGGGCATTCGAGGAGTGGCGTCATTGGCTTGAGGGTGCTAAGCATCGCGTGGTGGTTTTGACTGATCATAAGAACCTTACTTATCTTGAGTCTGCCAAGCGCTTGAATCCTAGACAGGCCCGTTGGTCGTTATTTTTTGCTCGTTTTGATTTTGTGATTTCATACCTTCCGGGCTCTAAAAATGTGAAGGCGGATGCTCTGTCTAGGAGTTTTGTGCCCGACTCTCCGGGGTTATCTGAGCCGGCGAGTATCCTCAAGGAAGGAGTCATTGTGTCTGCCATCTCCCCTGATTTGCGGAGAGTGTTGCAGAAATTTCAGGCTAATAAACCTGATCGTTGTCCGGCCGAGAAACTGTTCGTCCCTGATAGGTGGACTAGTAAAGTTATCTCTGAACTTCATTGTTCGGTGCTGGCCGGTCATCCAGGAATCTTTGGTACCAGGGAGTTGGTTGCTAGATCCTTCTGGTGGCCATCTCTGTCGCGGGATGTGCGTGCTTTTGTGCAGTCCTGTGGAATTTGTGCTAGGGCTAAGCCCTGCTGTTCACGTGCCAGTGGGTTGCTTTTGCCCTTGCCGGTCCCGAAGAGGCCTTGGACACATATTTCGATGGATTTCATTTCTGACCTTCCCGTTTCTCAAAAAATGTCGGTCATTTGGGTGGTCTGTGATCGCTTTTCTAAAATGGTCCATCTGGTGCCCTTGGTTAAATTGCCTTCCTCCTCTGATTTGGTGCCTTTGTTCTTCCAGCATGTGGTTCGTTTACATGGCATTCCTGAGAATATTGTTTCTGACAGAGGTTCCCAGTTTGTCTCGAGGTTCTGGCGAGCCTTTTGTGGTAGGATGGGCATTGACCTATCTTTCTCCTCGGCCTTCCATCCTCAGACTAATGGCCAGACCGAACGAACCAATCAGACCTTGGAAACATATCTGAGATGTTTTGTTTCCGCTGACCAGGATGATTGGGTGTCATTTTTGCCGTTGGCTGAGTTCGCCCTTCATAATCGGGCCAGCTCGGCTACCTTGGTCTCTCCATTTTTCTGCAATTCTGGGTTCCATCCTCGTTTCTCTTCAGGACAGGTTGAGTCTTCGGACTGTCCTGGTGTGGATTCTGTGGTGGACAGGTTGCAGCAGATCTGGACTCAGGTAGTGGACAATTTGACCTTGTCCCAGGAGAAGGCTCAGCTTTTCGCTAATCGCAGACGCCGTGTGGGACCCCGACTTCGTGTTGGGGATCTGGTTTGGTTATCTTCTCGTCATATTCCTATGAAGGTTTCCTCTCCTAAATTTAAACCTCGTTTTATTGGTCCGTATAGGATTTCTGAGATTCTCAATCCGGTGTCTTTTCGTCTGATCCTCCCAGACTCCTTTTCCATACATAATGTATTCCATAGGTCGTTGTTGAGGAGATACGTGGCACCTATGGTTCCATCTGTGGAGCCTCCTGCCCCTGTTTTGGTGGAGGGGGAATTGGAGTATATTGTGGAGAAGATTTTGGATTCTCGTGTCTCTAGACGGAAACTCCAGTATCTGGTCAAATGGAAGGGTTATGCTCAGGAAGATAATTCCTGGGTTTTTGCCTCTGATGTCCATGCCCCAGATCTTGTTCGTGCCTTTCATGTGGCTCATCCTGGTCGGCCTGGGGGTTCTGGTGAGGGTTCGGTGACCCCTCCTCAAGGGGGGGTACTGTTGTGAATTCTGTGGCTGAATTCACTTCTGTGGTCACAAGTGGTATTGCAGTCTCTGGGCTTCCTCCCTCAGGTGTTTTGGTGAGCTCGTTGGCTGCCTTGCTATTTAGCTCCACCTGAGTCTGTCTTCCTTGCTCCTTGTCAATGTTCCAGTGTTGGATCTGAGCTACTGCATCTTTCCTTGGGCCTGCTGCTCTGCTAGATAAGTGCTTCTAGTTTGTTTTCTGTTTTTTCTGTCCAGCTTGCTATTAACTTTTGCTGGAAGCTCTGAGAAGCAAAGGGGTGCACCGCCGTGCTGTTAGTTCGGCACGGTGGGTCTTTTTGCCCCTTTGCGTGGTTTTCGTTTTAGGGTTTTTTGTAGACTGCATAGTTCTCTTTGCTATCCTCGCTCTGTCTAGAATATCGGGCCTCACTTTGCTGAATCTATTTCATTCCTACGTTTGTCTTTTCATCTTGCTGACAGTCATTGTATGTGGGGGGCTGCCTATTCCTTTGGGGTATTTCTCTGAGGTAAGTCAGGCTTGTATTTCTATCTTCAGGCTAGTCAGCTCCTCAGGCAGTGCCGAGTTGCATAGGTAGTGATAGGCGCAATCCACTGCTGCTTATAGTTGTGTGAGGATAGATCAGGTACTGCAGTCTACAGAGATTCCACGTCTCAGAGCTCGTCCTATTGTTTTTGGTTATTGCCAGATCTCTGTATGTGCGCTGATTACTGCACGCTGTGTTGCCTGATTGCCAGCCATAACAGAGCTCTTTACACATACCGTCCCTGGCTTAGAAAGTGAAGCAGTTAACAGTCCATGTCCATTACAAGTTGAATCTGACATGGAGTGCACTGATGCACAGCCACAGCCAGACTACTATGCTGGTCCTTTGACTCAGACCACAACATTGCCCTCGCAGGGTGCTGATCAAGAATCAGACCCTGATGAGACTATGTTGCCCCATCACGAACGCTATACCACCGACCGACACGGTGACACAGACGAAGTTGCACACGAGCTACAAGAAGAGGTAATAGATGACCCAGTTCTTGACCCCGATTGGCAGCCATTGGGGGAACAGGGTGCAGGCGGCAGCAGTTCTGAAGCGGAGGAGGAGGGGCCGCAGCAGGCATCAACAACATCGCAACAGGTTCCATCTGCCGGGCCCGTATCTTGGCCAAAACGCGTGGCAAAGTCAAAACCTGTTGGAGGACAGCGTGGCCATCCGGTTAAAGCTCAGTCTGCAATGCCTGAAAAGGTATCCGATGCTAGAAAGAGTGCAGTCTGGCATTTTTTTAAACAACATCCAATTGATCAGCACAAAGTAATCTGTCAAAAATGTTCAACTACCTTAAGCAGAGGGCAGAATCTGAAAAGTCTCAATACAAGTTGCATGCATAGACATTTAACCACCATGCATTTGCAAGCTTGGACTAACTACCAAACGTCCCTTAAGGTTGTAGCACCCTCGGCCAATGAAGCTACTCATCAACGCAACATCCCTTCCGGCAGTGTAGGGCCACCATTTTCTGCACCACCTGCAGTATCTGTGCAGGTTTCTTTGCCAGGCCAAAGCAGTCAGGGTCAGGGAATCTCCAGTTTCGTAGTAGGAAACACTGCATCTAGGGCACCGGCGGCAACAATACCATCTCCCACCGTCTCTCAGTCTGCCATGTCCACCGGCACCCCCGCTAGTTCCACGATCTCCAGCTCTCCAGTCCAGCTCACCCTACATGAGACTATGGTTAGAAAAAGGAAGTACTTAGCCTCGCATCCGCGTACACAGGGTTTGAACGCCCACATAGCTAGACTAATCTCGTTAGAGATGATGCCCTACCGGTTAGTTGAAAGCGAAGCTTTCAAAGACCTGATGGACTACGCTGTACCACGCTACGAGCTACCCAGTCGACACTTTTTTTCCAGAAAAGCCATCCCAGCCCTCCACCAGCATGTTAAAGAGCGCATCGTCCATGCACTCAGGCAATCTGTGAGCACAAAGGTGCACCTGACAACAGATGCATGGACCAGTAGGCATGGCCAGGGACGTTACGTGTCCATCACGGCACACTGGGTAAATGTGGTGGATTCAGGGTCCACAGGGGACAGCAAGTTTGGGACAGTTCTGCCTAGCCCACGGTCTAGGAAACAGTTGGCTGTAGCCGTTCGCACCCCCTCCTCCTCCTCCTCCTCGTCCTCCTGCAGAAGCGAGAGCTCGTCCACAGACCGCAGTCGCACAACCACTCCATCCGCAGCTACCACTGTTGCACACCAGGTCTCCCATTATGGGGCAGCTACTGGCAAACGTCAGCAGGCTGTATTGGCTATGAAGTGTTTGGGCGACAACAGACACACCGCGGAAGTTCTGTCCGAGTTCTTGCAGCAAGAAACGCAGTCGTGGCTGGGCACTGTACATCTTGAGGCAGGCAAGGTAGTGAGTGATAACGGAAGGAATTTTATGGCTGCCATCTCCCTTTCCCAACTGAAACACATTCCTTGCCTGGCTCACACCTTAAACCTGGTGGTGCAGTGCTTCCTGAAAAGTTATCCGGGGTTATCCGACCTGCTCCTCAAAGTGCGTGGACTTTGCGCACATATCCGCCGTTCGCCTGTACACTCCAGCCGTATGCAGACCTATCAGCGTTCTTTGAACCTTCCCCAGCATCGCCTAATCATAGACGATGTTACAAAGTGGAACTCAACACTGCACATGCTTCAGAGACTGTGCGAACAGAGGCGGGCTGTTATGTTTTTGTGGGAGGATACACATACACGGGCAGGCAGTAGGATGGCAGACATGGAGTTGTCAGGTGTGCAGTGGTCGAAGATTCAAGACATGTGTCAAGTCCTTCAGTGTTTTGAGGAATGCACACGGCTGGTTAGTGCAGACAACGCCATAATAAGCATGAGCATCCCCCTAATGTGTCTGCTGATGCAAAGTTTGACGCACATAAAGGATCAGGCGTCTGCACCAGAGGAAGAGGAAAGCCTTGATGACAGTCAGCCATTGTCTGGTCAGGGCAGTGTACAGGACGAGGTAGCGGGCGAAGAGGAGGTGGAGGATGAGGAGGATGATGGGGATGAGTATATTTTTAATGAGGAAGCTTTCCCGGGGTCATTGGAAATTGGTGGCGTGGCAAGGGCGGGTTCTGGTTTTTTGAGGGACACAAGTGACGTAGATTTGCCTGCAACTGCCCCTCAACCAAGCACAACCGCAGATTTGACAACTGGAACTTTGGCCCACATGGCGGATTATGCCTTGCGTATCCTCAAAAGGGACACACGCATTACAAAAATGATGAACGATGACGATTACTGGTTGGCCTGCCTCCTTGATCCTCGCTATAAAGGCAAATTGCAAAATATTATGCCACATGAGAACTTGGAACTAATATTAGCAACAAAACAATCAACTCTTGTTGACCGTTTGCTTCTGGCATTCCCTGCACACAGCGCCCGTGATCGTTCTCACACGAGCTCCAGGGACCAGCAGACCAGAGGTGTTAGAGGGGCAGAAATCAGAAGTGGCGTTGGCCAGAGGGGTTTTCTGACCAGGTTGTGGAGTGATTTTGCTATGACCGCAGACAGGACAGGTACTGCAGCATCAATTCAAAGTGACAGGAGACAACATTTGTCCAGTATGGTTACAAACTATTTTTCATCCCTTATCGACGTTCTCCCTCAACCGTCATTCCCATTTGATTACTGGGCATCCAAATTAGACACCTGGCCAGAATTGGCAGAATATGCATTGCAGGAGCTTGCTTGCCCGGCAGCTAGTGTCCTATCAGAAAGAGTATTCAGTGCTGCAGGTTCAATACTAACTGAAAAAAGGACTCGTCTGGCTACCCAAAATGTAGATGATCTAACCTTCATTAAAATGAATCACAACTGGATTTCGAAATCTTTTGCCCCACCTTGCCCGGCTGACACCTAACTTTCCTATGAAAAGGTCTTGCCTGTGGACTCTTCTGAATGACTTTTCCAATCTCGTAATTTTCTGCACCTGATTGTCCAGCATACGACATGTTTACTCCTAACAAAATGGCCAAACTCCCCACACGGGGCCGTGGTATCGCCACTTTGCGCCAGCACCCGTGAGAGTGCTGTTTGTCTGAAGAGGTGGGTGTGCCCGCTTTTGGTCGACGGCACTGCCACTGGGTCCCTCATAGTACAATAAAGTGTCTCTGGCGGTGGTGGTGCGCACCCAACGTCAGACACACCATTGTAATATGAGGGGCCCTGGGCCTGTACCGCCGGCCACAAGACAGTTCCCCCCCCCAGCTCAAACAGTGCTCTACCACTAGTAAAATTATCTCTCACAGCTTCACCAATGTTTAGTCTATGCGCTGACATCCTTCAATGCCTGGCACTGACAATACCATTGTTTTGACATTTTTGTTATGTTAGGCCTTCGAAGCCTGTCTGCGGTCCGTTCTTTCTACAACTACTACACTGACCAGGCCACTGCTGGCCGTGTTCCCCTGGAACCAATTTAAACTTGCCTACAGCCAGCCCAATTTTGTTATGTTAGGCCTTCTTAGCCTGTCTGCCGTCACTCCTTCCACTAGACTTCCACTGACCAGACCACTGTTGCCCGTGTACCCCTGGAACCAATTTTAAATTGCCAACAGCCAAATGTTATTATGTTAGGCCTTTGATGCCTGTCTGCCGTCACTCCTTCCACTAGACTTCCACTGACCAGACCACTGTTGCCCGTGTACCCCTGGAACCAATTTTAAATTGCCAACAGCCCAATGTTATGATGTTAGGCCTTTGATGCCTGTCTGCCGTCACTCCTTCCACTAGGCCTCCACTGACCTGTCTACTGCTGCCCGTGTTCCCATGGAACCAATTGTAAATTGCCTACAGCCAGCCCATTTTATTACGTTAGGCCTTCGAAGCCTGTCTGCGGTCCCTCCTTCCACTAGGCCTCCACTTACCTGTCTACTGCTGCCCGTGTTCCCCTGGAACCAATTTTAAATTGCCTACAGGCAGCCCAATTTATTATGTTAGGCCTTCGAAGCCTGTCTGCGGTCCCTCCTTCCACTAGGCCTCCACTTACCTGTCTACTGCTGCCCGTGTTCCCCTGGAACCAATTTTAAATTGCCTACAGCCAGCCCATTTTATTATGTTAGGCCTTCGAAGCCTGTCTGCGGTCCCTCCTTCCACTAGGCCTCCACTGACCTGTCTACTGCTGCCCGTGTTCCCCTGGAACCAATTTTAAATTGCCTACAGCCAGCCCATTTTATTATGTTAGGCCTTCGAAGCCTGTCTGCGGTCCCTCCTTCCACTAGGCCTCCACTTACCTGTCTACTGCTGCCCGTGTTCCCCTGGAACCAATTTTAAATTGCCTACAGGCAGCCCAATTTATTATGTTAGGGCTTCGAAGCCTGTCTGCGGTCCCTCCTTCCACTAGGCCTCCACTGACCTGTCTACTGCTGCCCGTGTTCCCCTGGAACCAATTTTAAACTGCCTACAGGCAGCCCAATTTATTATGTTAGGGCTTCGAAGCCTGTCTGCGGTCCCTCCTTCCACTAGGCCTCCACTGACCTGTCTACTGCTGCCCGTGTACCCCTTGAACCAACATCATAAAATAAAAAAAAAAGTATTTTGCTTATAAAAAAGAAAATACTGGTGAGATATCAAATGCAGACATTTTAACATTAAAAACAAACACACAACTAAAATCTGGTACAGTACTAAAAATGGCCACCAGCTACAATTACTTTATCCTGCAAGTATTTAACTGAAAGGTTTTTTAAATTGAAAACACAGATATGGCATCCACCGAGTGTTGTCCTGTCGCGTCTTCTTTATATTATTGCCGAGAAGATGCAAAACAATGAAAATAATAAAATCATTAATTACCAAAATAATAGAGAAAGTCAACACCACATTGCAAATAAACATTCATTCCAAATAAAGAAGCAGGGCGCGTCCGAGGGTGAGTATATACCTAATAAGAATATAATCACCCTCGGACGCGCAATGCTTATTTCCAACAGCCTTCCTTCCTAAGAATCAGCCCTTCCGTGGTGTAGAGAGACGTTGTGTTACACTTCAAGGTGTTCCCCAGGTTGTCTTTCCTGAGCTTCGATCTTCCGGCTCTCGTTTAGTAGTTCTTGGAAACTACACTGCATTAGGCCTTCAAATTGGGTATGGGGTGTAGAGAGAGGGTGTGTTACACTCCAAGGTGTTCCCCAGGTTGCCTTTCCTGAGCTTCGATCTTCCGGCTCTCGTTTAGTAGTTGTTGGAAACTACGCTGCATTAGGCCTTCAAATTGGGTATGGGGTGTAGAGAGAGGGTGTGTTACACTCCAAGGTGTTCCCCAGGTTGCCTTTCCTGAGCTTCGATCTTCCGGCTCTCGTTTAGTAGTTGTTGGAAACTACGCTGCATTAGGCATTCAAATTGGGTATGGGGTGTAGAGAGATGGTGTGTTACACTCCAAGGTGTTCCCCAGGTTGCCTTTCCTGAGCTTCGATCTTCCGGCTCTCGTTTAGTAGTTCTTGGAAACTACACTGCATTAGGCCTTCAAATTGGGTATGGGGTGTAGAGAGAGGGTGTGTTACACTCCAAGGTGTTCCCCAGGTTGCCTTTCCTGAGCTTTGATCTTCCGGCTCTCGTTTAGTAGTTCTTGGAAACTACACTGCATTAGGCCTACAAATTGGGTATGGGGTGGAGAGAGATGGTGTGTTACACTCCAAGGTGTTCCCCAGGTTTCCTTGCCATTGCTTCGGTCTTCCGACTCTCATTTAGTAGTTGTAGAAAAGTACACTGCATTAGGCCTACAAAATGGGTATGGGGTGGAGAGAGATGGTGTGTTACACTCCAAGGTGTTCCCCAGGTTGCCTTTCCTGAGCTTCTATCTTCAGGCTCTCATTAAATTGTGGTTAAATGGAACAACTGCATTTGGCGTACTAGTTGGTTTGGGGCCTACTATCGGTGTCTGCCACTCCTTGCTGTTCTCCTGGTTTCCTGTCCTGAAATTCCATTTTCAGGCTCTCGTTAAGTAGTTGTTAATGTTAGACTGCATTTGGCCTACTAGTTGGGTTGGGGCCTACTATCGGTGTCTGCCACTCCTTGCTGTTCTCCTCCACTGAACAAAGCTGTGCCGCCTGTTTACTACGGTTGCCAATTTTGAACTGCATTTCGACTACTTACTGATTTGGCCCTACTCTCTGTGTCAGCCTCTCATTCCAGTTGTCCTCCACTGCAATGCCCCCTGGTTATTCCTGTGTTACCAATTTTGAACTGCATTTAGCCCACTTTATTCTTTGGGCCTATATCTGTGTTTCCACTTCATCGTGCCCATTGCCCAGCCAGTGATAGATGAGTCTGCTGGTACATTGACCCATAACGCAACATTCCCCGTGCATGCTACACAACAACATTGTGACCCTGCTGAAAGTCAGGTTGCTCTTCCCGCATACCATACCACCTTACACGGGGACAAAGAGGAAGGTGCAGATGAAAGTGCAGGTTCCTTCATCAGGTGGGGGGAGGAATACTAGTTGGCGACGTCACTGGCACAGGGCCTCTCATAGTACGCAAAAGTGTTGCTGCCGGTGGGAGGCGTCCCCGCCGTGCAAACACACCGCTGTAGTTTGAGGGGCCCTGTGCCAGTGCCAATGCCAACAAGTGGGCCCCCCCTGCTTGCTCAGGATCACAGCACTTGCAAAGTTGAAATACTTACCTCTCCCTGCTCCACTGCCGTGACGTGGTCCAGATTTCCTGGGCCCACTAATTACTTGAACCAGCCCTACCCCACACAACTTTAGCCAAATGACCCCCAATTTCAAATGCCTTCCAATTATTATAAGGTAAATTACGCTTGACAAGCTTCATTAAGAAGAATGGATGGTTTTGACATTAAAATGGGCACTCTAGGTGTTTTCCTGGCCCCCACTCACTGCCGACTATGCTGCCCCATTGACTTGCATTGGGTTTCGTGTTTCGGTCGATCCCGACTTTTCGCCATAATCGGCCGATTTCACTCAACCCGACTTTTGAGATAGTCGGGTTTCGCGAAACCCGGCTCGACTCTAAAAAGGTCAAGGTCGCTCAACTCTAGTCGTCACCATTGGGAGCAGGGTTCTTTTTTGTGGCCAAGAAGGATGGCTCTTTGAGACTTTGTATTGATTGCCGCTTCCTAATAAGATCACAGTCAAATTTCAGTATCCTTTGCCGCTGCTGTCTGATTTGTTTGCTCGGATTAAGGGGGCTAGTTGGTTCACCAAGATAGATCTTCGAGGGGCGTATAATCTTGTGCGAATTAAACAGGGCGATGAATGGAAAACAGCATTTAATACGCCCGAGGGCCATTTTGAGTACCTGGTTATGCCATTCGGGCTTTCTAATGCTCCATCTGTGTTTCAGTCCTTTATGCATGACATCTTCCGAGAGTACCTGGATAGATTCATGATTGTATATTTGGATGACATTTTGGTCTTTTCGGATGATTGGGAGTCTCATGTGAAGCAGGTCAGAATGGTGTTCCAGGTCCTTCGTGCGAATTCCTTGTTTGTGAAGGGGTCAAAATGTCTCTTTGGAGTTCAGAAGGTTTCATTTTTGGGTTTCATTTTTTCCCCTTCTACTATGGACCCTGTTAAAGTTCAGGCCATTTATGATTGGACTCAGCCGACATCTGTGAAGAGCCTGCAGAAGTTCCTGGGCTTTGCTAATTTTTTCCATCGCTTCATCGCTAATTTTTCTAGTATTGCTAAACCGTTGACTGATTTGACCAAGAAAGGTGCTGATGTGGTCAATTGGTCCTCTGCGGCTGTAGAGGCTTTTCAGGAGTTGAAGCGTCGTTTTTCTTCTGCCCCTGTGTTGTGCCAGCCAGATGTTTCGCTCCCGTTTCAGGTCGAGGTTGATGCTTCTGAGATTGGAGCAGGGGCTGTTTTGTCGCAAAGAAGTTCTGATGGCTCGGTGATGAAACCATGTGCCTTCTTTTCTAGAAAATTCTCGCCTGCTGAGCGCAATTATGATGTTGGCAATCGAGTGTTGTTGGCCATGAAGTGGGCATTCGAGGAGTGGCGACATTGGCTTGAAGGAGCTAAACATCGCGTGGTGGTTTTGACGGATCACAAGAATTTGACTTATCTCGAGTCTGCCAAACGGTTGAAAACTAGACAATCTCGATGGTCGCTCTTTTTCTCCTGTTTTGATTTTGTGGTTTCATACCTTCCGGGATCTAAGAATGTGAAGGCTAATGCCCTGTCAAGGAGTTTTGTGCCTGACTCTCCGGGTGTTCCGGAGCCGGCGGGTATTCTTAAAGAGGGGGTAATTTTGTCTGCCATCTCCCCTGATTTGCGGCGCGTGCTGCAGAAGTTTCAGGCTGATAGACCTGACCTTTGTCCTATGGAGAAACTGTTTGTCCCTGATAGATGGACTAGTAGAGTTATCTCTGAGGTTCATTGTTTGGTGTTGGCTGGTCATCCTGGAATCTTTGGTACCAGAGATTTGGTGGCTAGATCCTTTTGGTGGCCTTCTTTGTCACGGGATGTGCGTTCTTTTGTGCAGTCCTGTGGGACTTGTGCTCGGGCTAAGCCCTGCTGTTCTCGTGCCAGTGGGTTGCTTTTGCCCTTGCCGATCCCGAAGAGGCCCTGGACGCATATTTCCATGGATTTTATTTCTGATCTCCCTGTTTCTCAAAGGATGTCGGTCATTTGGTTGGTTTGTGATCGCTTCTCTAAGATGGTCCATTTGGTACCCTTGTCTAAATTGCCTTCCTCCTCTGATTTGGTGCCATTGTTTTTCCAGCATGTGGTTCGTTTGCATGGCATTCCAAGGAACATCGTCTCGGATAGAGATTCCCAGTTTGTTTCGAGGATTTGGCGGTCCTTTTGTGCTAAGATGGGCATTGATTTGTCTTTTTCTTCTGCTTTCCATCCTCAGACTAATGGCCAAACCGAACGAACTAATCAGACTTTGGAAACATATCTGAGATGCTTTGTTTCTGCTGATCAGGATGATTGGGTGTCCTTCTTGCCTTTGGCTGAGTTCGCTCTTAATAATCGGGCCAGCTCGGCTACTTTAGTTTCTCCTTTTTTCTTTAATTCTGGTTTCCATCCTCGTTTCTCTTCAGGGCAGGTTGAGCCTTCGGACTGTCCTGGTGTGGATACGGTGGTGGACAGGTTGCAGCAGATTTGGACTCATGTGGTGGACAATTTGACATTGTCCCAGGAGAAGGCTCAACGTTTCGCTAACCGCCGGCGCTGTGTTGGTCCCCGACTTCGTGTTGGGGATTTGGTTTGGTTGTCATCTCGTCATGTTCCTATGAAGGTTTCCTCTCCTAAGTTTAAGCCTCGTTTCATTGGGCCATATAAGATTTCTGAGGTTCTCAATCCTGTGTCGTTTCGTTTGACCCTTCCAGCTTCTTTTGCCATCCATAATGTATTCCATAGGTCATTGTTGCGGAGATACGTGGCGCCTGTGGTTCCATCCGTTGATCCTCCTGCCCCGGTGTTGGTTGAGGGGGAGTTGGAGTATGTGGTGGAGAAGATTTTGGATTCTCGTATTTCGAGACGGAAACTCCAGTACCTGGTCAAGTGGAAGGGTTATAGTCAGGAGGATAATTCCTGGGTCTTTGCCTCCGATGCTCATGCTGCCGATCTGGTTCATGCCTTTCATTTGGCTCGTCCTGGTCGGCCTGGGGGCTCTGGTGAGGGTTCGGTGACCCCTCCTCAAGGGGGGGGGTACTGTTGTGAATTCTGTTGTCAAGCTCCCTCCTGTGGTCATGAATGGTACTTCGGCTGGTTCTGTCCATGGGTTTCCTCTGGTGGTTGTGAGTGGAGCTGCGGCTTCTGAGTTTCCTTCCACAGGTGACGAGGTTAATTCGTTAGCTGGCTGCTCTATTTAACTCCACTTAGATCATTGCTCCATGCCACCTGTCAATGTTCCAGTCTTGGTCTAGTTCTCTCCTGGATCGTTCTTGTGACCTGTCTTCCCAGCAGAAGCTAAGTTCCTGCTTGTTTTTCTCTGGTTTGCTATTTTTCTGTCCAGCTTGCTATTTTGAATTTTGTCTTGCTTGCTGGAAGCTCTGGGACGCAGAGGGAGCGCCTCCGCACCGTGAGTCGGTGCGGAGGGTCTTTTTGCGCCCTCTGCGTGGTCTTTTTGTAGTTTTTTGTACTGACCGCAAAGTTACCTTTCCTATCCTCTGTCTGTTCAGTAAGTCGGGCCTCACTTTGCTAAATCTATTTCATCTCTGTGTTTGTAATTTTCATCTTTACTCACAGTCATTATATGTGGGGGGCTGCCTTTTCCTTTGGGGAATTTCTCTGAGGCAAGGTAGGCTTTATTTTTCTATCTCTATGGCTAGCTAGTTTCTTAGGCTGTGTCGAGTTGCATAGGGAGCGTTAGGAGCAATCCACGGCTATTTCTAGTGTGTGTGATAGGATTAGGGATTGCGGTCAGCAGAGTTCCCACGTCTCAGAGCTCGTCCTATATTATTAGTAACTATCAGGTCATTCCGTGTGCTCTTAACCACCAGGTCCATTATTGTCCTTACCACCAGGTCATAACAAATGAGCAAATCAGGGTCACAGACAGGAGAAACTTAGGCTGCACAGTACTAATGGTAACAGATCTAGCGACCCTCTTAATACGCTTAGGGCAATCAGAAATAGCATGAGCAGAATCACCACAGTAAAAACACAGCCCATTCTGACGTCTGTATCCCCTCTGTTCCGCTCTAGTCAAAATCCTATCACATTGCATGGCCTCAGGACTCTGCTCAGAGGACACTGCCATATGGTGCACCACTTTGCGTTCACGCAGGCGCCGATCAATCTGAATGGCCAGAGACATAGATTCGCTCAAACCAACAGGCGTGGGAAAACCCACCATAACATCTTTAAGGGCTTCAGAAAGACCCTTTCTGAAAATTTCTGCCAGAGCGTCCTCATTCCATTTAGTGAGCACAGACCATTTTATAAATTTCTGGCAGTATAATTCTGCCGCTTCCTGACCCTGACACAGGGCCAATAGTGTTTTCTCAGCATGCTCTACAGAATTAGGTTCGTCATACAATAATCTGAGCGATTGAAAGAATGCATCTATATTGAGCAATGCCAGATCCCCTGACTCAAGAGAGAATGCCCAGTCCTGAGGGTTGCCACGCAGCAGAGAAATAACTATCTTTACTTGCTGAATGGGGTCACCAGAGGAACGGGGTTTCAGAGCAAAAAACAATTTGCAGTTATTTTTAAAGTTCAAAAACTTAGATCTATCCCCGTAAAACAAATCCAGAGTAGGAATTCTAGGCTCTAAGGCCGGAGTCTGAACAATATAATCTTGAATACTCTGTACTCTTGCAGCAAGCTGATCCACACGAGCAAACAACCTCTGAACATCCATGCCTGCAGAGAAAATCCCCAAAGGATAGATTAGCCCCCCACAAGTAATGACTGTGAGAGGAGAAGGAAATGACATACGTAGTATGAAACAAGATTAAGCACAGGAGGCCACTTCTAGCTAGATAGAAATAGTACAGAACAGAACACTGTGCGGTCAGTAATAAAAACTAGAAAAAGTCCACCGCAGAGGAATGCAAAAATCTCCACACCTGACTAAAGGTGTGGAGGGCAAACTCTGATGCCCAGAGCTTCCAGCCTAGCTGAATAGATCCATACTGATAAGCTGGACAAATGAACAAATCATAGAAAGTGCTGAACAACAAAGTCCACAACAAGAGAACTGCAAAAGGACAAGCAAGGACTTAGCTTTTGCTGAACTGGTCAGAGTATCAGGAAAATCCTAAGAGCAATGACTCCAGGCAGGAATAATTGACAACTGGCATTGAATGAGGGATAAGGCCAGACTAATATAGCCGAGCCAGAAAGACGATCAGTGAAAACAGCTGCTGAAGCTAAATCCAAGAAGCAGCCATACCACTCAAAACCACAGGAGGGAGCCCAAGAGCAGAACTCACAAAAATGCTACTTACAACCACCGGAGGGAGCCCAAGAGCGGAATTCACAACAGTTCTGCAGCAGATGAGGTGTATTATGAGGTTCTGCAGCAGTTGAGGAGTATGATGAGGTTCCACACCAGATGAGGTATATTATGATGTTCTGCAGCAGTGGAGGTGTATTATGAAGTGCTGCAGCAGCTGAAGTATACTATGAGATTCTGCAGCAGCTGAGGTGCATTATGTGGTTCTTCAGCACCTGTGACGTGCTATGAGGTTCTGTAGCAACTGAAGTGTACTATGAAGTTCTGCAGCAGCTGAGGTGTAGTATGATTTCTATCCGGTCTCCCATGACAGCACCACAAGAGAGGGGATCTGCCCTTCAGGGACAGGAAACCTACAGACATAAAAGGGCGGCACCTCTCTCCCGCATCAGTTGGTTTCCTGTCCCTGACAGGCTAATCTCTTCAGACATACCTTTTTGAAGAAGGTAGAAGATAGAAGTTCTTGCCAGGTCCTGCATGTCAGCTCAGGTAGTGGGGGTCCCCTGCCTCGGCCTGTCTGGTGTGCTGGAAGCACCACATTACAGGGATGCTGTACTGTATGTGTAGGTGTCAGCAGAAGAAGCGGCCTTTGGGAAGGAGAGCGGGCTTATGGATGGTCCGTTGCCACAGGTGCAGGTAAGTAGAAGCTGCGGTGGGTCAGTCTCCTGGGGCTGCGCCGGGCTTGCAGCAGTGTTCCTCGGTCCCTGTTCTGGGGCTCCAGCGGCGGTGTGCTTTGTGCGTCCATGCCGGGTCGCGTGCATTGCTTCCGGCGTGGGGTGGTACCGAAGAGGGGGAGTGGCCAGTGCTATTTAAGGAGGCCGGGGTGAATGTTATGTGCTTCTGAGCCCATATTTTAAGTATGCAGTAACCTGAGCAACAGATGCAGCAGCAGTCACCAGAGCAGCAGCATCAGCAGCACCAGATGGAGAAGCCCAAGGTAAAGGTCACCCAGCGCCAATCACATAGTGTCACAGCTCGTGGTCGGAGTAGTGGCACGAGAGCCAGTCGGAAGAGTGGACTCGACGAGTCCCCAGCTCACAATGACGACCCTTTGGCTGAGAGAGACCCTCCGAGGATTACTTTACCATTCAGGTACACGTCACTAGAAAGTGATCTTCGTGAAAGTTCGCTTGGTGATGTAGCTTTTCCCTTGTCTCTCCATGTTTTATTAGGGGAAGATGTGAACCTCAAAGGCCAAACACAGGGAGTGTGCGGTTTGCGGAATTCTGCTACCAGACCACAGGGGCGGACACTGACAGCCTGGAGCCCTTTTGCAAGAAATGTGTCTGGGCACCCTCCTTTTATGGGGACAAAGATATATATATATATATATATATATATATATATATATATATATATATATATATATATATATATACAGTGCCTTGTTAAAGTATTCAGCCCCCCTTGAACTTTTCAACCTTTTACCACATATCATGCTTCAAACATAAAGATACCAAATGTAAATTTTTGGTGAAGAATCAACAAGTGGAACACAATTGTAAAGTTGAATGAAATGTATTGGTTATTTTAAATTTTTGTGGAAATTCAAAAACTGAAAAGTGGGGCGTGCAATATTATTCGGCCCCTTTACTGTCAGTGCAAACTCACTCCAGAAGTAAATTGTGGATCTCTGAATGATCCAATGTTGTCCTAAATGCCTAATGATGATAAATATGATCCACCTGTGTGTCATCAAGTCTCCGTATAAATGCACCTGCTCTGTGATAGACTCAGGGTTCTGTTTGAAGCACAGAGAGCATCATGAAGACCAAGGAACAAAACAGGCAGGTCCGTGATACAGTTGTGGAGAAGTTTAAAGCCTGATTTGGATACAAAATGATTTCCAGAACTTTAAACATCCCAAGGAGCACGGTGCAAGTGATCATATTGAAATGGAAGAAGTATCATACCACTGCAAATCTACCAAGACCCGGCCATTCCTCTAAACTTTCATCTCAAACAGGGAGAAGACTGATCAGAGATGCAGCCAAGAGGCCCATGATCACTCTGGATGAACTGCAGTGATCTACAGCTGCGGTGGGACAGTCTGTCCATAGGACAACAATCAGTCGTACACTGCACAAATCTGGCCTTTATGGAAGAGTGGAAAGAAGAAAGCCATTTCTGAAAGATATCCATAAAAAGTGTTGTTTAAAGTTTGCAACAAGCCACCTGGGAGACACATCAAACATGTGGAAGAAGGTGCTCTGGTCAGATGAAACCAAAATCGAACTTTTTGCCAACAATGCCAAACGATATATTTGGCGTAAAGGCAACACAGCTCATCACCATGAACACACCATCCCCACTGTCCAACATGGTGGTGGCAGCATCATGGTTTGGGCCTACTTTTCTTCAGCAGGGACAGAGAAGATGGTTAAAATTGATGGGGAGATGGATAGAGCCAAATACAGGACCATTCTTGAAGAAAACCTGTTGGACTCTGCAAAAGACCAGAGAGTATTAAGTTAAAGGACCCAAATAATATTGCATGCCCCACTTTTCAGTTTTTGAATTTCCACAAAAATTTAAAATGACCAATAAATTTTGTTCAACTTCACGATTGTGTTCCACTTGTTGTTGATTCTACACCAAAAATTTACATTTGGTATCTTTATGTTTGAAGCATGATATGTGGGAAAAGGTTGAAAAGTTCAAGGGGGCCGAATACTTTGCAAGGCACTTTATATATATATATATATATATATATATATATAAAGTGCCTTGCAAAAGTATTCGGCCAGTACCGTCCCATATATATATACATATATATATATATATATATATATATATATATATATATATGGGACGGTACTGTACGTAACAAGAGAGGGCACTGTATTATTAGGGATATACAGTACAAAGTTTGGACACCTCATTTAAAGATTTTTCTGTATTTTCATTTTATTAAACCTGACAGGGCACACCTGTGAAGTGAAAACCATTCCCGGTGACAACCTCTTGAAGCTCATCAAGAGAATGCCAAGAGTGTGCAAAGCAGTCAGCAAAGCAAAAGGTGGCTACTTTGAAGATCCTAGAATATAAGTCATAATTTCAGTTGTTTCCCACTTTTTTGTTAAGTATATAATTCCACATGTGTTAATTCATAGTTTTGATTCCTTCAGTGTGAATGTACAATTTTCATAGTCATGAAAATACAGAAAAATCTTTAAGTTGCCAGCCCCTCCATCAGCAGTCATTTTATATCTAACAAGAGAGGGAACTATGTAATTTAAGAAGATGTTGTCTTCCAGAAATTGGCAGTAGGTCTGGGAGTTATGCTTCACTCCATCCTCAACCCGAAAAGGTCCCACAAGTTCATCTTTGATGATTCTAGCCTATTCCAGTACCCCACCACCACCTTGCTGGCATCTGAGTCGGAGTGGAGCTCTCTGCCCTTTACTGATCCAGCCTCTGGCCCATCCATCTGGCCCATCAACAGTCACTCTCATTTCATCAGTCCATAAAACCTTTGAAAAGTCAGTCTTAAGATATTTCTTGGCCCAGTCTTGACGTTTTATCTTATGTTTCTTGTTCAAAGGTGGCCGTTTTTCAGCCTTCCTTACTTTGGCCATGTCCCTGAGTATTGCACACCTTGTGCTTTTTGTTACTCCAGTAAGGTTGCAGCTCTGAAATATGGCAAAACTGGTGGCAAATGGCATCTTGGCAGCTTCACGCTTGATTTTCCTCAATTCATGGGCAGTTATTTTGCACCTTTTTTGCCCAACACGCTTCTTGCGACCCTGTTGGCTATTTGCCATGAAACGCTTGAATGTTCGATGATCACGCTTTAAAAGTTTAGCAATTTAAAATTTAACAACTGAAATTATGTCTTATATTCTAGGTTCCTCAAAGTAGCCACCTTTTGATTTGATGACTGCTTTCCACACTCTTGGCATTCTCTTGATGAGCTTCAAGAGGTTGTCACCGGGAATGGTTTTCACTTCACAGGTGTGCCCTATCAGGTTTAATAAGTGGGATTTCTTGCCTTATAAATGGGTTGGGACCATCAGTTGTGTTGTGCAGAAGTCTGGTTGATACAAAGCTGATAGTCCTACTGAATAGACTGTTAGAATTTGTATTATGGCAAGAAAAAAGCAGCTAAGTAAAGAAAAACAAGTGGCCAACATTACTTTAATAAATGAAGGTCAGTCAGTCCGAAAAATTGGGAAAACTTTGAAGGTGCCCCCAAGTGCAGTGGCGAAAACCATCAAGCGCTACAAAGAAACTGGCTCACATGAGGACCGCCCCAGGAAAGGAAGACCAAGAGTCACCTCTGCTTCTGAGGATAAGTTTATACGAGTCACCAGCCTCAGAAATCTCAGGTTAACAGCAGCTCAGATTAGAGACCAGATCAATGCCACACAGAGTTCTAGCAGCAGTCACATTTCTACAACAACTGTTAAGAGGAGGCTTTGTGCAGCAGGCCTTCGTGGTAAAATAGCTGCTAGGAAACCACTGCGAAAGACAGGCAACAAGCAGAGGAGACTTGTTTATGGCTAAAGAACAAAAGGAATGGACATCAGACCAGTGGAAATCTGTGCTTTGGTCTGATGAGTCCAAATTTGAGATCTTTGGTTCCAAACACCGTGTCTTTGTGTAATGCAGAAAAGGTGAACGAATGGACTCTACATGCCTCGTTCCCACCGTGAAGCATGGAGGAGCTGGTGACACTGTTGGGGATTTATTCAAAATTGAAGGCATACTGAACCAGCATGGCTACCACAGCATCTTGCAGCGGCATGCTATTCCATCCGGTTTGCGTTTCGTTGGACCATCATTTATTTTTCAACAGGACAGTGACCCCAAACACACCTCCAGGCTGTGTAAGGGCTATTTGACCAAGAAGGAGAGTGATGGGGTGCTACGCTAGATGACCTGGCCTCCACAGTCACCAGACCTGAACCCAATCGAGATGGTTTGGGGTGAGCTGGACCGCAGAGTGAAGGCAAAAGGGCCAACAAGTGCTAAGCATCTCTGGGAACTCCTTCAAAATTGTTGGAAGACCATTCCCGGTGACTACCTCTTGAAGCTCATCAAGAGAATGCCAAGAGTGTACAAAGCAGTCAGCAAAGCAAAAGGTGGCTACTTTGAAGATCCTAGAATATAAGTCATAATTTCAGTTGTTTCCCACTTTTTTGTTAAGTATATAATTCCACATGTGTTAATTCATAGTTTTGATTCCTTCAGTCTGAATGTACAATTTTCATAGTCATGAAAATACAGAGAAATCTTTAAATGACCAGCTCCTCCATCAGCAGTCATTTTATATCTAACAAGAGAGGGAACTATGTAATTTAAGAAGATGTTGTCTTCCAGAAATTGGCAGTACGTCTGGGAGTTATGCTTCACTCCATCCTCAACCTGAAAAGGTGGAGGGTGGAGCTCGCTGCCCTTTACTGATCCAGCCTCTGGCTCATCCATCTGGCCCATCAACAGTCACTCTCATTTCATCAGTCCATAAAACCTTTGAAAAGTCAGTCTTAAGATATTTCTTGGCCCAGTCTTGACATTTTATTTTATGTTTCTTGTTCAAAGGTAGCCGTTTTTCAGCCTTCCTTACTTTGGCCATGTCCCTGAGTATTGCACACCTTGTGCTTTTTGTTACTTCAGTAAGGTTGCAGCTCTGAAATATGGCAAAACTGGTGGCAAATGGCATCTTGGCAGCTTCACGCTTGATTTTCCTCAATTCATGGGCAGTTATTTTGCGCATTTTTTGCCCAACACGCTTCTTGCGACCCTGTTGGCTATTTGCCATGAAACGCTTGAATGTTTGATGATCAAGCTTTAAAAGTTTAGCAATTTCAAGACTGCTGCATCCCTCTGCAAGATATCTCACAATTTTGGACTTTGCAGAGCCCGTCAAATCTGTCTTCTGACTCATTTTGCCAAAGGAAACGAAGTTGCCTAATTATTAAGCACACCTTATATAGGGTTTTGATGTCATTAGACAACACCCGTCCTCATTACAGAGATGCACATAACCTGATTTACTTAATTTGTAGTTGGCTCTCAAGCCTGAATAGCTTGGAGTAGGACAACATGTATAAAAAGTATCATGTGATCAAAATACAACTTGCCTAATAATTCTGCACACAGTGTATACTACGTAGGCTGTGTTATATACTACATATTTAACACAGCCGTGTAGTATATAGCACAGCCCACGTAGTATAGAGCACAGCCACATAGTATATAGCACCGTCATGTAGTATATAGCACAGCCACGCAGCATATAGCACAACCCATGTAGCATATAGCACAGTTACGTAGTATATAACACAGCCCACGTAGTATATAACACAGCCCACGTAGTATATAGCACAGCCACGTAGTATATAGCAGCCACGTAGTACATAACACAGCCCACGCAGCATATAACACAGCCCACGTAGTATATATCACAGCTGAGCCCACGTAGTATATATCACAGCTGAGCCCATGTAGTATATAACACAGCCATGGCTGTGCTATATGCTACGTGGCTGTGCTATATACTACGTGGCTGTGTTATATGCTATGTGGCATATAGCACAGACAAGTAGCATATAGCACAGCCCACGTAGCATATAGCACAGCTTTGTAGTATATAACACAGCCCACGTAGTATATAACACGGCACACGCAGCATATACAGTAGCACAGCCACGTAGCATATAACAGCCACGTAGCATATAACACAGCCCACATAGTATATAGCACAGCCATGTAGTATATAGCACAGCCACGTTGTATATAACACAGCCCACATAGCATATAACACAGCCCACGTAGTATATAGCACAGTTGGGCCCACATAGTATATAGCACAGCCCACGTAGCATATAACACAGCCCATGTAGTATATAGCATAGCCACATAGCATATAACATTCCACGTAGTATATAACACAGCCCACGTAGTATATAGCACAGCCACATCTATATATATAATTGTCTAAGGGTTTTTCCGTCTGTCTGTCCTGGAAATCCCGCGTCTCTGATTGGTCAAGGCCGCCAGGCCTCGACCAATCAGCGACGGGCACAGCATGGCGACGATGATGTCATAAAGGTTGCATCGACCAATCAGCGACGGGCACAGTCTGCCGCAAATTCGCCTCGTCCAATCAGCGACGGGCACAGTATCGACGTAGATGTCATAATGGTTGCCATGGCGACGATTATGTCATAAAGGTTGCCTCGACCAATCAGCGACGGGCACAGTCTGCCGCGAATTCTGGAATCATCATTGTCCATATGCTACGGGGACATGCATATTCTAGAATACCCGATGCGTTAGAATCGGGCCACAATCTAGTAGCATATAACAGCCCACGTAGCATATAACAAAGCCCACGTAGTATATAGCACAGCCAGGTAGCATATCGCAACCACGTAGTATACAACACAGCCACATAATATATAACACAGCCCACATAGCATATAACACAGCCCACGTAGTATATAGCACAGCTGAGCCCACATAGTGTATAACACAGCCACGTAGTATATAGCACAGCCCACGTAGCGTATAACACAGCCCACATAGTATATAACACAGCCACATAGTATATAACAGCCACGTAGTATATAACACAGCGACATAGTATATAGCACAGCCCACGTAGCATATAACACAGCCCACGTAGCATATAACACAGCCCACGTAGTATATAGCACAGCTGAGCCCACATAGTATTTAGCACAGCCCACGTAGCACCTAACACAGCCCATGTAGTATATAGCACTGCCACGTAGTATATAGCACATAGGTGGTGGGGGAGGAGTAAGTGATGGAGGTGGTGGAATGGGCAATGACATGGGGTGGTGGGGAGAAAGCAATGATAGTGGTGGGGAAGGAGGCAATGATGGGGTGGTGGAGGAGAATGCTGTGATGGAGGTGGTGGAAAGGGTAATGATGAGGTGATGGAGAGGGCAATGATGGGGTGGTAAAGGAGAAGCAATGATGGAGGTGGTGGAAAGGGAAATGATGGTGTGGTGGGTAAAAAGCAATGATGGAGGTGATGGAAAGAACAATGATGGGGTGGTGGGGGAGAATGCAATGATGGTGGAAAGGACAATGATGGTGGTGGTGGAAAGGGCAATAATGAGGTGGTGGGGGAAAAAGCAATGACAGAGGTTTTGAAAAAAACAATGATGGGGTGGTGGGGGAGAATGAAATGATGGTGGTGGTGGAAATGACAATGATGGGGTGGTGGGTGAGGAGCAAATGATGGAGATGGTGGAATGGGCAATGATATGGGTTGGTGGGGGAGAAAGCAATGATAGTGGTGGTGGAGAAGGCAATGATGGAGGTGGTGAAGAGGACAATGATGGGGTGGGGAGAGGACAATAATGGGATGCGGGGGGAGGATAATGAGGGGTGTGAGGGATTGGGATGGCAGGAAGGGGGACTTATAATAGACTTAGGAACAGGGTGAGTTGGAGGAAAACATTATAATCGCTTATTAGGTCTAACACAGTCCCTTAGTATAGAGCAGACCTGGGCAAGATGCGGCCCGCGGGCCGCATCCGGCCCGCCTGACGATTGTGAACGGCCCGCCGCTCCCGGCACCGCTCGGCCAGCTGCCAGAGACAGTGCAGCTGCTGCGCGTCGCTGGTTCCCCTTCCCTTCAGCCACTCCAGCGCCTGCGCCTCTGCGCCCCTGCACCCTGCATTCAATCCCCCTGTCCGCTGAGAGGCGCTGACCGCCGCTGGCACTTCCGCATCAGGGAAGCACCAGCAGCGGGTGACGTCACTCAGCGTGACACAGGCTGCTGCGCTGCTCCGTTCCGCCGGTGTTCTGTGTGGCACTGCGGCTGTACTGAGGTCTCCGGTGGTCGGTGGTAAGTGCTTCATGCTGCGGGGATCGGGTGATGGAGCTGCCTGGCACCTGTCTGTCTGCCTGCATGCATGATAGGAGGGGGAGGGAGCAGCGGCCAGCCCTGGGGGGAATGCGGATGGGGGCAGCACAAACAGGACAGTATGGGGCTGTGGGGCACAATTATCAGGAGTAAGGACAGTATGATGGGGCACATGTGACAAATCAGGACAGTATGGGCCCCATACTGTCCTGATTTGTCACTTGTGCCCCCATACTGTCCTGATTTGTCACTTGTGCCCCCATACTGTCCTGATTTGTCACTATGGGGGCACAAGTGACAAATCAGGACAGTATGGGCCCCATACTGTCCTGATTTGTTACTTGTGCCCCCATATTATATTAGTCCGGCCCTCTAAACCATCCAAATTTCTCATGCGGCCCCATGGCAAAATTAATTGCCCACCCCTGGTATAGAGTGTACATACTTATTATGTATAACAGTCCCTTAGTATATAGTGTACTCACTAATTCTGTATAACACCATCCTTAGTTACATAGTTTTCTCTTTTATTATAAATTCAGAGACACAGGTCTGTCTGGACCTTGGTCTGTCTCTAGAAGGATGTCTCTAAAAGGATAACAGCAAAAATGATAGCAGAAATATGCCAGAAAAGAGCCAGAAGTGAACAGAAGGTAAGACTAACCACTGTTGATAAATGTACTAAATTTCATTCCCTTTCCGCCACACTTATTCTCATCATGCTGACATACGCTCTAACAGTTTTGGCTCCCTTACTCCTCACTCTCCTTCGCTATCCTCAAACCCCAGCACCCCTTAACCAAGTAATAATCTCTCCTTCCCTCCTGCCTCCCCACCTGACCTCCTCTGCTGACATGCTCAACCTCAGATCTCTCCTAATAAAACACAAAACAAGCTGCCCACTCTCTTTCTCCCACCTGCTCTGTCTCTCTCTGCTTCTCCTCACTGCTGGAGACATATGTCCCAACCCTGGGCCCCCACAGCTCATACCTCCTATTACTACCCCCTCCTATCGCTCCCAACCCAATATAAACACCCGAAATCTTGCCCACCTCAAATCCGTGCCCATGACGCCCACCCCCCTGTACCCTCTTTCTGGATCACTATGAAATGCCCGCTCCATCTGCAATAAACTCCACGTGATTCACGACCTCTTTACCTCTCGTACTCTTTTCTTTCTGGGCATCAACGAAACATGGCTGACACCCTCTGACACAGCCTCCCCTGCTGCAATATGTTACGGTGGCCTCCACTTCACCCACACTCCTCGCCCTGGTAACAAACATGGTGGAGGAATGGGCCTTCTCCGTTCTTCCAACTGTACCTTTAACCCAATCCCACCTCTACCCTCCCTTATCCTCCCCTCTCTTGAAGTCCACTCTGTCCGCATCTACTACCCCTACAACCTCCAAATGGCCATCATATACCGACCTCCAGGCCCGACCATTGCTTTTATTGACAATTCTCCACCTAGCTCCTTCACTTTCTGTCTGCTGACATTCCCACCATCATCATGGGTGACTTTTTTATTATTATTATTTTTTATTTATATAGCACCATTAATTCCATGGTGCTGTACATGAGAAAGGGTTAAAATACAAATATCACTTACAGTAAACAAAACTAACAATGACAGACTGGTACAGAGGGAAGAGGACCCTGCCCTTGCGGGCTTACATTCTACAGGATTATGGGGAAGGAGACAGTAGGTCGAGGGTTGCAGTAGCTCCAATGGTGCTGAGGTGGCCGTGTGGTCTTTACAGGCTGTAAGCTTCTTTCAGGTTTCTTTTGAAGGATCCAAAAGTAGTGGATAACTGGATGTGTTGGGGCACTTAATTCCAGAAGATTAGTGTGACTTCAACATCCCCATTGACACCCACCAGTCAGCAGCCTCCAAACTCCTGTCCCTTACTTCATCCTTTGGACTTACTCATTGGTCCTCCTCAGCCACCCACACAGACGGACACACATTAGACCTGGTCTTCACCTATGCTCCTTATCTAACCTCACAACCTCCTCTCTCCCTCTATCTGACCACCATCTACTCATTTTCTCATCCCTGTCCTCCTCACCTGTCACCCATGTCCAGCACCATGCGCACCCACACAGGAACCTCACACTCCTAGACACCAACACACTCTCTGACTCTATCCTACCACTGTCCTCTATATCCTCACTCCACGACACAGACACTGCCACTGCTTTCTACAATGCCACTCTTGCATCAGCTATTGACACGGTCGCTCCTGTCATGCATAGCAGAAAGCGACGAACCAATAGATAACCCTGGCACAATAAATCACTAAAAAGCTTCGGCAAGTATCCAGAACTGCAGAACGGCTTTGGATGAAAACGCATTCACAAGATAATTTCACTGCACTCAAACAAGCAACACTAGCATTCAAATCAGCTCTCACCTCTGCTAAACAGGCCTACTTCACAACCCTCGTATCTTCCTTATCCCACAACCCCAAACAGTTGTTCAATACTTTTAACTCCCTCCTCCGCCCACCACTGCCCCCTCCGAGTTCCCTAATCGTTGCCGAGGACTTTGCCACGCACTTCAAAAATAAGATAGACCAAACAAGGCAAGTCTTTGTTGTCCAACCACCACAACCCCTTTGTATGAAAGACCAATGCCCAAACCCCATAACTTCACTCTCCAAAATCTCTGAAGGGGAGCTTGCTCATCTTCTCTCCAAATCACACCTCACCACTTGTGCACTTGACCCCATCCCATCCCACCTCCTCCCCAACCTCACCACCACACTAATCCCATCCCTAACCCATCTCTTCAACCTTTCACTAACTTCTGGTACCTTCCCCTCTGCCTTCAAACATGCCACAATCACATCTATTCTCAAAAAGCCATCCCTTGACCCAAGTGGTATGTCCAGCTATCACCCCATATCTTTGCTCCCATTTGCTTCCAAACTCCTTAAGCAGCATGTCCATGCTGAACTTTCCTCTCACTTTGCATCTAACTCTCTCTTCCACAACCTACAATCTGGCTTCCGTCCCCACCATTCCACTGAGACTGCCCTGACCAAAATTACTAATGACTTACAGCCAAAGCTAACAGACTATTCTTTATACTCCTCCTCTAGACCTGTCCTCTGCCTTCGACACAGTTGACCACTGCCTCCTATTACAGATCCTCTCTTCCTTTGGGGTCAAAGATCTTGCCCTATCTTGGATCTCCTAATACCTTGCCAACCGCACATTTAGCGTTTCCTACTCCCATACTACCTTTTCATCTCACCCCCTCTCTGTTGGAGTCCCCCAAGGCTCTGTCCTAGGACCCTTACTCTTCTCAATCTATACACTCGGCCTGGGACAACTCATAAGGTCCTATGGCTTCCAGTACCATCTATATGCCGATGACACTCAGATCTACCTCTCTGGCCCAGATGTCACCTCTCTGCTCTCCAGAATCCCAGAGTGTCTATCAGCCATATCCTCCTTCTCCTCTCCTCAAGCTCAATGTGGACAAATCTGAACTCATTATCTTTCCGCCATCACGCATATCTTCCCTACCTGATCTATCTATCAAAATAAATGAAATCACACTTTCCCCTGTTACCAAAATCCGCTGCCTCGGAGTAATTTTTGACTCTGCCCTGTCCTTCAAACCGTACATCCAAGCTCTCGCCACCTCCTGTCGCCTCCAGCTCAAAAATATTTCCAGAATCCGTCCTTTCCTCAACCCACACGCTACCAAAATGCTCGTGCATGCCCTAATCATCCCCCGCCTCGACTACTGCAACATACTCATCTGTGGCCTACCTTCTAACACTCTCGCACCCCTCCAGTCCATCCTTAACTCTGCTGCCCGACTAATTAATCTCTCTCCTCGCAACACTCCTGCTTCCCCTCTTTGCAAATCCCTTCAATTTCCCAGCGTATCCAGTTTAAATTACTAACACTGACCTACAAAGCCATCCATAACCTTTCTCCTCCGTATATTTCCACACTAATCTCTCAATATCTTCCCTCACGTAACCTCCAGTCCTCCCAAGACCTCCTCCTCTCCTCCACGCTTATTCGCTCCTCACTCAATCGCCTCCAAGACTTCTCCAGAATATGACCCATCCTCTGTAATTCAGTGCCTCAACACATCCGGTTATCCACTACTTTTGGATCCTTCAAAAGAAACCTGAAGACCTACCTCTTCAAGGAAGCATACAACCTGTAAAAACCACACGGCCACCTCAACACCATTGGAGCTACTGCAACCCTCGACCTACTGTCTCCTTCCCCATAATCGTGTAGCATGTAAGCCCGCTAGGGCAGGGTCCTCTTTCCTCTGTAGCAGTCTATCATTGTTAAATTTTGTTTACTGTAAGTGATAACCCCTTCTCATGTACAGCATCATGTACAGCATCATGGAATTAATAGTGCTATATAAATAAATAATAATAATAATTATTATTATTATTATTATTATTATGTATAACTGTCCCTTATTGTGGACCATTCTCTCTAGTTGTATATGGTGCCATCCCTTATTATACAGCTTCCTCTGCTGTTATGTACAGTACTGTCTATTACATAGTGTATTCTATTTATTATTCACAGCGCCCTCTTTAATTACATAGTTCCCTCTCATGTTAGATATAAAATGACTGCTGATGGAGGAGCTGGTGACCAGATGACCAGTCCATCAGCTCCTCCGTTAGAAAAGAAGCTTTCCTATGCTCTATCAGCCATCATTGCATTATACAGCTAACAAGACAGGACGGCATGTAATAAAAAACAGGGCTCTAGATAATCCAATAAGGGGCGGTACTGTACATAACAAGAGATGGTACTGTATAATAGGGGATGGCAATATACATAATAAAGGATATGGCAACATAGTATATAACACAGCCCACGTAGTATATAGCACAGCCACGTAGCATATAACACAGCCCACGTAGTATATAGCACAGCCACGTAGTATATAGCACAGCCACGAAGCATATAACAGCGCACGTAGCATATAACACGGCCCACGTAGTATATAGCACAGCCACATAGTATATTACAAAGCCACATAGTATATAGCACAGCACACGTAGCACAGCCAAGTAGCATATAGCACAGCCAAGTAGCATATTGCACAGCCATGCAGTATATAACACTGCCCACATAGCAAATAACACAGTCCACATAGTACATAACACAGCCCACGTAGTATAAAGCACAGCCACGCAGCATATAACAGCCCACGTAGCATATAACACAGCCCATGAGGCATATACATGGCTGTGCTATATGCTACGTAGGCTGTGTTATATACTATGTGGGCTGTGTTATATACTACGTAGCTGTGCTATATACTATGTGGACTGTGTTATATGCTACGTGGGCTGTGTTATATACTATGTGGCTGCTACAGAATAAACAACGTGGCTGTGCTATATACTGTGTGGGCTGTGTTATATGCTACGTGGGCTGATATATACTACGTGGGCTCAGCTGTGCTATATACTACGTGGGCTGTGTTATATGCTACATGGGCTGTGTTATATACTATGTGGCTGCTATATACTACGTGGCTGTGCTATATACTATGTGGCTGTGCTATATACTATGTGGGCTGTGCTATATGCTGCATGGGCTGTGTTACATACTATGTGGCTGTGCTATATACTACATGGCTATGCTATATACTATGTGGGCTGTGCTCTATACTACGTGGCTGTGTTATATACTACGTGGTTGCTAAATACTACGTGGCTGTGCTAAATACTACGTGGGCTGTGTTATATGCTACGTGGGCTGTGCTATAGTACGCGGCTGTGCTATATACTATGTGGGCTGTGTTATATGCTACATGGGCTGTGCTCTATACTACGTGGCTGTTATATACCACATGGCTGCTATATACTACGTGGCTGTGCTATATACTATGTGGGCTGTTATATGCTACATGGGCTGTGTTACATACTACATGGCTGTGCTATATACTACATGACTGTGCTATATACTATGTGGGCTGTGTTATATACTATGTCTCTGTGCCATATATTACGTGGGCTGTTATATGCTACATGGGCTGTTATATGCTATGTGGCTGTGCTATATAATATGTGGCTGTGCTATATACTACGTGGCTGTGCTATATACTACGTGGCTGTGCTATATACTATGTGGCTGTGCTATATACTACATCGCTGTGCTATATACTACATGGGCTGTGTTATATGCTACATTGGCTGTATTACATACTACGTGGCTGTGCTATATACTATGTAGCTGGGCTACAGTATATACTACGTGGGCTGTGTTATATGCTACGTGGGCTGTGCTCTATACTACGTGGCTGTGTTATATACTACATGGCTGCTAAATACTATGTGGCTGTGCAATATACTACGTGGGCTGTGTTTTATGTTATGTGGGCTGTGCTATATACTGTGTGGCTGTGCTATATACTACGTGGGCTGTGTTATGTGCTACATGGCTGTGCTATATACTACGTGGCTGTGCTATATACTACGTGGCTGTGCTATATACTGGGTGTTACAGATCTGCAACACAGGACTAAGGTAGAAGGGGGAAAACTGACCCTGCACTATGACTAGGCTGAAACCCTACGATGGAGTGGGCGACCCATTCCTTGTGAATAGACCCACCGATGATCCAAGGTTGATCTCAAGCGAAGACCTATAGATAAGGGGAAGGGGTTCCCTAAAAGAACTAACGACTGGGTACAAAAACGGGTCACCTCCTAATAGAAAACAAAGAGAAGGCTGCCTGCAGAAACCAATAGAAAACAGTAACTAAGGCTAGCGGAACCAGAGGTACCAGCACGGCACAAATAACACACACACAAGACAAAGCAAAGCACCAAGCTAGAGCTCAAGCAGATTCACACTGTTGTCCAGCAAGGACTGGGAGGCAGGTGCTCGTTAATAAAGAGTGATACAAACACCTTACCCAAGACAAACCCAGCACCAGAGGAAAAAGACCAGCAGCCAGAAGTCCACGAGAAAATGGCAGATAGTTACAAACTAAACAGATTCTAACAGTACCTGCCCTTTAACGAGGATCCCCTGGATCCTCAAGGCCAGGCCTTATTCGGAAATCTCCTGTGAAAAGCCTTAATTAACCTTGAAGCTGAGACGTCCACAACTTTCACCCAGGAATTGTCCTCGGGACCAAAACCATTCCAGGACACAAGGTACTGTAAACTTCCTCTATGCCACCTGGAATCAAGAATACGTGAAATCTCAAACTCGCAGTCCTCATCAATTGGAGGAACAGATGGCATAGCCACCTTATCTTGTCAACCTTCTTCAACAAAGATACATGAAAAACTGAATTAATTTTCCAGGACGAAGGAATGTCTAATCTCACCGCTGCCGAATTGACTTTGAAAAGTCCTACAAACTTCGGCCCCAACTTTTTAGAAGGGATCTTCAAATGCAGATTCCTAGAGGACAACCAAACCATGTCCCCAACAACAAACCTCGCCTCCCTTTTTCTCTTGTCAAAAAATGTCTTAGACCTCCTATTAGCCTGTTTAAGATTATGGCGCACACTGTTCCAAACCCTTTCCAAATTTCCAGAAAAACTCTCCTCCTCAGGCACCGCCGCCCCAATCCTAGAAAAAGGACCGAAAGATGGATTCTTCCCAGTACAACAAAAGGACCATACTCCAACCAGAATCAGAACCAGGACCGACACAGCAGGAAATATTTAAAATATACATGTTTATTTATTCAGTGACAAGATAAAAACTCCCTGATGAAGGAACAGCGCTTCCGAAACGCACGTCGGGGTGCACGCTCGCAGGCAATTGGCGGTCCTAATACAACTCCCCCATCTTTATAAGTAAGTGACTCTAGATAGCGTGCACGCATTGCACCTTAATATAGCACCTTATTTTATGCACATTTTGCACTTTCTGTGACCTCCTGAGGTCCGGATTATCTTCTGTTGATTAAGTGGCACATTGTATATACACCTTATTACTTTTATGATTTTTTAAACACTTTTTTTTACGTGCATGGCTCTATAATAAGTATTGAGTCCTTGGGGGCATTAATTATTTATTTACTATTTAGTATTATGATGGAGTGAACTGCTATATGAAGTCCTGATACGTGCACATTTTTCTATATGTATTTTTTGTATATATATATATATATATATTTATTTTTTTTACATATCCACATTAATGGAACATAATGTCTGTATATTTTAAAGGTTTTTATCTAGTCACTGAATAAGCATATATATTTTAAATATTTCCCGCTGTGTTGGTCCTGGTTCTGATTCTGGTTGGAGTATGGTCCTTTTGAAACATCTTTAGTGGTTACACTATTGCTTGAACATGTGGTGACCTCCTGGAATAATAATAATAATTTTTATATATATATATTTTTTATGTTTAAAAAAAATCTCCTTCATAGTACTGGAGTGTCGCTTCTGTGTTTTATTAACCAGTACAACAAAAGAAAAGAGAACACCCAGCCGAAGAATACGTATGATTATTGAGAGCAAACTCAGCTAATGGTAGATATTCCGACCACATCTCCTGATTGTCCACTACAAAACATCTCAAAAACTGCTCAACGTCCTGTTCTTCCTCTCGGTCTGTCCACTGGACTGAGGATGATAGCCCGACGAAAATGACAAATGAACCTTAAGTCTGTCACAAAAGGCACGCCAAAAGCGAGCCACAAACTGTCATCCCCTATTGGAGACAATGTCTGTGGGAACACCATGGAGTCTGACAATCTTTTTCACAAATGCCCTGGCAAGTGTCTTTGCAGCGCCCCAGAGATCTGGTCGTTGCAGTATGACACTCTGCCGCTAAGGGGAGTGATGGTACGTCTGATGGCACTGAAGGAATTCTACTGACCAGGTATCACCAGCACACATTACACATCACACTCCGGCCACTAGGGGGAGAAAAAGGCTATATTTATTGGGCCACTCCTCACACTGGTAAAACTAGGGGTTGGATAGGAAGTTAGTCAGAAGCTGACTGGGTTGGATTCAGGCAACATCTCGTGGCAGGGGGTGTTGCAGGGAGAAGATTCAGGGGGGTGCCTGTCAGGCGTGGGAACCTGGCAGGCACCTAGCGAACAGAACAGAACGTTACGGAACCGCGCCTGCACTACCTTGCGGCGGTATCCTAAGAAAGAGACACGAAGTGAAGGATATTGTGGAACAGTGAGAAACGAGATCAAGCACAAAGGAGAACCAGTAGGAGTCGTGCCCCGAGAACGGCAACATCCTACTGAGGCGCGTAGCCGGTGGTTGGAACACCGAGGAAGTAACTGACTCTATGCCTTACTTCAAACTCCACAGGACAGTTAATTATAGGTTGGCTGTCTACCTTAAATTTCCTACGCAGACATAGGGGGCAACACGTGGAGAGGGGCGTCTCTAGGGTCCCGGAAGAGCTCCGAACTTTCCCGTCATACGGGTGCGTCCTAGCCATAACATACCTGGGGGACGAGAAACTAGTAACATCTGGAACGAAATAGAAAGAAAGAGAAAGAACTAGAAAGAACGAACGAACAAACTAGAACAGAAGGTGTGAGGACTATACCGAATGCTCAGCAGGGTAGCACTACAACACACAGGCGCTATTGGTAGACAACGATTTCCACCTGCAAAGGGAACGCTGGATGTGCCCATCGGACCGGCCGGTCTCAGACAGCCCTGTCAACTGTGCTCTGGATTGAGGATCCTGAAGTCTTCAGTAAAGAGGTAAAGAGACTGCAACCCTGTGTCTTCGTTGTTGTCTGCACCGCACACCATCTCCATCGACCCTACTGGGAAGCCCTGGGGACATACTTCACCTGTGGGAAGGTATACCATCTAGCTGTCATTCCATCACCCCAGCGGACCCCACAGCAGCGTTGGTCACCCTGACCGAACACCACAGGTGGCGTCACGAACCCTTGACAGACTCCTATCACATTTTATTGGACGCCCCTTAGCAGGGTCATGGACCGGGTCCAGCCACCGTGACAACCCCAGGACTGAGACAGAAAGGACCGGTACCGAGTAACCTGTGGCCCTGTGTCTGGGGCGATCCTACTTGGCATCACAAACAGGATCGTACTTAAGCCTGAGGAATCAGGTCATGTGTGCCTTGGAACTGTGATTGAATTGTGCATGAACTGTGATTTATTGCAAGAACTGTGTATTGCTGATTGTCGCATGATTCCCGCCAAAACCGCCGCCATTGCCGCGCCACGAGGAGCGCAGGAGAAGGAGGGCGTGTCATGGGAGGAGATCAAGAAAACGGCGCGAACAGCAGCATCCGCCCCCTCCGACTACGGCTGCTGGATGACAAGTTCAGGAATGGAGGAGCTCAAACCCCAGAAAATGGAGGAGCTTTGTGTGTGTGCTGCCGCAGGTCCAGGAGAGGAGACGGCGACCAGCGAGTGCCTGAGAGACGACGAAGTGACCCAGGATCACTGCAACCCGGCGGAGCCAAACCAGGGCTTACCGCCACAGGGGGATCCGGATCCCCTGGAATTGCCGGAGGAGGCATCAAACCACCCGACTCCAGGCGAGGGGTCGGCGAGGGGTCGGCAACAGCGAAGAAATGGAAGTCGGAGCTGTGCAAGAAGATCGCACAGGGAGCGCCGTGGTCAGAGCCCCGGCAAACTCCAGCATCCTCATCAGCGGAGCCGATCGACATCGGTAGAACCACATCAAACGCAGGTACCAAAAGCGACCCTGCCCCACCGATCGATCCAGCTCCAGTGACCGCTCCCCGTCCCAGCTGTGACCAGCCTCCTGTTACCGAGATCGGGGTGACAACCCTATACGCCATGAAGGGAATACTGCCCCCGCTACCGATATCTATGGGCGAACCGTTAGACGTGAGTCCCGAGGGGGTGATCTTTGAATGGGATGCACCCAGGATTCAGCCAGACGGGTCCAGACAGGAGGGCTCTTACGTTGTTGGGCTCACCTGGGATCAGTACAGACAATGCTTACTTGCACAATGGGAAGACCGAAAACAAACGAAACAGACTACCCAAAGAGTACCGAAGTCTAAGACTAAACGTGGCAAAGGGGATCCGGCAAGACGAGAGACAGTGTTAGCCTTTCACCCAAAGAGGGGTTGGGGCTTCATCCTGGAGCAGGGACTGCCGACCGAAATCTTTGTTACCAACTATAATGTGGAAACTCAGCCCCGCGGTGGGACCCCTAATCGAAGCTTGTGTAGGGGGGACCATGTGACCTACACCCGTCACCGGAGTGAGCAGGGGTGGTATGCCAAGAATGTCCAACGATATGAGCCTACTGTGGCGCCCCCTACTGCCGCGACTGAGATTAACGACAGACGTTTCCTGGTATTTGGCCTAGCGGATGCTAGCATTACTACCACCGTGTGTATCGGTACTCCTGCAGGATCTGCTATAAAAATTGACATCCATATCAAACCTGTTAATGACTTGACCACACTGGAGAGACAAACCCACCGCGGTGATATGGCATCGGATGAGAGTGCAGATACAGACCTTCCCCGGTCAGGAACTGTGCGTTTCCGACAGGTGCCATGCAACCCACCGTCGCGAGAAAAAACCTCGGAAACCAGAAACTGTAAATAGTTAACTAACTGTCTCTTGCTCTTTTTCTACTTAAAACCCGTCTAGGGTTATCTCTTAAAGGGATCCCTTTGTTGACCCGGGATCCCTATTGTTTTACATCTTTTCTATCTTCTACAAGTTTATCATTGCTTAAAGACTGCCGGATCATGAAGAGTGAATGATTCGAAAACTGTGTTGTATATAGTTCGCGCCTTATTAAAGGCGCCCCCTACTGGTTTTACATCGAAAGAAGACTTTGCGAAGATACTGCTTTTGGACATGACGCAGAAGGTCTTGCTTTCATTAGACTTGCAGACAGAGAGAATCTGCATCTCAAAGAGACTTGGTTCCCTCTTAAAGGGAATGTTCACATGTTGCACTGAAGTTATAATGTTGCCTTAAGAAAAGTTGAAAATGTTAATAATGTTGTGATTCAGAAAAGTTTGATAATGTTACTAGAGATTGAGGACAGGAAAGATTGAAAGTGAACCCGTAGGGGTTAGAGAGAGAGTCCTCCTGAGAACTGTAGAACGATAGTTGGTTGCTGATAGAAAGACAATGACAGTAGGCCCAGCCAAGGAGCTAGGCGGTCCTGCATTGGTGAAGCTAGAAAGAAAAGAAAAAGTTGAGTTTGTCTTATAGCACTTTATAGTAGGCCTTTAGTGGGTTCAGCTTATACGCCCTTAAAGGAAAAGTTAAATTATTGTTCAGAATTTGCACTTAGTAGAATACCCGGAAGGGTACCAGAAGTTATTTATAGTCAAAATGTTATTTAAAAATATTTAACCTTGTTTTGTTTGTAACGTTCAAGTGTCCTCACCTCCCATAAAGGGAAGCCTTGTTATATTTACTTGTTTCAAGCATTCCAAAATTTTGTATGTCTTTTGCTGACATGTATTGTTGTTCTTCTTCCCAGTCCAGGAGTACTGGATTTAACCGGGGGGAAGTGCAGCGCCCCAGAGATCTGGTCATTGCAGTATGACACTCTGCCGCTAAGGGGAGTGATGGTACGTCTGATGGCACTGAAGGAATTCTACTGACCAGGTATCACCAGCACACATTACACTTCACACCGCAGGGTCCTGGTCATTGCAGTAATGCCATTTTCCTCCAGGGCGAGTCATGTTACGTTTGGAGGCAATAAAGGAGATCTCTTTACCAGGTACCACAAACATACAACACAATTCATACTCCAGTCCACCTGGGAGAGCTATGCTCCTATTTATTAGGGCACTCTTCACACTTAGGTAAAACTGGATCCTGGATAGGATGTGAGGCAGTTGCTGGCTGAGCTTTGCTCAGGTAGTTGGTCCCTGACAGGGGTGGGAGCCTGTCAGAGGCCTAGACAGAAGGTCACGGAGCTGTGCCTGCCCAAAGTGCGGCAGTTCCAAAGAAAGGACACGAAAAGAGAACTGCATTGTAGAGAGGGTGAAGAAGTCATAGCAAAGGAGTGGATACCAGAAGGAGTTCTGCCCTGAACAAGGCTGCCTCCTTCTGAGGCGCAAGATCCCAGTAGCCGGAACACCAAGGGAGCAACAGTCCTTTATGACTTGCTGCACAGATCGGCAGGACAGCTAATTGCAAGTTACTGATCCGCCCCAAACCCAGGAGGCAAGGTGGAACCCACAAGAGGCCGGGGCATGACAGAGTCCCTGTAAAAACCCTCAAGCCACCGGTCATAAGGGTTTGTCCTATCCATCTGGGGGACAGAGAGAGATAACATCGATAACATCTACAACATCTGTGAGGACCTTATGAGAGGCTTAGCAGTAAGGTACAACATCCAGGCGCTAGAGGAAGGCTACTGATTTCTACCTGGATAAGGGGACTCTGGATTTGCCTCCAAACCGGCCGGACTCTACCTGCCCTGTGATCTGGTGCTCTGGACTGTGGATGCTGAAGCCTTCAGGAAAAGGTAAAGAGACTGCAAACTTGTGTCCTCGTTCTTCACTGCGCCTCTCACCATCCACCATCTACACACTGGGAAGCCCGGGGGACATACTTCACCTGTGGGAAGGTATACCATCTAGCTGCCATAACATCACCCCAGCGGACCCCTTAGCAGCGTCGGTCACCCTGACTGAATATCACAGGTGGCGTCACGAACATTTCCCCTTTAATGACCTTTCCCTTCTAACACGGACCTCCCAAGGGCCATGGACCGGGTCAGCCACCGTGACATCCACCTTGAGAACTGAAGGTCCCGGTACCGAGTACCCCACGGCCCACGGGCGCTCTTCATATGCATGGTTCCCTGTTGTGAATTCTGTTGTCGGGCTCCCTCCTGTGGTCATGAGTGGTACTTCGGCTGGTTCTGTCCATGGACTTCCTCTGGTGGGTGTTTCTGAGTTTCACAGGTGACTAGGTTTATTCGTTAGCTGCTGCTCTATTTAACTCCACTTAGATCTTTGCTCTATGCCACCTGTCAATGTTCCAGTATTGGTCTAGTTCACTCCTGGATCGTTCTTGTGACCTGTCTTCCCATCAGAAGCTAAGTTCCAGCTTGTATTTCTTTGGTTTTCTATTTTTCTGTCCAGCTTGCTATTTAATTTGTTGTCTTGCTTGCTGGAAGCTCTGGGACGCAGTGGGAGCGCCTCCGCACCGTGAGTCGGTGCGGAGGGTCTTTTTGCGCCCTCTGCGTGGTCTTTTTGTAGGTTTTTCCTATCCTCGGTCTGTTCAGTAAGTCGGGCCTCACTTTGCTAAATCTATTTCATCTCTGTGTTTGTATTTTCATCTTTACTCACAGTCATTATATGTGGGGGGCTGCCTTTTCCTTTGGAGAATTTCTCTGAGGCAAGGTAGGCTTTATTTTTCTATCTTCAGGGCTAGCTAGTTTCTTAGGCTGTGCCGAGTTGCATAGGGAGCGTTAGGCGCAATCCACGGCTATTTCTAGTGTGCTTGATAGGTTTAGGGATTGCGGTCAGCAGAGTTCCCACGTCCCAGAGCTCGTCCTTATTATCAGTAACTATCAGGTCATTCCGTGTGCTCTTAACCACCAGGTCCATTATTGTCCTGACCACCAGGTCATAGCAGTACAGGTGGCCCAAAGTACTAATGCATCTCAATAGAGGGATAAGAGAAGTTCTGAGACCATTTTTTTTCTTTGCAGTGTGTTTTGTCTCTATTTTCCCCTTTACCTCTGGGTGGTTCAGGACACTGGTGTAAACATGGACATTCAAGGTCTGTCCTCTTGCATGGATAATCTCACTACAAGGATACAAAACATTCAAAAATACAAAAATACAAAAGATACAAAAAATTCAAGATTTTGTGGTTCAGAATCCGATGTCAGAGCCTAGGATTCCAATTCCTGATTTGTTTTTTGGTGATAGATCTAAGTTCTTGAATTTCAAAAATAATTGTAAATTGTTTCTTGCCTTGAAACCTCGCTCCTCAGGTGACCCTGTTCAACAAGTAAAGATCATTATTTCTTTGTTACGTGGTGACCCTCAAGACTGGGCATTTTCCCTTGCGCCAGGAGATCCGGCATTGAGTGATGTTGATGCGTTTTTCCTGGCGCTTGGATTGCTTTATGACGAACCTAATTCAGTGGATCAGGCAGAGAAAATCTTGCTGGCTCTGTGTCAGTGTCAGGATGAAGCGGAGATACTGTATATTGTCAGAAGTTTAGAAAGTGGTCTGTGCTCACTCAGTGGAATGAATGTGCCCTGGCAGGAATCTTCAGAAAGGGTCTCTCTGAAGCCCTTAAGGATGTCATGGTGGGGTTTCCCATGCCTGCTGGTCTGAATGAGTCTATGTCCTTGGCCATTCAGATCGATCGACGCTTGCGTGAGCATAAAGCTGTGCACCATTTGGCGGTACTATCTGAGCATGGGCCTGAGCCTATGCAATGTGATAGGACTTTGACCAGAGCTGAACGGCAAGAACACAGACGTCGGAATGGGCTATGTTTTTACTGTGGTGATTCCACTCATGCTATCTCCGATTGTCCAAAGCGCACTAAGCGGTTCGCTAGGTCTGCCACCATTGGTACGGTACAGTCTAAATTTCTATTGTCTGTTACTCTGATTTGCTCTTTGTCATCCTATTCTGTTATGGCATTTGTGGATTCAGGCGCTGCCCTGAATTTGATGGACTTGGAGTATGCTAGGCGCTGTGGTTTTTTCTTGGAGCCCTTGCAGTATCCTATTCCATAGAGAGGAATTGATGCTACACCTTTGGCCAAGAATAAGCCGCAGTATTGGACCCAATTGACCATGTGCATGGCTCCTGCACATCAGGAGGATATCCGCTTTCTGGTGTTGCATAATCTGCATGATGTGGTCGTTTTGGGGTTGCCATGGCTACAGGTTCATAATCCAGTATTGGACTGGAAATCTATGTCTGTGTCCAGCTGGGGTTGCCAGGGGGTACATGGTGATGTTCCATTTTTGTCTATTTCGTCTTCCACTCCTTCTGAAGTTCCAGAGTTTTTGTCGGATTATCGGGATGTATTTGATGAGCCCAAAGCCAGTGCCCTACCTCCTCATAGGGATTGCGATTGTGCAATTAATTTGATTCCTGGTAGTAAGTTTCCAAAGGGCCGATTGTTCAATTTATCTGTGCCAGAACACGCCGCTATGCTGAGTTATATAAAGGAATCCTTGGAGAAAGGCCATATTCGCCCGTCGTCATCACCGTTAGGAGCAGGGTTCTTTTTTGTGGCCAAGAAGGATGGTTCTTTGAGACCTTGTATTGATTACCGCCTTCTTAATAAAATTACAGTCAAATTTCAGTATCCTTTGCCGCTGCTGTCTGATTTGTTTGCTCGGATTAAGGGGGCTAGTTGGTTCACCAAGATAGATCTTCGAGGGGCGTATAATCTTGTGCGTATTAAACAAGGCGATGAATGGAAAACTGCATTTAATACGCCCGAGGGCCATTTTGAGTACCTGGTTATGCCATTCGGGCTTTCCAATGCTCCATCAGTATTTCAGTCCTTTATGCATGACATCTTCCGAGAGTACCTGGATAAATTCCTGATTGTGTATCTGGATGATATTTTGGTCTTTTCGGATGATTGGGAGTCTCATGTGAAGCAGGTCAGAATGGTGTTCCAGGTCCTTCGTGCGAATTCCTTGTTTGTGAAGGGGTCAAAGTGTCTCTTTGGAGTTCAGAAGGTTTCATTTTTGGGGTTCATTTTTTCCCCTTCTACTATCGAGATGGACCCTGTTAAAGTCCAGGCCATTTACGATTGGACTCAGCCGACATCTGTGAAGAGCCTGCAAAAGTTCCTGGGCTTTGCTAATTTTTATCGGCGCTTCATCGCTAATTTTTCTACTGTTGCTAAACCGTTGACTGATTTGACCAAGAAGGGTGCTGATATGGTCAATTGGTCTTCTGCGGCTGTAGAGGCTTTTCAGGAGTTGAAGCGTCGTTTTTCTTTTGCCCCTGTGTTGTGCCAGCCAGATGTTTCGCTTCCGTTTCAGGTTGAGGTTGATGCTTCTGAGATTGGAGCAGGGGCTGTTTTGTCGCAAAGAAGTTCTGATGGCTCGGTGATGAAGCCATGTGCTTTCTTTTCTAGAAAGTTTTCGCCTGCTTAGCGTAACTATGATGTTGGTAATCGTGAATTGTTGGCCATAAAGTGGGCATTCGAGGAGTGGCATCATTGGCTGGAAGGAGCCAAGCATCGCGTGGTGGTCTTGACAGATCACAAGAATTTGACTTATCTTGAGTCTGCCAAACGGTTGAATCCGAGACAGACTCGATGGTCGTTATTTTTCTCCCGTTTTGATTTTGTGGTTTCGTACCTTCCGGGCTCTAAGAATGTGAAGGCTGATGCCCTGTCAAGGAGTTTTGTGCCTGACTCTCCGGGTGTTCCTGAGCCGGCGGGTATTCTCAAAGAGGGGGTAATTTTGTCTGCCATCTCCCCTGATTTGCGGCGGGTGCTGCAAAAATTTCAGGCTGATAGACCTGACCGTTGCCCAGCGGAGAAGCTGTTTGTCCCTGATAGATGGACTAGTAGAGTTATCTCTGAGATTCATTGTTCAGTGTTGGCTGGGCATCCTGGAATCTTTGGTACCAGAGATTTGGTGGCTAGATCCTTCTGGTGGCCGTCTTTGTCGCGGGATGTGCGTTCTTTTGTGCAGTCCTGTGGGACTTGTGCTCGGGCTAAGCCCTGCTGTTCTCGTGCCAGTGGGTTGCTTTTGCCCTTGCCGGTCCCGAAGAGGCCCTGGACGCATATTTCTATGGATTTTATTTTGGATCTCCCCGTCTCTCAAAAGATGTCGGTCATTTGGGTGGTTTGTGATCGCTTTTCTAAGATGGTCCATTTGGTACCTTTGTCTAAATTGCCTTCCTCCTCTGATTTGGTGCCATTATTTTTCCAGCATGTGGTTCGTTTACATGGTATCCCGGAGAACATAGTTTCTGACAGAGGTTCCCAGTTTGTTTCAAGGTTTTGGCGATCCTTTTGTGCTAGGATGGGCATTGATTTGTCTTTTTCCTCGGCTTTCCATCCTCAGACAAATGGCCAAACCGAACGAACTAATCAAACTTTGGAAACATATCTGAGATGCTTTGTTTCTGCTGATCAGGATAATTGGGTGTCCTTTTTGCCGTTGGCTGAGTTCGCCCTTAATAATCGGGCCAGCTCGGCTACTTTGGTTTCGCCGTTTTTCTGCAATTCTGGTTTCCATCCTCGTTTCTCTTCAGGGCAGGTTGAGTCTTCAGACTGTCCTGGTGTAGATACTATGGTGGATAGGTTGCAGCAGATTTGGACTCATGTGGTGGACAATTTGACATTGTCCCAGGAGAAGGCTCAACGTTTCGCTAACCACCGGCGCTGTGTGGGTCCCCAACTTCGTGTTGGGGATTTGGTTTGGTTGTCGTCTCGTTATGTTCCTATGAAGGTTTCCTCTACTAAGTTTAAGCCTCGTTTCATTGGTCCGTATAAGATTTCTGAGGTTATCAATCCTGTGTCATTTCGTTTGGCCCTTCCTGCTTCTTTTGCCATCCATAATGTGTTCCATAGGTCGTTATTGCGGAGATACGTGGCGCCTGTGGTTCCATCCGTTGATCCTCCTGCCCCGGTGTTAGTTGAGGGGGAGTTGGATTATGTGGTGGAGAAGATTTTGGATTCTCGTGTTTCGAGACGGAAACTCCAGTACCTGGTCAAGTGGAACGGTTATGGTCAGGAAGATAATTCCTGGGTTTTTGCCTCTGATGTTCATGCTGCCGATCTGGTTCGTGCCTTTCATTTGGCTCATCCTGGTCGGCCTGGGGGCTCTGGTGAGGGTTCGGTGACCCCTCCTCAAGGGGGGGTACTGTTGTGAATTCTGTTGTCGGGCTCCCTCCTGTGGTCATGAATGGTACTTCGGCTGGTTCTGTCCATGGACTTCCTCTGGTGGGTGTTTCTGAGTTTCACAGGTGACTAGGTTTATTCGTTAGCTGCTGCTCTATTTAACTCCACTTAGATCTTTGCTCTATGCCACCTGTCAATGTTCCAGTATTGGTCTAGTTCACTCCTGGATCGTTCTTGTGACCTGTCTTCCCATCAGAAGCTAAGTTCCAGCTTGTATTTCTTTGGTTTTCTATTTTTCTGTCCAGCTTGCTATTTAATTTGTTGTCTTGCTTGCTGGAAGCTCTGGGACGCAGAGGGAGCGCCTCCGCACCGTGAGTCGGTGCGGAGGGTCTTTTTGCGCCCTCTGCGTGGTCTTTTTGTAGGTTTTTGTGCTGACCGCAAAGTACCTTTCCTATCCTCGGTCTGTTCAGTAAGTCGGGCCTCACTTTGCTAAATCTATTTCATCTCTGTGTTTGTATTTTCATCTTTACTCACAGTCATTATATGTGGGGGGCTGCTTTTTCCTTTGGGGAATTTCTCTGAGGCAAGGTAGGCTTTATTTTTCTATCTTCAGGGCTAGCTAGTTTCTTAGGCTGTGCCGAGTTGCATAGGGAGCGTTAGGCGCAATCCACGGCTATTTCTAGTGTGCTTGATAGGTTTAGGGATTGCGGTCAGCAGAGTTCCCACGTCCCAGAGCTCGTCCTTATTATCAGTAACTATCAGGTCATTCCGTGTGCTCTTAACCACCAGGTCCATTATTGTCTTGACCACCAGGTCATAACAGTTCCTCCATCCTCCCACCCTGTATGCATGGCTCCCCCATCCTCCCACCCTGTATGCATGGCTCCCCAATCCTCCCACCCTGTGTGCATGACTCCTCCATCCTCCCCCCATCCTCCACCATCCTCCCGTCTTGCATTACCTTTCTCTCACCACGTGGCGCAGAACTTCCTGGCATCTCTGTCCTGCCGCAGCGTCTTCCTTCCTTCCTGTATGAGCGGTCACGTGGTACCGCTCATTAAGGTGATGAATATGCGCCCATATTCATCACCTTAATGAGCGGTACCACTTGACCGCTGAGGACAAGACGAGCTGCCGGCGCTGAGACGGAGTTGCAGTCACCGCTGGAGGAGGGTGAGTATGACGACTTCAAGGAGGTGGGGGGGGGGAGTAGGTGGGGGGGCGCTTGACTCCAGACTTAAAAACACACAAAAAAAAGAAAAAACCTCGCTCAAGTGCGCCCTCCCGCATCCTGGCGCCCTAGGCACGTGCCCTCAAGTCAAGCACCACCAAAAAAATCAGTGTACAAATGTCCACAAACTATTATTCAGGTCACAATACAAAAAGTTTATTAAATACATAAAACAGACCACAAGACAAGGCAACGAATAAAAGGGTAACAGATCTTCCCACATTCAAGAATAGGCGGAGACAGGGCCATATGTGAAAACACCTGAGAGACAGCATAAAATCATAGATGTACATGTAAGCAGAGCATCCTGCACCATGAGCATGTCTGAGGAAGGAAGTTGTTATACTTCCGAAACGCGCGTCGGGGAGGGCGGGAGTGCCTCTATGTGACCCTGCTGTACTTACAGGTATGTGATGTGGGACATGCTCATGGTGCAGGATGCTCTGCTTACATGTACATCTATGATTTTATGCTGTCTCTCAGGTGTTTTCACATATGGCCCTGTCTCCGCCTATTCTTGAATGTGGGAAGATCTGTTACCCTTTTATTCGTTGCCTTGTCTTGTGGTCTGTTTTATGTATTTAATAAACTTTTTGTATTGTGACCTGAATAATAGTTTGTGGACATTTGTACACTGATTTTTTTGGTGGTGCTTGATCTATGGACGTCAGTGTGTCCGTATATGTCCAATAATATACTATGGGTTATTTTCGATAAACATCATATTAACATGTGTTCCCATAGTTTGATGTGGTTTCCGGTTTATTATTACGTGCCCTCAAGTGCCTAGTGGCAAATACGGCCCTGATGACAGATAGAACTACCAGAAAAAGAAACTCCTGCCGACCGTAAAAATGCAATGCGAAAGGGAGGGTTATTCTGATTGACCTTTTTTTTCTCTTTTCCTTGTTTATGCGTCCTTCACATTACTTAATAAAATGGTCAGCCTTACCACAGTAAAGGCATAGCCCCTCTGAGAATCTGCTCTGCCTTTCCTGGGAACGAGAGGACCTCTCCCCTGTGTTATATGCTACGTGGCTGTGCTATATTCTACGTGGGCTGTTATATACTACATGGGCTGTGTTATATACTATGTAGCTGTGCTATATGCTATGTGGGCTGTGCTATATGCTATGTGGGCTGTGCTATATACTACGTGGCTGTGCTATATACTACGTGGGCTGTGCTACAGTATATACTATATGACTCCTATATACTACATGGCTGTGCTATATACTACATGGCTGTGCTATATACTATGTGGCTATGCTATATACTTCGTGGCTGTGCTATATGCTACATGGCTGTGCTATATACTACATGGCTGTTCTATACTACGTGGCTGTGCTATATGCTACGTGGCTGTGCTATATACTTCGTGGCTGTGCTATATACTACATGGCTGTGCTATATACTACGTGGACTGTGCTATATACTATATGACTGTGCTATATACTACGTGGCTGTGCTATATACTACGTGGGCTGTGAGGGACACTCACTTCAGGAGACTCTCACATATCTTCCCGGACTTCATCACCATGAAGGAGGAAGAGAAAACATATATCCTGCTGGGAGAAGAAGAGAGAGCGGTGGAGATAGCAGCGCGGTATGTGAGCGAATGTCATAGACTGCGAGAAAGAGAACTTTGATGCCATGGACTATAGCCCCCACAATGGATCTGCCCCATCCACCTCCCCTATGCCATGGACTATAGCCCCCACCCTGGATCTGCCCCCATCCACCTCCCCTATGCCATGGACTATAACCCCCACAATGGATCTGCCCCATCCACCTCCCCTATGCCATGGACTATAACCCCCACAATGGATCTGCCCCCATCCACCTTCCCTACAGCTCCTACCCAACATCCCCACAGTCCCTATCCCTATTGCCTTTATACACTTGCTTTGGCAAAACTGATGTGTATTTGGTCCTGCCAATAAAGCTTCTTTGAATCTTGAATCTTGCTATATACTACGTGGCTGTGCTATATACTATGTGGCTGTGCTATATACTACGTGGCTGTGCTATATACTTCGTGGCTGTGCTATATGCTACGTGGCTGTGCTATATACTACATGGCTGTTATATACTACGTGGCTGTGCTATATGCTACGTGGCTGTGCTATATACTTCTTGGCTGTGCTATATACTACATGGCTGTGCTATATACTACGTGGACTGTGCTATATTCTGTATGACTGTGCTATATACTACGTGGCTGTGCTATATACTATGTGGGCTGTGCTATATACTACGTGGCTGTGCTATATACTATGTGGCTGTGCTATATACTACGTGGCTGTGCTATATGCTACGTGGCTGTGCTATATACTACATGGCTGTTATATACTACGTGGCTGTGCTATATGCTACGTGGCTGTGCTATATACTATGTGGGCTGTGTTATATACCACGTGGCTGTGCAATATACTACGTGGGCTGTGCTATATGCTACCTATTTTGCTCTTTTACAAATCTTCTACATTAATACTCTCTAATGTTTACTTTAAAAAATTGGCATGTAAGGGGTTGACTTATATAAAGCCCCTCTGCTGTATGGTATAGTAGAATCAGCAATAGCTATCACTCATGTAAGAAGTGAAATCTGGCATTTATATATAGTTCTCTGCTGTGCATCATGAATCGTGGAGTGTGTTAAGGGGGGGAGGGGGCTACTGAGCCTCTTTCGCCCGGGGCCCTCAAAAACCTGGAGCCCTGTACACATATATATACAGTAATATATATATATATATATATATATATATATATATATATATATATATATACACACACACACCCACACACATATATACACACACACACACACACATATACACACACACACACATATATATACACGCACATATATACACACACACACACATATACACACACACATATATACACACACAAACATACACACACATATATACACACACACACACACACACACACACACACACATATACACACACATATACATTTGAATCTTGAATCACACACATATACACACACACACACACACACACACACACACATATATACACACATACACACACGCGCGCGCTGCTGGCAACGATACAACGATCTCCGCACACTGTCACTGATGCATCTCTCCCATGGCAACAGAATCCAGTCACGACCTATTTCTCATTGGCTGCCCGCACGCCTAAACCCGCCTCCACATCCCGTCCAGCCTTCTCATTGCGTAAAATCTCTTCCGTCCTATTTCGCTATTGGCCAGCTATGACGTCAGCGCGACATATGATTGGATCCTGCTTCTTTCTCCTGGGATAGCAAAAAAAAAAAAAAACAGGGGTCCCAGAGCCGTGACGTCAGGCGCGGTAGTCGCCATTTTGGAACGGAGAAGTCGGGGTAGAAAGATTGGGGCGCGCTGTGGAAAGTCGCCGGTGTCATTCACAGCTGTTTTTCTTCCCCTCTTCTCGAGCTGCCATCATGTCAGAAAAGTACGAAGGGGACGTGCAATTCGAGGAGACCGGAGAGGAGAAGCAGGTAATGGCGCTGTTCCTCTGTACATGAGTAACGGTGGGGTGTCAGGAGGCCTTCTAGAGAGCCTGGAAGGGGACAAGGGGCAGAGACGGTGTGGTGCAAGGAGGGGGCGCTGGTGCACGGTGTGGGGTGAGGGGAAACTAGGGGGCCTGACGTGTGGTGCGAGGGGGGGGTCTGGCGGTGCACGGTGTGGAGCGAGGGGGGGCCTGGCGGTGCACGGTGTGGAGCGAGGGGGGGTCTGGCGGTGCACTGTGTGGAGCGAGGGGGGGCCTGGCGGTGCACGGTGTGGAGCGAGGGGGGGCCTGGCGGTGCACGGTGTGGGGCGAGGGGGGGGGTCTGGCTGTGCACGGTGTGGAGCGAGGGGGGGCCTGGCGGTGCACGGTGTGGAGCGAGGGGGGGCCTGGCGGTGCACTGTGTGGAGCGAGGGGGGGTCTGGCGGTGCACTGTGTGGAGCGAGGGGGGGCCTGGCGGTGCACGGTGTGGAGCGAGGGGGGGTCTGGCGGTGCACTGTGTGGAGCGAGGGGGGGCCTGGCGGTGCACGGTGTGGAGCGAGGGGGGGCCTGGCGGTGCACGGTGTGGGGCGAGGGGGGGGTCTGGCTGTGCACGGTGTGGAGCGAGGGGGGGCCTGGCGGTGCACGGTGTGGAGCGAGGGGGGGCCTGGCGGTGCACTGTGTGGAGCGAGGGGGGGTCTGGCGGTGCACTGTGTGGAGCGAGGGGGGGCCTGGCGGTGCACGGTGTGGAGCGAGGGGGGGTCTGGCGGTGCACTGTGTGGAGCGAGGGGGGGCCTGGCGGTGCACGGTGTGGAGCGAGGGGGGGCCTGGCGGTGCACGGTGTGGGGCGAGGGGGGGGTCTGGCTGTGCACGGTGTGGAGCGAGGGGGGGCCTGGCGGTGCACGGTGTGGAGCGAGGGGGGGTCTGGCGGTGCACTGTGTGGAGCGAGGGGGGGCCTGGCGGTGCACGGTGTGGAGCGAGGGGGGGCCTGGCGGTGCACGGTGTGGGGCGAGGGGGGGGCCTGGCGGTGCACGGTGTGGGGCGAGGGGGGGCCTGGCGGTGCACGGTGTGGAGCGAGGGGGGGCCTGGCGGTGCACGGTGTGGGGCGAGGGGGGGCCTGGCGGTGCACGGCGTGGGGCGAGGGGGGGCCTGGCGGTGCACGGTGTGGAGCGAGGGGGGGTCTGGCGGTGCACGGTGTGGGGCGAGGGGGGGGCCTGGCGGTGCACGGTGGGAATCCTGGGGCTGCACTACTGAGACTGCGACTCCTGCCTGGCCCTCCTTGCCATGGAGGCTGCAGTATGTACTTTCCCAGGTGAGATCCCAGCTGACCGGATGAAAGGGCGTGTTGCTCCCAGATTCTCTCAGTGGTGCAGCCTCAGGCTTCGGGCCTGTGACTTTTAAATGAGATTGATAACAGCATGTAACTGCTTAATTCAAAACCTTCTATACCGGGGGTGTCAAACTGCATTCCTCGAGGGCTGCAAACAGGTCATGTTTTCAGGATTTCCTTGCACTGCACAGGTGATAATTTAATCACCTACACAGATAATGAGTTGGTGATTAAATTATCACCTGTGCAGTACAAGGAAATCCTGAAAACATGACCTGTTTGCAGCCCTCGAGGAATGCAGTTTGACCCCCCTGTTCTATACTCCCCCTGCAGCCGCTCCGCTCCTGCAATATCTGCACTGCTGTTCCTAGTAGGCAGTGTTGTATCATGTGACCTCTGCAGCCAATCGGGCAGACAAGACAAAAATTGCCATCTGTTTGATGTATCTACCCTAAGGCCTTTTCGCTGTTTCTTTGTTTACAGCAACACCTGATTTGTTGGCAGGAAAGAAGCTGCGCACAAATGCGTGTTTTGGTGCGTTTTTTTAATGCGGTTTTTGGGCTAACTTGTGTCTCTGTACACACTAATAAAGTTTAGTGCCCCTGGAGAAAAATAAACTACTTTCTGTAAAAGCATACCTGCAGGTCATGATTGGACTGGAAAAAAATTGCAGCATGCTGCGATTGTCAGAAATCAGATCGCATTCGGCAATAGAAGTCAATGGGTGCTAGAGAAAAATCGCACAGCACTCCGACCATGCGAGTGCTGCCTGAATGGTACACACCGGTGTCCTTTGAAAAGTCGGCAATTCAACGGCTGCGTACAGTAACATCACACTGACAGAATAGATATATACACATAGAATAGCTAGATATAAAGATGTCAGTGACTTATACCATTATTACAGTGTGTGCAGCTTACTGGACATGTATTTAATTATTAAAAGATTATTTAAAAAAAAAATGGCACGGGCTCCAATTTATTTAGCCAGCAGAGGGAAAGCTGGCACCTGGGAAGGGGGGTAATACCCATGGAGCTTCCCAGACTATTAACCCCTTCATGACCCAGCTTATTTTGACCTTAATGACCTGGCCGTTTTTTGCAATTCTGACCAGTGACCCTTTATGAGGTAATAACTCTGGAATGCTTCAACGGATCCTAGCGGTTCTGAGAGTTTTTTCGTGACATATTGAGCTTCATGTTAGTGGTAAATTTAGGTCGATAATTTTTGTGTTTATTTGTGAAAAAAATGGAAATTTGGCGAAAATTTTAAAAATTTAGCAATTTTCAAATTTTGAATTTTTATTCTGTTAAACGAGAGAGTTATGTGACACAAAATAGTTAATAAATAACATTTCCCACATGTCTACTTTACATCAGCACAATTTTGGAAACAACATTTTTTTTTTTGCTAGGAAGTTATAAGGGTTAAAATTTGACCAGCGATCTCTCATTTTTACAACAAAATTTACAAATCCATTTTTTTTAGGGACCACCTCACATTTGAAGTCAGTTTGAGGGGTCTATATGGCTGAAAATACCCAAAAGTGAAACCATTCTAAAAACTGCACCCCTCAAGGTGCACAAAACCAAATTCAGGCCTGTCCCACACGTCCAGATAATTCCGGTACCGGAAAAATCGGTACCGGAGTTATCCGCCGTGTCAGTGTGTCTGTGAGATCACGTAGGCCATCCGTGTGGCACACGTGTGCCGACTGGGTACGACACGGAGCGTGCAGGAGACAGCGCTAGAGATAAACGCTGTCCCCTGCATCTGGTGCTGAAGCCGCCATTCATATCTTCTCTCCAGCAGCGTTTGCTGGCGAGAAGATATGAAAAATCCTTTTTTTTTTTTTTTCGTGTTTAAAATAAAGATCCCTGTGCGCCCGCCCGCTGTTAATAAAATACTCACCCGGCTCCCTCGCAGCGTCCTGTCCTCGCCGCAGCTTCTCCTGTATGAGCGGTCACGTGGTGCCGCCCATTAGTGATAAATATGCGGCTCCACCCCTATGGGAGGTGGAGCCGCATATTCATGACTGTAATCGGCGGCACCACGTGACCGCTCATACAGGAGAAGGTGCGGAGAGGAAGGATTTTTCACATCTTTTCGCCAGCGAACGCTGCTGGAGAGAAGATATGAATGACTGCTTCAGCACCACGTGGTGGGGACAGCGCTTACTGTAGCGCTGTCTCCTGCATGGCACACGGACAGCGTCCGTGTGCGGTACGTGTTTTACATGGACCCATTGACTTTAATGGGTCCGTGTAATCCGTGCGCTCCCACGAACACTGACATGTCTCCGTGTTTTGCACACGGACACACGGTCCGTGAAAACACGCTGACAATGTGCAGAGACACATTGATTTCAATGTGTCTACGTGAGTTAGTGCCTCCGGTACGTGAGGAAACTGTCACCTCACGTACCGGAGCCATAGACGTGTGAAACCGGCCTCAATAAGTTTATTAACCCTTCAGGTGCTTCACAGCAGCAGAAGCAACAATTTTTTTTATTTTCCCAATGGTAAAAGGAGAAACTGGACCCCAAAAGTTATTGTACAATTTGACCCCCAAGGAACTTATCTAGATGCATAGTGAGCACTTTGAACCCCCAGGTGCTTCACAAATTGATCCGTAAAAATGAAAAAAAAAATTTTTTTTCACAAAAAAATTCTTTTAGCCTCAATTTTTTCATTTTCACATGGGCAACAGCATAAAATGGATCCTAAAATGTGTTGTCCAATTTCTCCCGAGTACGCCGATACCTCATATGTGGGGGTAAACCACTGTTTGGGCACACGGCAGGGCTCGGAAGGGAAGGCGCGCCATTTGACTTTTGAATGAAAAATTAGCTCCAAACATTAGCGGACACCATGTCGCGTTTGGAGAGCCCCTGTGTGCCTAAAGATTGGAGCTCCCCCACAAGTGACCCCATTTTGGAAACTAGACCCCCTAAGGAGCTAATCTAGATGCAGCATCGGCCATGGCTGAATTGTAATATTTCACCAATTTTTATTGGTGAAATATAACGATTGCTCTGATTGACTTTTTCACTTTCAACAGCCAACAGCGAATAACCCCCTCCCCCCCGGGCTGAAGTACCACTCCCCTTGTCCCTGTAGGTCGGGTGAAATTACAGTTAACCCTTTCACCCAACCTGCAGGGACGCGATCATTCTGTGACACCGCATATGCGTCACAGGTCGGATTGGCACCGACTTTCAAGACGCATACGCTGTCACAGGTCGGGAAGGGGTTAATATCAGTTTAAAGCTGTATACTTAGCCTTTGCTGGTTATTAAAACGGGGAACCCCGAAAAATGACGTAAGGGTTCCCCTATAATTAGTAACCAGCAAGGACTAGGCAGACAGCTGCCCCAGAAAAGGTGCATCTCAGGCCTCTTTCACACTTCCATTTTTTACAATCCGTCACAATCCATCAAAATGTTGAAAAGACGGATCCTGTGCAGATTGTAAAAAACGGGTGCACTGGGTCTGTTTTTTGACGGATCGGTCGAGGCTATGTGCAGACGTTGTGTATGCGTTTTTGCCGCGTTTTTCCGCTGCGAAAACGCTTACACAGCACTACCCAGGTTAAAAAATAATTAAATAAAAAATCATGATATTCTCACCTTCCGCCGTCCCCCACAGCCTTCCCGATGATCCCATTCCCAGTAATGCCTTGCGACAATAACCTGATTACTTAGCGGTCTCGTGAGAGAGCTACGTCATCACAGGTCATTGTCTCCCAAGGCATTACTTGGAACGGGAGCTGCCGGCAGCATCGCGAGCATCCGGAAGGCTGTGGTGGACGCCTGAAGGTAAGAATATCACGATTTTTTTCCTTTTTTTTATTATTTTTAACATTATATCTTTTTACTATTGATGCTGCATAGGCATCATCAATAGTAAAGGGAGCGAGAGAGAATTTCCCTGAAGGGAAATTCTTCCACGCATGCTCAGTTTCAAAAGCCGGAACCCGTCGCTGGTTTTCTGCTTTTGACAGTCAGCGACGGATCCTGCGCCAATAGGCTTCTATTATAGCCAATGACGGACAGCGCAGGAACCGTCGCTGGGCGATTTTCCGACGTACACAAAAAACGTTCCTCTGTGCGTTTTCTCTGCCCGACGGACAGCAATTTTACGACAGATCAGCACACGACGGATGGCCATCCGTCACAATCCGTCGCTAATACAAGTCTATGGGAAAAAACGGATCCAGCAGAAACATTTGCTGGATCCATTTTTTTCACAAAACTGCGCATTGTGATGGAAGTGTGAAAGAGGCCTTATAGATCAGCCAATTCTTGCACTTCGCCTCGCTCTTCCCACTGCCCTGTGGCGGTGACAAGTGGGGTGATGGGGGGGGGGGGTTAATGTCACCTTTGTATTGTCAGGTGACATCAAGCCCACAGGTTAGTAATGAAGAGGCATCTATAAGACGCCCCATTACTAACCCCATAGTCATATTGTATAAAAATACACCCAGAATAAAGTCTTTTAAATGAAAGAATGACAGACTTTAAAAAATCTTAATTAAACCATACTTACTACATCGCCCATTGTCCCCCACAAGAGAATTAAAATAGCAACTATATTCCTCACCTTTCCGCTGAGAAAATGATAATCCATTTGTCCCACGACTGTTCTAGCTCTGCTACATGTCTGCACCGTGAGCAGGAAAACGTACTCTTGCGGTGCCGTCTGAGAGGTCACATCCTGCTGTCCTTGACTTTTCTGCATCAAAAAACGCTGCAAAAAAATGATACCTGTGTTTTTTCAGCATTTTTTCACCACCCTTTCAAGTCAGTGGGTATAAACGCTGAAAGAAGTGACATTCTCTATGTCCAAAAAAAGAAACAATGCAAAGCACAAAATCCTGATGACAACAATGTGTGTGCATGAGATATCTGAAAACTCTTAGGCTTTGCTGGTAATGGAAAAAGCAGCTGAAAATTGGCATAAAAAAAGCTGCAAAAAACGCCCAGTGTGAAATTAGCCTTAAAGTCTGTGTCTCTGTGTCCGTCCCTTTAGCCATATCAAAATTTTAGATTTACGAGTATAAGACCTGAAGACCCTAAGAGTTCACTTCGGTACAGAATAATGCAGGGCCGGGTGCCTGGTAAAAGCTGCAGAGTAATGGCCTTGTGGGCCGAGTGTGGACGTGTGCACCATCTGCTCAGGTCAGATAAGAGGGAAACGAGTGTATGCAGGAAAGTGCAGACGATTATCGGCCTCACACGCGTTCCACAGGTTCCCTATATGTTTGTGAGAGTCATTGTAATACAGACAACAGCTGCTCAGGACTACCCCCAAATCAGCCAGAGAGGAAGGCAGCCAATGAGAAATGGTCTTGGTGAGCTCCTGCTGTCCTTGTTACAATGGACTGCTCCTTATTTGAGGTAATACCGCACTCCACCTGTAGTGGCCACTGCAGGAAAAGTTTCCAGCTAATGACCACCTGGCATTTATGGAAATCTTCAACCTCTGATATCTCTTCTATTCAGGACTCCCAAGAAAAGGAGACAGTGACGCCTGAGAAGGCGGAGGAGCAGAAGCTGAAGGCCAAATACCCCAATCTAGGGCAGAAGCCGGGAGGCTCCGATTTCCTTATGAAGAGGCTTCAGAAAGGGGTAAGTGGTCATGTGTCTACCTCCTAATAACAGAAGGGGATACCATGCCCTAAACCAGGGATGGGGAATCTTTTTTTTTTTTTTTTCTTTTTTTTTCTGCCAAGGGCCATTTGGATATTTATACCATCCTTCTGGGCCATACAAACTCGGCCCACAAAGTGCATCTTGACTCTGGCACTGGTGTGAGGACATAATCTTTCATTGCATGCCCATCAATGTTCAGTAGTGAACACTGCGTGTATGTGTGTGTGTGCTAACAGAGCATGAAGAAATTAATGAGCTGGTTGTAATCAAAATACAGCTCTTACCCAAGAATGCGGTCCCTGAGAATCTGCTCGGGGGCCTGATAAAAGGTCATCGAGGTTCCCCACCCCTGGCCTAAAGTATGCCATTAATGCAAAGAGGTCTGTCTTGGGCCTCTCCCATGTCCTTCGTAGATATTTACTTTTCAGCATTTTTTTAACAAATATAAATAAAAAGTACCGTATTTTTTGGACTATAAGGCTAGATTTTAGAGGAGGAAATTAAGGAAACAAAAATTGAAGCTAAAAATGTGGTTAATTCTGTACTTAATATCCTCTGTCCTGATATATTTTATCCCATCCTGATACACATGGCCCCACTCATCCCTAGCCTGGTGTGCATGGCCCAATCCAAAAACATTAAAAAACAAACCATTTCACTTACCTTCCCGGCACTCCCTTGCAGCATCTTGTTCCAATGCCAGCAGCTGCTTTATTCTTGTAAGCAGCGCATGGCAGGGATGTCATGCACTGTTTGCAAGCTGGAAGGCAGCTGCCTGAATACTCAGTGCTCTGCATGCCGGGACCGTGTGCGCGCAGAGCAGTGAGTATTCATTGCTCATTAATAGTGGGGCACAGTGTAAGCAGGAGCCTTCCTGCAGCTGCTGGTGGTCACGTGTGCCGCTACTTAAGAGAAAAAAATATTCACCGCATTCCACTCCCATGTGCGTGGAATGCAGTGAATATTCATTTCTCTTTAGCAGCGGGCACAGGAGTTGGCCTCAGCAGCAGCCGGCTCCTGCCTCTGTAACGCGCTGCCACCTCCCCACCACAGCCAGAGCTGGTACATTCGGACTACAAGACGCACCCCCCATTTTCCTCCATGGTTTTTGGACGAAAAAACTGCGTCTTAGTGATATACCGTATTTTTCGAACTATATCATGTGCTGTATGAAGCACAGAGCTGCACTCGCTGTGCTGCTGGCTATAAAACTGACCTCTACAATGTAGATGGCCTGATCTTTCCTCTATATATAGTGAACATAATACAGGATGTAACTCAGGATCAGTACAGGATCAGTAATGTATGTACACAGTGACTGCACCAGCAGAATAGTGAGTGCAGCTCTGAAGTATAATACTGTATGTATCTCAGGATCAGTAATGTACAGTTCTGCTCAAAAGTTTACATACCCCAGCAGAATTTTTGCTGTCTTGACCTTTTTCAGAGAATATAAATGATAACACCAAAACTATTTTTCCACTCATGATTACTGGTTGGGTGAAGCCATTTATTGTCAGACTACTGTGTTTTCTCTTTTTAAATCATAATGACAACCCAAAACATCCAAATGACCCTGAACAAAAGTTTACATACCCCATTTCTTAATACCGTGTATTGCCCCCTCTAACATCAGTGACAGCTTGAAGTCCTTTGTGAAAGCAAAAATTCTGCCGGGGTATGAAAGCTTTTGCACACAACTGTATGTACACCGTGGCTGCACCAGCAGAATAGTGAGTGCAGCTCTGGAGTATAATACAGGATGTAACTCAGGATCAGTAATGTAATGTGCGTACACAGTGACTGCACCAGCAGAATAGTGAGTGCAGCTCTGGGGTATAATACAGGATGTAACTCAGGATCAGTAATGTAATGTGTGTACACAGTGACTGCACCAGCAGAATAGTGAGTGCAGCTCTGGAGTATAATACAGGATGTAACTCAGGATCAGTACAGGATCAGTAATGTAATGTACAGTGGGGCAAAAAAGTATTTAGTCAGTCAGTAATAGTGCAAGTTCCACCACTTAAAAAGATGAGAGGCGTCTGTAATTTACATCATAGGTAGACCTCAACTATGGGAGACAAACTGAGAAAAAAAAATCCAGAAAATCACATTGTCTGTTTTTTTAACATTTTATTTGCATATTATGGTGGAAAATAAGTATTTGGTCAGAAACAAACAATCAAGATTTCTGGCTCTCACAGACCTGTAACTTCTTCTTTAAGAGTCTCCTCTTTCCTCCACTCATTACCTGTAGTAATGGCACCTGTTTAAACTTGTTATCAGTATAAAAAGACACCTGTGCACACCCTCAAACAGTCTGACTCCAAACTCCACTATGGTGAAGACCAAAGAGCTGTCAAAGGACACCAGAAACAAAATTGTAGCCCTGCACCAGGCTGGGAAGACTGAATCTGCAATAGCCAACCAGCTTGGAGTGAAGAAATCAACAGTGGGAGCAATAATTAGAAAATGGAAGACATACAAGACCACTGATAATCTCCCTCGATCTGGGGCTCCACGCAAAATCCCACCCCGTGGGGTCAGAATGATCACAAGAACGGTGAGCAAAAATCCCAGAACCACGCGGGGGGACCTAGTGAATGAACTGCAGAGAGCTGGGACCAATGTAACAAGGCCTACCATAAGTAACACACTACGCCACCATGGACTCAGATCCTGCAGTGCCAGACGTGTCCCACTGCTTAACCCAGTACATGTCTGGGCCTGTCTGAAGTTTGCTAGAGAGCATTTGGATGATCCAGAGGAGTTTTGGGAGAATGTCCTATGGTCTGATGAAACCAAACTGGAACTGTTTGGTAGAAACACAACTTGTCGTGTTTGGAGGAAAAAGAATACTGAGTTGCATCCATCAAACACCATACCTACTGTAAAGCATGGTGGTGGAAACATCATGCTTTGGGGCTGTTTCTCTGCAAAGGGGCCAGGACGACTGATCCGGGTACATGAAAGAATGAATGGGGCCATGTATCGTGAGATTTTGAGTGCAAACCTCCTTCCATCAGCAAGGGCATTGAAGATGAAACGTGGCTGGGTCTTTCAACATGACAATGATCCAAAGCACACCGCCAGGGCAACGAAGGAGTGGCTTCGTAAGAAGCATTTCAAGGTCCTGGAGTGGCCTAGCCAGTCTCCAGATCTCAACCCTATAGAAAACCTTTGGAGGGAGTTGAAAGTCCGTGTTGCCAAGCGAAAAGCCAAAAACATCACTGCTCTAGAGGAGATCTGCATGGAGGAATGGGCCAACATACCAACAACAGTGTGTGGCAACCTTGTGAAGACTTACAGAAAACGTTTGACCTCTGTCATTGCCAACAAAGGATATATTACAAAGTATTGAGATGAAATTTTGTTTCTGACCAAATACTTATTTTCCACCATAATATGCAAATAAAATGTTAAAAAAACAGACAATGTGATTTTCTGGATTTTTTTTTCTCAGTTTGTCTCCCATAGTTGAGGTCTACCTATGATGTAAATTAGACGCCTCTCATCTTTTTAAGTGGTGGAACTTGCACTATTGCTGACTGACTAAATACTTTTTTGCCCCACTGTATGTACACAGTGACTGCACCAGCAGAATAGTGAGTGCAGCTCTGGGGTATAATACAGGGTGTACCGTATATACTCGAGTATAAGCCGAGATTTTCAGCCAACTTATACTCGAGTCAAGGTGGGTGGCAGGGTCGGCGGGTGAGGGGGAGAGGGCGCTGAGGCATACTTACCTGCTTCCAGCGATCCTGGTGCTCCCCGCCTGTCCCACGGTCTTCGGTGCTGCAGCTCTTCCACTGTTCAGCGGTCACGTGGGACCGCTCATTAGAGAAATGAATAAGCGGCTCCACCTCCCATAGGAGTGGAGCCGCCTATTCATTTCTCTAATCAGCGGTGCCGGTGACCGCTGATAGAGGAAGAGGCTGCGGCACCGAAGACAGCTGTCCGGGAGAAGGAGCCGGACGCCAGGAGTAGGTAAGTATCCCATATTTACCTGTCCACGTTCCAGCCGCCGGGCGCCGCTCCATCTTCCCGGCGCCGCTCCATCTTCCCGGCGTCTATCTGCACTGACTGTGCAGGTCAGAGGGCGCGATGACGCATATAGTGTGCGCGGCGCCCTCTGCCTTATCAGTCAGAGCGGAGAGACGCCGGGACCGGACGCTGTGAGCTGCAAGCAAGAAAGGTGAGTATGGCGTTTTTTGTTTTTTTTATTGCAGCAGCAGCAATGGCAGAGATTTATGTGGAGCATCTATGGGGAAATATGAACGGCGCAGAGCACTATATGGGGCACAGCTATGGGGCAATATGAACGGTGCAGAGCACTATATGGCAGAGCTATGGGGAAATATGAACGGTGCAGAGCACTATATGGCAGAGCTATGGGGAAATATGAACGGTGCAGAGCACTATGTGGCAGAGCTATGGGGCAATATGAACGGTGCAGAGCACTATGTGGCAGAGCTATGGGGAAATATGAACGGTGCAGAGCACTATATGGCAGAGCTATGGGGCAATATGAAAGGTGCAGAGCACTATATGGCAGAGCTATGGGGAAATATGAAAGGTGCAGAGCACTATATGGCAGAGCTATGGGGAAATATGAACGGTGCAGAGCACTATATGGCACAACTATGGGGCAATAATGAACATGCAGAGCACTATATGGCACAGCTATGGGGCAAGAATGATCTATTTTTATTTTTGAAATTCACCAGTAAATGCTGCATTTCCACCCTAGGCTTATACTCGAGTCAATAAGTTTTCCCAGTTTTTTTGTGGCAAAATTAGGGGGGTCGGCTTATACTCGGGTCGGCTTATACTCGAGTATATACGGTAACTCCGGATCAGTACAGGATCAGTAATGTAATGTATGTACACAGTGATTGCACCAGCAGAATCGTGGGCGCAGCTCTGTAGTATAATACAGGATGTAACTCAGGATCAGTAATGTAACTTACAGTATGTACACAGTGACTGCACCAGCAGAATAGTGAGCGCAGCTCTGTAGTATAATACAGGATGTAACTCAGGATCTGTAATGTAATGTATGTACACAGTGACTGTACCAGCATAATGGTGAGTGCAGCTCTGGGGTATAATACAGGATGTAACTCAGGATCAGTAATGTAATGTATGTACACAGTGACTGTACCAGCAGAATAGTGAGCGCAGCTCTGTAGTATAATACAGGATGTAACTCAGGATCAGTAATGTAATCTATGTACACAGTGACTGCACCAGCAGAATAGTGAGTGCAGCTCTGGAGTTACACTCTGTATTCCCTTGGTTTGGAGTTGCATTATACAATATATATTATGCAGTAATTATGGCTCGGTGGCCTACTGATGAGTTATTATCTGAGCTGGCTCTCATGTTCTGTGGTAGTTCATTAATGAGCGATAAATCCCGGCCGTGTGATGCTTCCTTCCTTCTAGATACTGCAGCACATCATTCCTTAAAGTGAACTTGTCATCGGGAAAATCGGTATATCCCTGTAGATATGGTGTTTAACCCCTTCCTGACCCATGACGCCACGTAGGCGTCATGAAAGTCGGTGCCATTCCGACCCATGACGCCTATGCGGCGTCATGGAAAGATCGCGTCCCTGCAGATCGGGTGAAAGGGTTAACTCCCATTTCACCCGATCTGCAGGGACAGGGGGAGTGGTAGTTTAGCCCAGGGGGGGTGGCTTCACCCCCTCGTGGCTACGATCGCTCTGATTGGCAGTTTCACTTTCAACAGCCAATCAGAGCGATTTGTAATATTTCACCCATTATAACGGGTGAAATATTACAATCCAGCCATGGCCGATGCTGAAATATCATCGGCCATGGCTGGAAATACTAGTGTGCCCCCACCCCACCCCACCGATCGCCCCCCCCAGCCCTCCGATCTGGCCGGTACACTGCTCCGGCTCCCCTCCGTCCAGTGCTCCGCTCCCCCCCCCGTGCTCTTGTCCGCTCCCCCCGTGCTCCAATCACCCCCCCCGTGCTCCAATCACCCCCCCTGCACTCCGATCCACCCCCCGCCGGTGCTCCGTTCCACCCCCCCGTGCTCCATTCCAGCCCCCCCGTGCTCCGTTCCAGCCCCCCCGTGCTCCGTTCCACGCCCCCCGTGCTCCGTTCCACGCCCCCCGTGCTCCGTTCCACCCCTCCCGCACTCCGATTCCCCCCCCCCCGTGCTCCGATCCCCCCCCCCCCCGTGGTCCCCCCCCCACCCCATCATACTTACCGATCCAGCCGGGGTCCCGTCCGTCTTCTCCCTGGGCGCCGCCATCTTCCAAAATGGCGGGCGCATCCGCAGTGCGCCCGCCGAATCTGCCGGCCGGCAGATTCGTTCCAAAGTGCATTTTGATCACTGAGATAGATTATATCTCAGTGATCAAAATAAAAAAAATAATAAATGACCCCCCCCCCTTTGTCAACCCCATAGGTAGGGACAATAAAAAAATAAAGAATTTTTTTTTTTCCACTAATGTTAGAATAGGGTTAGGAGTCGGGTTAGGGCTAGGGGTAGGGTTAGGGCTAGGGTTAGGGTTTCGGTATGTGCACACGTATTCTGGTCCTCTGCGGATTTTTCCGCTGCGGATTTGATAAATCCGCAGTGCTAAACCGCTGCGGATTTATGGCGGATTTACCGCGGTTTTTCTGCGCATTTCACTGCGGTTTTACAACTGCGATTTTCTATTTGAGCAGTTGTAAAACCGCTGCGGAATCCGCACAAAGAAGTGACATGCTGCGGAATGTAAACCGCTGCGTTTCCGTGCAGTTTTTCCGCAGCATGGGCACAGCGATTTTTGTTTCCCGTAGGTTTACATTGAACTGTAAACTCATGGGAAACTGCTGCGGATCCGCAGCGTTTTCCGCAGCGTGTGCACATACCTTTAGAATTAGGCCATGTGCACACGGTGCGGATTTGGCTGCGGATTCGCAGCAGTGTTCAATCAGGTTTACAGTACCATGTAAACATATGAAAAACCAAATCCGCTGTGCCCATGGTGCGGAAAATACCGCGCGGAAACGCTGCGTTGTATTTTCCGCAGCATGTCAATTCTTTGTGCGGATTCCGCAGCGTTTTACACCTGTTCCTCAATAGGAATCCGCAGGTGAAATCCGCACAAAAAACACTGGAAATCCGCAGAAAATCCGCAGGTAAAACGCAGTGCCTTTTACCCGCGGATTTTTCAAAAATGGTGCGAAAATATCTCACACGAATCCGCAACGTGGGCACATAGCCTTAGGGTTAGGGTTGGAATTAGGGTTGTGGTTATGGTTAGGGGTGTGTTGGGGTTAGGGTTGTGGTTAGGGGTGTGTTGCGGTTAGGGTTGTGTTTAGGGTTATGGCTACAGTTGGGATTAGGGTTAGGGGTGTGTTGGGGTTAGTGTTGGAGGTAGAATTGAGGGGTTACCACTGTTTAGGCACATCAGGGGTCTCCAAACGTAACATGGCGCCACCATTGATTCCAGCCAATCTCGTATTCAAAAAGTCAAATGGTGCTCCCTCACTTCCGAGCCCTGACGTGTGCCCAAACAGTGGTTTACCCCCACATATGGGGTACCAGCATACTCAGGACAAACTGCGCAACAATTACTGGGGTCCAATTTCTCCTGTTACCCTTGTGAATCAAAAAAAATGCTTGCTAAAACATAATTTTTGAGGAAAGAAAAATGATTTTTTATTTTCACGGCTCTGCGTTGTAAATGTCTGTGAAGCACTTGGGGGTTCAAAGTGCTCACCACATATCTAGATAAGTTCCTTTCGGGGTCTAATTTCTAAAATGGGGTCACTTGTGGGGGTTTCTACTGTTAAGCCACATCAGGGGCTCTGCAAACGCAACGTGACGCCCACAGAGCATTCCATCAAAGTCTGCATTTCAAAACGTCACTACTTCACTTCCGAGCCCCGGCATGTGCCCAAACAGTGATTTACCCCCACATATGGGGTATCATCGTACTTAGGAGAAACTGGACAACAACTTTTGGGGTCAAATTTCTCCTGTTACCCTTGGGAAAATAAAAAATTGCAGGCTAAAAGATCATTTTTGAGAAAATAATTTTTTTTTTTTTTCATGGCTCTGCGTTATAAACTTCTGTGAAGCACTTGGGGGTTCAAAGTCCTCACCACACATCTAGATTAGTTCCTTTGGGGGTCTAGTTTCCAAAATGGTGTCATTTCTGGGGGATCTCCAATGTTTAGGCACACAGGGGCTCTCCAAACGTGACATGGTGTCCGCTAATGATTGGAGCTAATTTTCCATTTAAAAAGCCAAATGGCGTGCCATCCCTTCCGAGCCCTGCCGTGCGCCCAAACAGTGGTTTACCCCCACATATTGGGTATCTGCGTACTCAGGACAAACAGGACAACAATATTTGGGGTCCAATTTCTCCTATTATCCTTGGCAAAATAGGAAATTCCAGGCTAAAAAATCATTTTTGAGGAAAGAAAAATTATTTTTTATTTTCATGGCTCTGCGTTATAAACTTCTGTGAAGCACCTGGGGGTTTAAAGTGCTCAATATGCATCTAGATAAGTTCCTTGGGGGGTCTAGTTTCCAAAATGGGGTCACTTGTGGGGGAGCTCCAATGTTTAGGCACACAGGGGCTCTCCAAACGTGACATGGTGTCCGCTAAAGAGGAGCCAATTTTTGATTCAAAAAGTCAAATGGCGCTCCTTCCCTTCCAAGCCCTGCCGTGCGCCCAAACAGTGGTTTACCCCCACATATGAGGTATCGGCGTACTCAGGACAAATTGGACAACAACTTTCGTGGTTCAGTTTCTCCTTTTACCATTGGGAAAATAAAAAAATTGTTGCTAAAAGATAATTTTTGTGACTAAAAAGTGAAATGTTCATTTTTTCCTTCCATGTTGCTTCTGCTGCTGTGAAGCACCTGAAGGGTTAATAAACTTCTTGAATGTGGTTTTGAGTACCTTGAGGGGTGCAGTTTTTAGAATGGTGTCACTTTTGGGTATTTTCAGCCATATAGACCCCTCAAACTGACTTCAAATGTGAGGTGGTCCCTAAAAAAAATGGTTTTGTAAATTTCGTTGTAAAAATGAGAAATCGCTGGTCAAATTTTAACCCTTATAACTTCCTAACAAAAAAAAATTTTGTTTCCAAAATTGTGCTGATGTAAAGTAAACATGTGGGAAATGTTATTTATTAACTATTTTGTGTCACATATCTCTCTGGTTTAACAGAATAAAAATTCAAAATGTGAAAATTGCGAAATTTTCAAAATTTTCGCCAAATTTCCGTTTTTATCACAAATAAACGCAGAATTTATTGACCTAAATTTACCACTAACATGAAGCCCAATATGTCACGAAAAAACAATCTCAGAACCGCTAGGATCCGTTGAAGCGTTCCTGAGTTATTACCTCATAAAGGGACACTGGTCAGAATTGCAAAAAACGGCAAGGTCTTTAAGGTCAAAATAGGCTGGGTCATGAAGGGGTTAAACTGCAGGGTAATAGCATTACTAAGGCTACTTTCACACTTACATTTATTTATAGGCATCACAATGCGTCGTTTTGGGGAAAAAAACGCAGGATGCGTTTTTTTTCCCATAGACTTGTATTGCCGACGGATCGCGGCGTATGGCCTCAAGTTGCGTCCGTCGTGCACTGGATGCGTCGGGTTTTGGCGGCCCTTCGTCTCAGAAAAACGTTCAAGGGAATGTTTTTCTGTACGTCGCATCCAGTTTTCACATCTGCGCATGCCCGGCAGGAAATGTCTATCTCTGACTCTTTCCTGCCCGGCAACGCAGATGGAAATGTGAAAGCAAGCACTTCCGTCGGTACGTCACACCGACGCTTCGTGACGGGTGACTACCGACGAAAGTGTGAAAGAAGCCTAACCTGTCCGATGCCCGCTGCCCGCACTTGGCCAAATGCTGCAGGGAGAAAATGAAGCTATTCCCTCCGACGGTGTTCTGGATTCAGTCACTGCTTTGAGTATAGAGGGTGTCCGCTGTCAGTCAGGAACCGGGGTTGCAGTTACAGCCGACCATTTGTATACACAGAGTAGTGACTTAACCCACCACAGCGCCATGACTGAAAACGGAACTCTGCCAGGGGAAATAAAGATAATTTTCTCCCTACAGCGTTCTGCTATGTGCAGGCGCCTGGCAGGTTAGAAATGCTATTACCCTGGAGATTAACCCCATATAGTTAATAGTGTTTTTTTCTTTAACATCTTCACCCATGAAGCCTGTTTTCACCTTCAAGACCAAACCAAATCACCGGAGCGTCGCAAGGAGAGGGAAAGTCGTGTTCCGACGGACGGTGAGTATATAACTATTTTTTATTATTTTTAACATTAGATCTTTTTACTATTGATTCGGCATAGGCAGCATGAATAGTAAAAAGTTGGTCACACAAGGTTAATAGCAGCATTAACCGAGTGCGTTACACCGCGGTCAACGCTGCCATTAACCCTGTGTGAGCGCTGACTGGAGGGGAGTATGGAGCGGACACTGACTGCGGGGAGGAAGGAGCGGCCATTTTTCCGCCGGACTGTGCCCGTCGCTGATTGATCGTGGCAAAACAGCCACCACCAATCAGCGACTTGGATTTCCGTGACAGACAGAGGCCGCGACCAATGAATATCCGTGACAGACAGACAGACAGACGGAAGTGACCCTTAGACAATTATGTAGTAGACTAGATGGTGGCCCGATTCTAACGCCTTTGGTATTCTAGAATATGTATGTATGTACAGTGGGGCAAAAAAGTATTTAGTCAGTCAGCAATAGTGCAAGTTCCACCACTTAAAAAGATGAGAGGCGTCTGTAATTTACATCATAGGTAGACCTCAACTATGGGAGACAAACTGAGAAAAAAAAAATCCAGAAAATCACATTGTCTGTTTTTTTAAACATTTTATTTGCATATTATGGTGGAAAATAAGTATATACTACGTGGCCTGTTCTATATACTATGTGGCTGCTATATACAGTGGGGTAAAAAAGTAGGCAGTATCAATAGTAAAAAAAAAAGTTGGTCACACAGGGTTAATAGCAGCGTTAACTGACTTCGCTACACCGCGGCATAACACGGTCCATTAGCGCTGCCATTAACCCTGTGTAAGCGCTGACTGGAGGGGAATATGGAGCAGGCACTGACTGCGGGGAGGAAGGAGCGGCCATGTTGCCGTCGGACTGCTCTCGTCGCTGATTGGTCGTGGGCATTTTGCCACGACCAATCAGCGACTTGGATTCCATGACAGACAGAGGCCACAACCAATGAATATCCGTGACAGACAGAAAGACGGAAGTGACCCTTAGACAATTATATAGTAGATTGAGTAATGCTAGTGTCTTATATCGCAGGTTAGTAAAAAGACGTATTATGGTCACTAAAAGGTTAAACTAATCTCACAAAATAGTTAATAAATAACATTTTCCACATGTCTACTCTACATCAGCACAATGTTTGAAACAATTTTTTAAATTAGGGAGTTATAAGGGTTAAAAGTTGACCAGCGATTTCTAATTTTTGCAGCAAACTTTACCTCACATTTGAAGTGACTCACAAAAATGTTACGTGAGTTCAAAATTTATTTTCACAAGGATAGTAACAGTAAAAAATGGACCTCAAAATTTGTTATGCGATTTCTCTTGAGTACGCAGATACCCCATATGCGGGTAAAACTACTGTTTGGATGCATGGCAGGGCTCGAAAGGGAAGGAGTGATGTTTCGGAACGCAGACTATGATGGAATGGTCTGCTGGTGTCATGTCTCGTCTGGAGAGCCCCTAATGTGCCTAAGGCTTCTCTCACACTTCAGTTGTTTGGCGTCAGTCACTTCCGACATAGTGACGGATCCGTCACAATTGTTGAGAAAACGGTTCTAACGGATCCGTTTTTTTGACGGATCCGTTACTTGGGGGTTGTCTGTGAAAAGTATCTACGTTTTGAGAATGTGCAATTGAAAAAGCGGATTGGGGATTGGGGGACGGATCCGCCGAAATGACGGTCGCGACGGATCCGTCGCCCATAGGCGGCCATTCTATGGAATGGTGGATGCGACGGATCCGTCGTGATCCGTCATTTCGGCGTTGACAAAAAACGTTATAATGTCCGTCTATGTCTAGATGACGTCAGCCAAATTTCGACGGATCCGTCGCATGGCGGATAGAACGGACGAGCATCCGTCACAATCCGTCGCTAATGCAAGTCTATGGGAAAATAACTGATCCGTCAAAAAAAAAGACGGATCCGTTATTTGAGGAAAATGGTGGTTTTAGACTGACGCCAAACAACTGAAGTGTGAAAGAGGCCTAAACAGTAGAATTTCCCCTGAGTGACCCAATTTTGGAAACTACCCTCAGGGAATGTACCTGTGTGGTGAGCGCCTTGACACAATTTTATAATGTTGAACTGTGAAAATGAGGAAAAATATATTTTTCCCACAAAAATGTTGTTGTTTTAGCCCCATTATTTTCATTTTCACAAGGATAGCGGGAGAAAATGGATACCAAAATTTGTTAGGCAATTTCTCCTGAGTACGTACCCCGCTCATAATGGAAGAAGCGCCCAATTGGAGTTCAGATTTTGCTGGAATGGTTTGAGGGTGCTATGTCACATTGGCAGAGCCCCTGAGGTGCCAGAACAGCAGAACCCTTCCCCCATAAGTGGCCCCATTTTCCAAATTATAACCCTCTGGGAATTTATCTACAGATGTAGTGACAATTTTGATTCCATGGGTGGTTTCCAGAAAGGATAATCAGTGGATATGGCTGGGTGAAAATTGCAAATCTGTTTCAGCTCCCAGTACGTTATGCCCAGCCTTTGTTTCTGGAGACGCGCACCTATAAATTAGGCAGGCTCTCAACACTACAGAAATGCTAAATGTGGTTCAGGCACACTGGGGCTCAGAAGGGAGGAGGGCATTTGGATTTGGGAGCGCAGAATGAAAAAAATGAACAGCATGTGAAGAATCGGTTTTATTTTTTTACGCCGTTGTGCAGTATAAGTGATCAGGCAACGTTATTCCCTGAGTCGGTGCCATACCAGATTTATATTGTTTTATATTTTGCTGCTGTGACAGATTATATGACAGATTATATTTATAAAAAAAATTGGAACAGCATCAAATACTACCTTGAAAATGTGCAAAGCTTCCCCAACCACTGTTCAAATGGCTCTTAAATATAAAGATAAAAAAAGGAAAAAGGCACAAAAAATGAAAAAAAGGGACTTTATTGCCCAAACGGCATGGCAACGTTTAGGATGTGTATAAATAATTAGATCCGAGACACATATATAAGTCCTCAGACGGACAGAACAACACTCCAAAACAGTATATATCATCCGAAGAAAGGAGTCACGAAACTGCCACTTCAAATATATAAAAGTAACAACATTTATTGGTAACCATTAAAATGCTCAATAGACATACACAAACATATCATAGATAGGGTAATATTGTGAATCACGGATATAGGTAACAGTACCAACAGGCACAACTAAAATCTATGGCTTGAGGTCACAGGTTCACTGAAAGCGCGTATATAGTGAGTAGTAATACATGACTAGTCCAGCTTTGGACCCGTAAATGAATACAAATCTAAATCAACATGTAGGACTGGACCTCACCCATGTCAGCCGAGTTGTGGAAGTGGTCACGCCAGCCCCTACGCGCGTTTCGCGTAGGCTTCTTCGGGGGGCTGTACAGCGTGTGTCACTAGCTAAATATATATAGAGCCACCGCACCTGGTGCTCATAATGGGATTTAAACAACGGCGCATGCGCATATGGCGTCGGCGCCGGAACCAGCATCACCGCCCGGCTCTCCGGGCAAAGCAGGGAGCCATAACCATGGCAACCATGACTAACACGCCGACCCAATGGAAGCCGGCGGCGATGCACCGTCACGCCGACGTCAGTCATGCGCACAAGTCCCAGCTAGGAGAGCGATGAAAGCTGAAAGCGGATACAGGTATGTAGTGCACAGTGTAGGGGAATACAAAGAATGACCGTGCTAAAGTGCAAAGTGCTGTGCAAAATTGATGCATACCTCCATGGCAAGTAATGCAATATACAGTAAATATAAATATAAGTGAACATCACATATAACATATAAAAATACAAATATGAAACTTATAATAATATAATGGTGACATAAAGAAGTCCATAGCTTGATAAAATTCTCCAGAGTATTGTGATAGATAAATAGATATACAGTGGGGCAAAAAAGTATTTAGTCAGTCAGCAATGTTGCAAGTTCCACCACTTACAAAGATGAGAGGCGTCTGTAATTTACATCATAGGTAGACCTCAACTATGGGAGACAAACTGAGAAAAAAAAATCCTGAAAATCACATAGTCTGGTTTTTTTACATTTTATTTGCATATTATGGTGGAAAATAAGTATTTGGTCAGAAACAAAATTTCATCTCAATACTTTGTAATATATCCTTTGTTGGCAATGACAGGTCAAACGTTTTCTGTAAGTCTTCACAAGGTTGCCACACACTGTTGTTGGTATGTTGGCCCATTCCTCCATGCAGATCTCCTCTAGAGCAGTGATGTTTTTGGCTTTTCGCTTGGCAACACGGACTTTCAACTCCCTCCAAAGGTTTTCTATAGGGTTGAGATCTGGAGACTGGCTAGGCCACTCCAGGACCTTGAAATGCTTCTTACAAAGCCACTCCTTCGTTGCCCTGGTGGTGTGCTTTGGATCATTGTCATGTTGAAAGACCCAGCCACGTTTCATCTTCAATGCCCTTGCTGATGGAAGGAGGTTTGCACTCAAAATCTCACGATATATGGCCCCATTCATTCTTTCATGTACCCGGATCAGTCGTCCTGGCCCCTTTGCAGAGAAACAGCCCCAAAGCATGATGTTTCCACCACCATGCTTTACAGTAGGTATGGTGTTTGATGGATGCAACTCAGTATTCTTTTTCCTCCAAACACGACAAGTTGTGTTTCTACCAAACAGTTCCAGTTTGGTTTCATCAGACCATAGGACATTCTCCCAAAACTCCTCTGGATCATCCAAATGCTCTCTAGCAAACCTCAGACGGGCCCGGACATGTACTGGCTTAAGCAGTGGGACACGTCTGGCACTGCAGGATCTGAGTCCATGGTGGCGTAGTGTGTTACTTATGGTAGGCCTTGTTACATTGGTCCCAGCTCTCTGCAGTTCATTCACTAGGTCCCCCCGCGTGGTTCTGGGATTTTTGCTCACCGTTCTTGTGATCATTCTGACCCCACGGGGTGGGATTTTGCGTGGAGCCCCAGATCGAGGGAGATTATCAGTGGTCTTGTATGTCTTCCATTTTCTAATTATTGCTCCCACTGTTGATTTCTTCACTCCAAGCTGGTTGGCTATTGCAGATTCAGTCTTCCCAGCCTGGTGCAGGGCTACAATTTTGTTTCTGGTGTCCTTTGACAGCTCTTTGGTCTTCACCATAGTGGAGTTTGGAGTCAGACTGTTTGAGGGTGTGCACAGGTGTCTTTTTATACTGATAACAAGTTTAAACAGGTGCCATTACTACAGGTAATGAGTGGAGGAAAGAGGAGACTCCTAAAGAGGAAGTTACAGGTCTGTGAGAGCCAGAAATCTTGATTGTTTGTTTCTGACCAAATACTTATTTTCCACCATAATATGCAAAAAAAATGATAAAAAAACAGACAATGTGATTTTCTGGATTTTTTTTTCTCAGTTTGTCTCCCATAGTTGAGGTCTACCTATGATGTAAATTACAGACGCCTCTCATCTTTTTAAGTGGTGGAACTTGCACTATTGCTGACTGACTAAATACTTTTTTGCCCCACTGTATATATAGTTCCCGCTTTCAGTATCTCATAAAAAGGTGCCGTGGACATCAAGAGCAATAATATTCCCATCATGAGAAACTAGAAATAAAGAAATATAAAAAACAACAAATGAATAAAATAACAGGACACGCGAAGACATATAAAATCTAAATCCAGATACTAATATATATAATCTTAAAGGAACAAAGCAAAACTATTCTGCTCATTAAGGCCAAAGGGGACTATTGTGTTGAGGACGTTAATCCACCTGCACTCGCGCTGGAATAGCAGGCGTTTGGAATCACCGCCTCTGATGCCAGTGTGGATCCTGTCAATACCCCACACTCTCAAATCATTTGGATTACAGTTGTGTTTTTCCCGAAAGTGTCTAGGGATAGTCTTTAGGTTACCCACATCACTCACATCCTTTGCAGCAATAATCTCTCTCATGTGCTCCCGTGTTCTCACACGCAGCTCCCGAGAGGTAAGCCCTATATAGATAAGGTCACACGTGCATTTTGCATAGTATATGACAAACATGCTTTTACAAGAGATAAATTCTCTAATTTTAAATTCGTGTGACCCATCCGAGGACGTGAATGATGTGGCACGCTGATGGTTTTTGCAAGCCATGCAATCCATGCATGGGAAGAAACCCCCCCCTTGGTTTGTTGGCTCCAAAGATGGCAGGGGATTTCGCCACATAGTGACTTTTAACGAGTACGTCACGCAAATTCTGGCTACGCCTAGCCGTCATCATTGGGTTCACTGATAGATGCTGATTGAGGACAGGGTCCGTCTTCAGAACAGACCAGTGTCTTGATAGGATAGACCGTATCTCATCCCAGTTTGAATTAAAGGTCGTGATAAACCTAGTCACCCCTTGCTGTCTGTTCTTTCCCACTTACTTTTTTCCAGACACATGATAATATTGGTCTTGAGATAATAAAGAGGTCCTATCGGTATGTTTGGCCCTCTTATAGCCTTTTTTGATGCATCTTCTACTGTAGCCACGTTCACTAAATCTCTCCCCAAGGTCCACTGCCTGACGCTCAAAAGCCTCATCAGTAGTACATATTCTCCTCATCCGGAGAAATTGACCAACAGGTACCGCTCTGATGGTAGAACCGGTATGTGCGGAAGACGCATGAAGTAATGCGTTTACTGAGGTTTCTTTCCTATATACATCCGTACCCAATGTATCATCAGGCTGTACCTGTATCTTCAGGTCAAGGAAAGAAATTTCCTTAGGATGCCAAGAATGAGTAAGTCTAATGTTGAAGTCGTTGCGGTTCAACCCGGATATGAACAAATTCAATTCATTGACCGATCCCTGCCAAAGGAGGGCAAGGTCTCCCATACGGGATGGCCTGACTGTAGAATTTCCACGTATACCCACTTTCTATCTTCTCCCCAAGGTCCACAAAGATGCTCAAAACCCTCCTGGGCGTCTGATTGTCTCTGGCATAGGGGGGCTAAATGAACTACTATGCAAATACATTGATTACCATCTAAGATCACAGGTGGAGACCTTGCCCTCCTATGTCAGGGACACTACGGACGTCCTGAGACGTTTGGATGGCCTGCATATTGAGCCTGATATGCTCCTCGTGACGGTTGACGTGGAAACACTGTACACGTGTATCGATCACGAGGATGGCATGAGGGCTGCAGGCTTTTTCCTGGAATCTAGTAATTTGGATCCGGATGTCAGAGATCTGGTGTTGGACTTGTTGCGGTTCATCCTGGAACATAATTTTCCAGTTCACCACCTGACAGCACACTGGAGGACGTCCTTCTTATCCTTGATGGGACAGGAACACGAGAGGTTAAAAGGACCCTCCCCCTACCACCCTTCAGTGTTTTTCCTGTCCCATCAGGGATAGGAACGGACGAGAGGATCTGCCGTTCTGTGCGGGGGGGATGTGGATCGGGGGGGGCTCAGCTTCACCCTTCCCTCCTGAGACACCCGTTGGCTGACACCTGCCCGAAGGGTCCCTCAGCCTACCAGTGTAGCGCTGCTCCTGGGTTGGGGATCGCTTCCTCCTGGCGGGGGCTCTCGATCCCTCCGTCCGTCCCCTGGTGTGTGCAGGCTCAGTGGCGGCCTCTGCTGGCGTCGGCGTCTCCATGCGGCCGCTGGGGGAACCAGTTCAACGCCGCACCTTCCTCTCTTTCCGGCCGCATGTCACTTCCGGTTTGCGGCTGAGGGGGACGGACGGCGTCTCTGCTACAGGAAGTGCATAGAAAAGAGCGGTGGAGAACGCTGGAGCGTCTTTTTTTTTTTTTTTTAAGTGAGGAACAGAATAAAAAGGTATGTGCAGGGGCAGTAGTGATCTCTAGAGCATCATGGAGGACGCAGCTAGAGCAGAGGGTCAGGAGTCAGCAGCACTAGTAAGTAGAGGCCCTAAAAAAAAAAAAACCGCTAGTGTTTGCTATATATATATATATATATATATATATATATATATATATATATATATATATATATATATATATATATATATATATATATATATATATATATATATATATATATATATATATATATATATTTCTCCATAGGCAGCCTCCCTATCTGAGAAATCGGTAAAGAAACCCAGTAGGAATAAGAAGTGTCCTATCTGTGCGGTTAAGCTAAAGGATTCCTGGCAGAAACCCCTATGTGAAGCGTGCACCTGCAAAGTCATAGGAGAGGAGCAGGCATCTCTTATGTCTAATATGAGAGCCATGATAAGGGAGGAAGTTCAGGCTTCAGTCTCAAGTCTGGTACTCCCTCAAGTCTCACCCTCACCTTCACCTTCGGAGAGGCCGAGGAAAAGACCAAGGGTCGAGTACTCTTCCATGAACTCCTCATCCTGTGGGTCGGAAGTAGAGGAGGAAGATGAGAGTAGAGATCCCCCGGAGAAAGGGAGAAGATATCTGTTCTCTGCTGCGGACACTGGAGAACTGTTGGAAGCAGTGCGGCACACCATGCAGGTGGAGGAGCCGCAGCCATCTTGCTCCGTTCAGGACGAAATGTTTGGAGGCTTGCGCTCACAGACATCCAAGGTGTTCCCTGTTAACTCCCATATCAGATCTATGATTCTGGAGGAATGGGAGGAAGCCGAGAAGAGACTGACTATCCCTAAGGACTTCAGACTTCGCTTGCCGTTTAACCCCGAGGAAGTCAAGGAGTGGGTTGATGTACCAAAAATTGACATACCCTTGGCTAAAGTCTCCAAAAGGACGGCGATTCCGTTTGAAGATTCGTCCAACTTGAAAGAACCCATGGACAGAAAAGCAGATGGCCTTCTAAAAAGGGCCTGGGAAAGTTCCTCGGCAATTATTGGGGCTAATATTGCAGCGACATCTGTAGCCCGCTCCATGGACCTTTGGCTAGATGATCTTAAAGATCAATTAATAGCTAAAACATCCAGAGATAATATTCTAAAATCCCTACCCTTGCTAAAATTAGCAACTACCTTCTTGGCAGACGCATCTGCAGAATCGGTTAGGTTCGCAGCTAGGGGCCAGTCGCTATCGAATGCAGCCCGTAGAGCCATCTGGCTTAAGAGCTGGTCAGGGGACATGCATTCTAAGAATAAATTGTGTGCTATACCCTTTTCCGGGGGCAAGGTCTTCGGACCAGTCCTCGACGATATTTTAGAGAAAGCTGCAGATGTTAAGAAAGGTTTTCCGGAAGAGAAACCTAAAAAATTCCAGCCCTTTCGGAGGCCCCGCTATAATCAAAAACCCGATTATAGGGGTAAGGGAAAGCAGGGTAGATGGAGCTACCAAAAAGGGGGGGGATAACAGGCCTAAAAATAAAGAAACAAGCTACTCTGGACAGGGTTCCAGTTACCGCAGAAAATGACACCATCAGAGTGGGGGGTCGTCTGACAGGTTTTCTGGAAGGTTGGAGGGAGATCACATCAAGTCCATGGGTCTTACAGATAGTATCCCAGGGATACAAAATAGAATTCACATCTCTTCCTCCCGAAAGATTCCTGGTATCCAGCTCCCATCTAAAACTGTCATCCCCCATGTGGTCAGACATTCAGGACCTTCTAAAAATGGCGGCCATTGTCCCAGTACCCCCTCAGGAAGAGGGCAGGGGTCATTACTCCAATCTCTTCTCGGTAACAAAACCATCGGGAGAATCGAGAACCATTATAAATTTAAAACATCTGAACAATTGGGTCATTTACAAAAGGTTCAAGATGGAGTCGATTCGGTCCACCATTCCCCTGTTGGGAAAAGGCATGGTCATGTGCACTCTAGACTTAAAGAGTGCATATTACCATGTTCCCATCTATCTAAACCATCAGAGGTTCCTGCGGTTCGCGGTAGTCTTGGAAGGAAAGATCTTCCATTTCCAATTCCGCTGTCTCCCCTTCGGCCTGGCCTCCGCTCCCAGGGTTTTTACAAAACTTATGGTAGAAGTAGTTGCTTTCCTGAGGAATCAGGATATAATGGTGGTCCCCTATTTGGACGACTTTCTAATAGCAGCAGACTCAGAAGTCCAACTCAGGATCAACTGTCGGTCCCTCATCTCAACTCTAGAGAATCTAGGATGGATTGTAAATTGGCAAAAATCAGACCTAATCCCAAAACCCAAAATAAAATTCTTGGGAGTCATGCTCGATTCACAAACAAGAATGTCCTTCCTTCCGGAGGACAGGCTGAAGGGCATAATACAGAAGATCCGTCACTTTTCCCGAGGTCGGAATACGATCAGAGACGGGATGAAGATACTAGGTCTGATGACGGCGTGTATTCCCTGTGTAAGATGGAGCCAGTTTCATTCTCGACAGCTTCAGTGGGGAGTCCTGAGAAGCTGGAACAGAAGACAAAACTCGCTGAACCGAACTCTGAACCTTACTCCGCAGATCAAAAGATCTCTGGGTTGGTGGACTCTTCCCAGGAACCTCCGACTGGGGGTACCATGGCTTCAAACACCAAGCGTTTCAATTACAACAGACGCCAGTCAGCTCGGTTGGGGAGGTCATGTACTGGGAAGATATTTTCAAGGTCGCTGGAAAGAGGCAGACACCAACCAGTCATCAAACCACAGGGAACAACAAGCGGTTTGGGAGGTCCTGACGGCAGCACAACATCTGCTACAGAACAAACACGTGAAGGTTTTTTTAGACAACACGACAACGGTAGCATTCCTGCGGCATCAAGGGGGTCCAAGACATCCGGCATTACAAGACCTGGCGGAATGGATATTCAAGTGGGCAGAAAGGTCGGTTCTGTCAATCACGGCAATTCACCTGGAGGGCTCCAAGAACCAGTTGGCAGATTTCCTCAGCAGGAAAAGCGTATCCCCCACGGAGTGGGAACTGAACAACGAGGTGTTCAAAGACCTGTGTCATCATTGGGGAATGCCGACGGTGGACCTATTCGCTTCAAAGCGAAACGCAAAGCTCAGGACCTTCTACTCCCTAAACCCTTGGGAGACTCCAGCCGCGATCGATGCTTTCTCACAACCCTGGAATCACGGTCTCCTGTATGCATTTCCTCCTCTAGCGATGATTCCGAGGACACTCAGGAAAATCTGCGAGGACGAGGCCAAGGTCATTCTCATAGCTCCTCACTGGCCGAAACGCAGTTGGTTCCCATTGTTGAGAAAACTATCAGTAGAAGAACCCCTCCTGTTGCCGGAGAGAGGATCTTCTTCTACAAGGACCAGTTCTACACCAGAATCCAGGAGCACTTCAGCTGGCGGCCTGGATCCTGAACGGAAGGTCTTGAGAGCAAAAGGACTCTCGGATTATGTCATTTCTACCCTTCAAGCGAGCAGGAAGCCGGTAACATCGGCTATTTATTTGAAAATATGGAAGATATTTTGTGGGTTTTGCGGAGAGACGACAGTTGATGCTGACCACCCAAATATCCCCAAAATTCTTGATTTTTTTGCAGTCAGGGTTTCAAAAAGGTCTTAGACCAAGCACATTGAGGGTCCAGATAGCGGCCCTGGATTAGCCGTTTCTCTAAAGCCGTCCAGAGACTAAAACCACTAATTAGACGTTCTGTCCCGCCGTGGGATCTGAACTTGGTTCTGAATTTCCTATGTAAACCAGCGTGGGATGTATCGGGTGATATAGAAGTGGATAAACTCTCTCTCAAAACCGCATTTTTAGTTGCAATCACGTCGGCAAAAAGATTGGGGGAACTACAGGCCCTGTCGGTGCAGAATCCATACTTGCAGATATTCGAGGATAAACTAGTATTCAGACTCGATCCGGCGTTTCTCCCTAAAGTTGTGTCAGATTCCAATATGAATCGGGAAATTGTCTTACCATCATTTTGCCAATCCCCTAAAAATCAGAAAGAAAGATTTTATCATAACTTAGACGTAAGGGTCTCGGTGCTCAGGTACCTTGAAATATCCAGACCCTGGAGACAGGACAACAATTTGTTTGTCCAGTTCAGGGGTCCAAATAAAGGTAGGAAAGCGTCTAAAGCGACTATCGCACGGTGGATAAAATCCACGATCAACTTAGCCTATAGAGCTAGCGGGCAAAATTCCCCGTCAACATCAAAGCCCATTCATCTAGAGCCATGGCCACGTCATGGGCAGAGAAAGGGGGGGCGACGGCAGATCAGATCTGCAGAGCTGCATCATGGTCTAGCCTTAGTACCTTTTCGAAGCACTACAAGTTAGATGTAGTATCGCCTCAGTTGGCTTTTGGTAGGAAGGTACTTCAAGCAGTAGTCCCACCCTAAATACCATTCTCCTTTGGTATTTCTCCAGTGTGCTGTCAGGTGGTGAACTGGAAAACAGTAATTAGACCTACTGGTAATTGTATTTCCAGGAATCCATCCTGACAGCACTATTAGTTCCCTCCCTAATGTATGATCTTTATACTCATGTGATGTAACATTTGTATGATTGATTATTTTGTTGGAATAAACCTGTGTTTTTGCATCCATCCAGATGTGTTACTTTGGAAAATCACTGAAGGGTGGTAGGGGGAGGGTCCTTTTAACCTCTCGTGTTCCTGTCCCATCAAGGATAAGAAGGACGTCCTCCAGTGTGCTGTCAGGATGGATTCCTGGAAATACAATTACCAGTAGGTCTAATTACTGTTTTTTTACGTTTAAAGACCGTTTTTTCCTGCAAAAGCGGGGGACCGCGATGGGGGCGGCATGTGCGCCCTCGTATGCAAATTTATTTTTGGGGTTTTGGGAGAGGGAAATTTTTCCAGAGGACGCACATGCCGCCCCCCAGATCCTCGGTTGGTACCGCTTCATAGATGACATCTTTTTTATTTGGCAGGGATCGGTCAATGAATTGGATTTGTTCATATCCGGGTTGAACCGCAACGACTTCAACATTAGACTTACTCATTCTTGGCATCCTAAGGAAATTTCTTTCCTTGACCTGAAGATACAGTTACAGCCTGATGGTACATTGGGTACGGATGTATATAGGAAAGAAACCTCAGTAAACGCATTACTTCATGCGTCTTCCGCACATACCGGTTCTACCATCAGAGCGGTACCTGTTGGTCAATTTCTCCGGATGAGGAGAATATGTACTACTGATGAGGCTTTTGAGCGTCAGGCAGTGGACCTTGGGGAGAGATTTAGTGAACGTGGCTACAGTAGAAGATGCATCAAAAAAGGCTATAAGAGGGCCAAACATACCGATAGGACCTCTTTATTATCTCAAGACCAATATTATCATGTGTCTGGAAAAAAGAAAGTGGGAAAGAACGGACAGCAAGGGGTGACTAGGTTTATCACGACCTTTAATTCAAACAGGGATGAGATACGGTCTATCCTATCAAGACACTGGTCTGTTCTGAAGACGGACCCTGTCCTCAATCAGCATCTATCAGTGAACCCAATGATGACGGCTAGGCGTAGCCAGAATTTGCGTGACGTACTCGTTAAAAGTCACTATGTGGCGAAATCCCCTGCCATCTTTGGAGCCAACAAACCAAGGGTGGGTTTCTTCCCATGCATGGATTGCATGGCTTGCAAAAACCATCAGCGTGCCACATCATTCATGTCCTCGGATGGGTCACACGAATTTAAAATTAGAGAATTTATCTCTTGTAAAAGCATGTTTGTCATATACTATGCAAAATGCACGTGTTACCTTATCTATATAGGGCTTACCTCTCGGGAGCTGCGTGTGAGAACACGGGAGCACATGAGAGAGATTATTGCTGCAAAGGATGTGAGTGATGTGGGTAACCTAAAGACTATCCCTAGACACTTTCGGGAAAAACACAACTGTAATCCAAATGATTTGAGAGTGTGGGGTATTGACAGGATCCACACTGGCATCAGAGGCGGTGATTCCAAACGCCTGCTATTCCAGCGCGAGTGCAGGTGGATTAACGTCCTCAACACAATAGTCCCCTTTGGCCTTAATGAGCAGAATAGTTTTGCTTTGTTCCTTTAAGATTATATATATTAGTATCTGGATTTAGATTTTATATGTCTTCGTGTGTCCTGTTATTTTATTCATTTGTTGTTTTTTATATTTCTTTATTTCTAGTTTCTCATGATGGGAATATTATTGCTCTTGATGTCCACGGCACCTTTTTATGAGATACTGAAAGCGGGAACTATATATATATCTATTTATCTATCACAATACTCTGGAGAATTTTATCAAGCTATGAACTTCTTTATGTCACCATTATATTATTATAAGTTTCATATTTGTATTTTTATATGTTATATGTGATGTTCACTTATACTGTATATTACATTACTTGCCATGGAGGTATGCATCAATTTTGCACAGCACTTTGCACTTTAGCACGGTCATTCTTTGTATTCCCCTACACTGTGCACTACATACCTGTATCCGCTTTCATCGCTCTCCTAGCTGGGACTTGTGCGCATGACTGACGTCGGAGTGACGGTGCATCGCCGCCGGCTTCCATTGGGTCGGCGTGTGAGTCATGGTTGCCATGGTTATGGCTCCCTGGCTCGTCGCTTTGCCCGGAGAGCCGGGCGGTGATGCTAGTTCCGGCGCTGACGCCATATGCGCATGCGCCGTTGTTTAAGTCCCATTATGAGCACCAGGTGCGGTGGCTCTATATATATTTAGCTAGTGACACACGCTGTACAGCCCCCCGAAGAAGCCTACACGAAACGCGCGTAGGGGCTGGCGTGACCACTTGCACAACTCGGCTGACATGGGTGAGGTCCAGTCCTACTTGTTGATTTAGATTTGTATTCATTTACGGGTCCAAAGCTGGACTAGTCATGTATTACTACTCACTATATACGCGCTTTCAGTGAACCTGTGACCTCAAGCCGTAGATTTTAGTTGTGCCTGTTGGTACTGTTGCCTATATCCGTGATTCACAATATTACCCTATCTATGATATGTTTGTGTATGTCTATTGAGCATTTTAATGGTTACCAATAAATGTTGTTACTTTTATATATTTGAAGTGGCAGTTTCGTGACTCCTTTCTTTGGATGATATATAACGTTATATATATATATATATACCATATATACACCATATATACTCGAGTATAAGCCGACACCCCCCCCCCCCCTAATTTTGCCACAAAAAACTGGGAAAACTTATTGACTCGAGTATAAGCCTAGGGTAGGAAATGCAGTAGCTACTCGTAAATTTCAAAAATAAAAATAGATGCTCCATACCGTTCATTATGGCCCCATAGATGCTCCATATAAAGCTGTGCCACATATAGTGCTCTGCACCGTTCATTATCGCCTCATAGATGCTCCTTATAAAGCTGTGCCCCATATATATTGCTCTGCACCGTTGATTATGGCCCCATAGATGCTCCTTATAAAGCTGTGCCCCATATATATTGCTCTGCACCGTTGATTATGGCCCCATAGATGCTCCTTATAAGGCCATGTTCACACAATGCGTTTTTTACTGCGAAACCGCCGCGATGATTTTGCCGCTGCGTATCCGCAGCTATTTTCCATGCAGGGTACAGTACAATGTACCCTATGGAAAACAGGAACCGCTGTGCCCACATTGCAGAAATTCACTGAAAAAGCCGCGCTGAATAGCTGCGGTAAAAAAGGACCATGTCACTTCTTTGTGCGGAACTGCAGCGGTTCTGCACCCATTGACCTCCATTGTGAGGGTCAAACCCGCAGTAAAACCCGTAGATGAAAAAAATATCTGCGGGTTTTCTGCGGTTTGTGGTGCAGAACCGCTGCAGCAGGAAGTGCGTGGGCGGAGTGTGGCTGTCCCCCCGTGCCCCAATCCCACCCCCCCATGCTCCGATGCCACCCCCCCGTGCTCCGACGCCCCCCCCCCCCCGTACCCTCATCTCCCCCCCTTATACTTACCGGGCCTCCCGGTGTCCGTCCGTCCGTCTTCTCCCTGGGCGCCGCCATCTCCCAAAATGGCGGGCACATTTTGATCACTGTGATAACCTCACAGTGATCAAAATAAAAAAAAAAAGTAAATGACCCCCCCCCCCCCTTTATCACCCCCATAGGTAGTAACAATAATAAAATGAAGAATTTTCCCCCCCCCCCCCCCCCCCCCACTACAGTTAGAACTAGGGGTAGGGTTAGGGTCAGGGTATTTTCAGCCATTTTAACCCTAAAAAAACGACTCTGCAGAGAAAACTGCATAAAAAACCGCACTAAAAACCGCATCAAAAAATGCACCAAAAAACACACCTGCGTTTTCTGCCAAGAGCTGCGGTTTTTAGTGCAGAAAAAACAGCAGGGAAATCAGGAACGTGTGAACATGGCCTAAAGCTGTGCCCCATATACGGTATATTGCTCTGCACCATTCATTATTTCCCCATAGATGCTCCTTATAATGCTGTGCCATATATAGTGCTCTGCACCGTTCTTTATGGCCCCATAGATGCTCCTTATATAATGCTGTGCCATATATAATGCTCTGCACCGTACTTTTTGGCCCCATAGATGCTCCTTATATAATGCTGTGCCATATATAATGCTCTGCACCGTACTTTTTGGCCCCATAGATGCTCCTTATATAATGCTGTGCCATATATAATGCTCTGCACCGTACTTTTTGGCCCCATAGATGCTCCTTATATAATGCTGTGCCATATAGAATGCTCTGCACCGTACTTTTTGGCCCCATAGATGCTCCTTATATAATGCTGTGCCATATATAATGCTCTGCACCGTTCTTTATGGCCCCATAGATGCTCCTTATATAATGCTGTGCCATATATAATGCTCTGCACCGTACTTTTTGGCCCCATAGATGCTCCTTATATAATGCTGTGCCATATAGAATGCTCTGCACCGTACTTTTTGGCCCCATAGATGCTCCTTATATAATGCTGTGCCATATAGAATGCTCTGCACCGTACTTTTTGGCCCCATAGATGCTCCTTATATAATGCTGTGCCATATAGAATGCTCTGCACCGTACTTTTTGGCCCCATAGATGCTCCTTATATAATGCTGTGCCATATATAATGCTCTGCACCGTACTTTTTGGCCCCATAGATGCTCCTTATATAATGCTGTGCCATATATAATGCTCTGCACCATACTTTTTGGCCCCATAGATGCTCCTTATATAATGCTGCTGGTGCTGCCATAAAAAAAAAAATCACATACTCGCCTCTCTTGCTCAGGGTGCCGGCGCTTTCAATAATTACCTGCTCTTCGTGCGGCTCCGTCTCCAGCACTGACGCTCAGCAGAGGGCGCGCACTGACTACGCACCTGAGCGTCACTGCTAGAGGACGCTGGAGACGGAGCCGCACCGGAGCAAGGAGCAGGTAAATATCGCGCAGCGCTGCGCTCCCCTTACCTGCTGCGGCGCGGTCCCTGGCTTCCCCGGCGCTGCAGCTTCTTCCTGTAATTGAGCGGTCACAGTTACCGATCATTTACAGCAATGAATATGCGGCTCCTCCCCTATGGGAGGTGGAGCCGCCTATTCATTTCTGTAATGAGCGGTGCCATGTGACCACTCAGTACAGGAAGAATCTGCAGCGCCGGGGAAGCCAGGGACTGCAGGGACCGCGCCGCAGCAGGTAAGTATAACTACACAGCCCCCGCTCCCCCTCACCTGCCGACCCCCGGGTATATGACTCGAGTATAAGCCGAGAGGGGGACTTTCAGCCCCAAAAAGTGGGCTGAAAATCTCGGCTTATACTCGAGTATATACGGTGTATATATATATTAGATAGAGACATATAGATATATAGATATAGATATTAGATATATATTCGGCTTATACTCGAGTCATACCCAGGGGTCGGCGGGGAAGCGGGGGCTGTCTAATTATACTCACCTGGCGCAGTGCAGTCCCTGGCTGCCCGGCGCCCCAGCTTCTTCCTGTAGTGAGCGGTCACATGGTACCGCTCATTACAGTAATGAATATGCGGCTCCACCTATAGTGGTGGAGCCGCATATTCATTACTGTAATGAGTGGTACAATGTGACCGCTCACTACAGGAAGAAGCTGGGGCGCCGGGCAGCCAGGGAGTGCACTGCGCCAGGAGCAGGTGAGTATAATGGGGAGGGGAGAGCTGCGTGATATTCACCTGCTCCCCGTTCCGGTACCGCTCCGTCTTCAGCGTCTTCTGTATGTCTCAATTAATGTTACTTTTATTGGTATCTATTTTTACTTTTGACATTTATCGGTAGCTGCTGCATTTCCCACCCTAGGCTTATACGCGAGTCATTAAGTTTTCCCAGTTTTTTGTGGCAAAATTAGGGGGGTCAGATTATACTCGGGTCGGCTTATACTCGAGTATATACGGTACTTTTGTGACTGCTTGGAGATTTAGGCTATGTGCCCACTGCACAAACCTTGATTATGGCCCCATAAGATGCTCCATACTGACACTTGCCCCATATAATGCTGCACAAACGTTGATTATGGCCCCATAAGATGCTTCATACAGACACTTGCCCCATTTGCTGTTGCTGCGATAAAAAAAAAATCACATACTCCCCTCTAGTCGCTCAGGCCCCCGGCACTTTCAATATTCACCTGACTTCGTTCCGGTGCCGCTCCATCTTCAGCGTCTTCTGCACTGACTTTGAAGCAGAGGGCACGCACTAACGTCACCACGCCCTCTGACCTGAGCGTCACTGCAGAAGACGCTGAAGACGGAGCGGCACCGGAACGAGGAGCTGGTGAATATCGTGCAGCGCTCCCCTCCCCATTATACTCACCTGCTCCTGGCGCGGTCCCTGCTTCCCGGCGCCCCAGCTTCTTCCTGTAGTGAGCGGTCACAGTTACCGCTCATTACAGTAATGGATATGCGGCTCCACCCTTATGGGAGATTGAGCCGCATATTCCCCTGCCGACCCCTGGGTATGACTTGAGTATAAGCCGAGAGGGGGACTTTCAGCCCAAAAAATGGGCTGAAAATCTCGGCTTATACTCGAGTATATAGTAAAAGCCTATATCGGATTGACAGCAGCACAAAGTGTTGTAATGTTGGCTCTGTGTCCTCCTCCT